>NC_069504.1:51056329-51413829 GCF_027579735.1 Bombina bombina | reverse complement strand
ACCAACTTTGAAAGTATTTCAGAGGTTTAAGATACTTGCACTTATACCGTGCAAGAATGGGACCTTAGCTTTAGGGCACCTCTACTGTGAATATTTAGCATTACACGTATGGGTGATAGAACCTCTACAGCAGACTATGTATAAAAAGTTATTAAATGTTGTTGAATGTTTTACCTAATATACTCAAAATGTCTGGAGGAATAGACACAGGGCTTAGACTACAGCTTTAGGTAACTGTTTATACTGTATTAATAGTTTGATATTGTGGTTAATTGTTTATATTTTTGCGGGGGCCTGTCAGTCTTTGTCGGGGACCTGCTCCACTAGTGTAACCTTAGGTATAAATGCATTTCCACGCAGCTGGTGGGGGGGGGCCTCAGGTGGAGGGGTCGGGCCAACGTAACATAGTAACTGAGGTGATGTATTTTGAAGATTGTTAGTTGGGAGATGGTTAGCATCATACAGACAGGAAACTAGGGAGGTAGCCACCTCAAGACTTAAAATGTTGGGGCTTACACAAATGTTATAATTATTACCCTGTTCACCATTGAACTTGTTTGAATGGGCAGTCACGCTGAAAACGCTTCCTCGCCAAAGTCTATTTTTGACAAACTAATGTTTTTATTACATGTACAATGTTATTTACTTGTTATCTTTCCTTTCTTTCTTGCTGTCGACTTTTTCCACATACTCTACACTGGAATATTAATGTACTGCATTATAATGAGCGTAAAATACTCATCAGATATATGCATATTCTCCACCAATTTACTCCTCAATGTCTACTACACACCATGGTAGAAAACCCCTAGATTCCATCCGGATTCAAACAATTAATGCTAAAGGTCTTAATATCCCCTCTAAAAGATCCCAAGCACTGAAAGACTTTGACAGAAATAAAACGGATTTGTTTTTTGTCCAAGAAACTCACTTTCTCAGGAGTAGAGAGCCTCTAACCTTTGCTATTAAATTTGGCACATGTTATTATGCTTCACATCCCAAGTCCAAAAAACATGGAGTTGGGATTCTAATTAAAAAGAACATACCATTTACAGCTATAAAAACTTTTAGAGACCATGAAGGTAGATACATTATACTAATAGGATTATTGTATGGACGCCCAGTCACTCTAGTGTCTTTGTATGCCCCGAACACCAAACAAGCACGCTTTGTTAAAATTGTGACCGATCGTATCTTAGAACATCAAAAAGGTATCTTAATAATCTGTGGAGATCTGACCTTACCGCTGAACCCCCAATTGGACTGTTCAAACACAAGTTCCTCGATCCCTGTCTCACAAATTACCCGCACCACCAATTATCTTAAAAAACTATGTGTGCATGACCTTTGGAGGGTCTCTAATCCTGAGAGTGAAAGTGATTATACATTTTATTCATACCCCCACAAGCTCTATACTATGATAGACTACATATTTACAGATGTAACAGGTTTGTCACAGTTTAGCTCCTCACAGATCACCCCGTTGACTTGGTCTGATCACGCTTCAGTGATTGGTACGCTAACTTTACCAACTAAACCAATATGAGACTTCATATGGAGGCTAGAAGACTACCTCCTACTAGACCCACTGGTAGGGCAACAAATCTCCAAGAGGCTCACTGAATATTTTGCTAATAATGTAACAGCGGATGTCACACAATTCGATGTTTGGGAAGCCCATAAATGTGTGATTAGGGGAGAGTTTATGGGTATCAAAGCACATACACTAAAACAAAAATGCACATATTTAGCAGCACTACTATCTAATTTAGAAGTCTTAGAGGAAAGACATAAAAATGTCCATCTGACCACTCCTTGTTAATAGCCTTGCAAGCAGAACGAGAAAAATGAGCTAACTATTATAACAAAGAACACAAAAGACAAACATTAAAACTATGGCAAACACACTATGAAGGACGAAGCAAAGCTGGTAGATCTCTTGCAAGATATCTTAAACAAAAGCGCACAAATCCTATATATTACGTATAAAGGATGACCGTAACATAGAACACTTCTCCTCCAGATCAATTTCTAACACATTTAGAGATTTCTACCAAAAACTATATAATTTAAACGGCCCAACCAATTCGACAACTCCAGACCAGACAAAAAAAATTACTGCTATAAACGCATACCTTTCTTATCTTCAACTCCCCCATATTTCTTTCCTCCAAAAAGACCAATTAGAGGAACCTATATCAGCAGAGGAAATTAAACAAGTTATAAAAGACCTCCCAAATGGTAAGACACCTGGTCCTGATGGATTTAGCAATAAATATTATAAACAATTCCAAGAGGAATTAATACCACACCTCACTCAATTTTTTCGATATATTGATGAAGTCAAAATGCTATCCTCAAGAGCTTTAGAAGCTCATATCATACTATTACCAAAACCAAATAAATCATTGGAACATCCGTCACTTTATAGAACTATCTCACTTTTAAACTCCAACATAAAAATCTATGCAAAGGTTTTAGCAAACCGGATAAATTACTTCTTACCAGAAATAATCCATCAGGATCAGGTGGGATTTATTCCTAAACGTGAAGCCAAGGACAACATGGTCAGGGCCTTAAATTTAATCCACTATGCACAACACAAAAATATCCTGACAGTTCTGCTGTCATTGGATGCAGAAAAGGCCTTTGACCGTGTTGATTGGAAGTTTCTGCGCCTCACCTTGGCACACATGGGGTTTGGCCCCAAAATACTATACAGAATATTCTCCTTGTACTCAAACCCTAATGCTAAATTATTAATTAACGAGACCCTGTCAAAGCCTTTCTCTATATCTAACGGTACACGTCAGGGTTGCCCCCTATCCCCACTCTTATTTGCGTGTTTTATTGAAACCATCGTGTCCAAAATTAGACACAACCACCACATCACAGGATTATTGATCGATGACCAGGAATATGTATTGTCCCTCTTTGCAGATGACATACTGTTTTCCCTGTCTAACCCGGAAACATCTATCCCACCATTACTACAAGAATTGGATCTATTCTATTCCCGCTACAATTTTAAGATAAACTCTGCAAAGTCAGAGATTCTAAATATTAACATAGATGACAACTCGTTACATAAAGTTAAAAAGATAGCCCCTTTTACATGGTGCCAACAGACATTGCACTACCTTGGCATAAATCTGGCAAACACCCTGGAAATAACTTTCAAAGAAAATTAGTGTTTTTTTTTTAAATTTTTGTGTTTTCTTATTTTTTGTAATAGTAGTTTTTTTTATTTTTTGTAATGTTACAGTTCAATCCGATTGGCTGATTAAATCAACCAATCAGATTTTTCCTACCTTAATACCGATTGGCTGATAGAATCCTATCAGCCAATCGGAATTTGAGGGACGCCATCTTGGATGATGTCATTTAAAGGAATATTCATTCGTCGTTAGTCCGTCGGCCGAGAAGGATGTTCCGCGCCGGAGGTCTTCAAGATGGAGCCGTTCCTCGTCGGATGGATGAAGATAGAAGATGACGCTTGGATGAAGATCTCTGCCGGTCCGGATGTCCTCTTCTGCCCGGATAGGATGAAGACTTCTGCCGGTCCGGATGTCCTCTTCTGTCCCATCGGATGACCAGTGGTGCCAGGCTGGGTGAAGACGGCTCAAGGTAGGGTGATCTTCAATGGGGTAGTGTTAGTTTTTTTTAAGGGGGGATCGGGTGGGTTTTAGAGTAGGGCTGTGTGGGTGGTGGGTTGTAATGTTGGGGGGGGGTATTGTATTTCTTTTTTTTAAAAGAACTTATTACTTTGGGGAAATGCCCCGCAAAAGGCCCTTTTAAGGGCTGGTAAAAGAGCTGATTACTTTGGGGCAATGCCCCGCAAAAGGCCCTTTTAAGGGCTATTTGTAATTTAGTTTAGGATAGGGAATTTTATTTTCTTCATTCGCTTGGTATCTTCATCTGAAATGCAAGAATGCAAGTTTAGATGCCGGCCCATTTTTTGTGAGCAACCTGGGTTGTTTTTGCTGATTGGTGGATAAATTCATCCACCAATAAAAAAGTGCTGTCCAGAGTTCTCAAACAAAAAAAAACTTAGATGCCTTCTTTTTAAATAAAGATAGCAAGAGAAGAAAGAAAAATTGATAATAGGAGTAAATTACAAAGTTGCTTAAAATTACATGCTCTATCTGAATCACAAAAGAAAAAATTTGAGTTCAGTGTCCCTTTAAGCTTAGTTGCAGGTACTTACTGTAACTAAGGCAAGCTGGTTAGCTACAAATTACAGTTGTGTTGCATTTACTTTATACAATTTTAAATCCATAACTTGAGGTATTGTGACACATGATGGTATGCCGAGCTGTGTTATTGAGTTTTTATTAGACACCTCACGTAATATGCACCACACCAATAGGAGTCAGCGGCCAAGGAAGACAGACAAATCATATTTTATGATAAACAACTAAGAAGCATTTAATGCCTGATATAACCACACTGAAAACAGGCTACTCAAAGTTGGCTTTTGTTTAAAAAGCTAGGATAGCTTCAATATCCATGTTATGGTGAATCAGAACATATGAAAAATACTTTACAATACTGTAATAGCACGATGTTGGCTCCAAACCATCCTATACCGCAGGAATGCCAACATTCTCTATCACTGAAACTCCATTATTAATATCACTAGTCACGACTCTCACTACACACTTGACTTACTGGGAAAAACACGCGTGTGCACTCTCGTCTCTCTATACTGCTCTGTCCATATTGCTCTGCTACTCAGAGGCATAACTAGAAACCACAGGGCCTGGGTGCAAGAAGCCAAGAATGGCCCTCCCCACCCAAAAAAATTAATTTGCATAACAACCAACAAATGCACGACAACACAATGCAATAGCACTACTCTAAACTCCAACTGAGTAATAGATTTATTTCTGACAAGTTTTAAATTTATGTCTATTTCAACTCCCCTTCTAACACATGACAGCTATCAGCCAATCACAAAAGGGTGCATATACATATATGATGTAAGTTCTTACACAAAAATCAAAATAAATAACTTTACCATTTATATAGGGCTTTTTTGTATGCATTATAGGAATGTAGATTTTGTTTTCCTTTTTACTGTAGTCTGCTAATTGTTAGGATATAGATTCTCCTATTGCACTTCAGGATGATAGTGAGAATGAAAATTTTGAACTTGTCCCTAGACAAAACTGAAATGATATTACCTCAAATGCCAATATAATAAAGGGCATTGTGCTATTTCCAGTGTGTGAGCTAGTTGGACAATATTTTTTTTCAAAGCAACTTATTTTTTACAAGGAAAGAAGGGGCAGCATGTTTCAATAGTATCACTAATGGGAAAGTTCAGGTTACCAAAAATTCTAAATTGTCAGAATTAAATTTCTTCAATGCTTCATTCAAGTTTTAAAATTGGATTAGTTCAATGTCCTTACTTAGGGATGGGAGAATGTTTCTAATAATTCAAAATTTAAAACAAATTTTGATACATTTGTTCAAATCGAATTTCGAATGTTTATATAACATTCTAACATTCTATTTTCGAATTTTCGTTTTCAAAATTTTCAATAAAATTCGAAAATATTTGTTCGAATAATAGAATGTTTAGCTATGTATTCATTCAATTTCAAAATGTAATATTCAAATTCGAGTATAGTATTTCTAGTCTACAACTGTGTTTTATAAATGTAATATTCAAATTTGAATGCTACATTTGTATCTCACATTCAAATTAGAAATAGTCGGCTAGATTACGAGTTTTGCATTATCAGGGGTGCGTTGCTAACTTGCACGTTATTGTCACCGCTCACTTACCTACAGTGGTGGTATTACAGGTTTTCAGAAACCCAGCGTTAAAAGCCAAGAAGTGAGCGTAGAGAAAAATTAAGCTCCATACCGCACTCCAATACCAGCGCTGCTTAAGTCAGCGGTGAGCTGGTTGTACGTGCTCGTGCATGATTTCCCCATATACATCAATGGGGAGAGCCAGCTGAGAAAAAGTCTAACACCTGCAATAAAGCAGTGTAAAGCTCCATAACGCAGCCCCATTGATTCCTATGGGGAAACACATTTTATGTTAACACCCTAACATGAACCCAGAGTCTAAAAACCCATAATCTTACACTTATTAACCCCTAATCTGCCGCCCCGACATTGCCAACACCTACATTGAATTTATTAACCCCTAATCTGCTGCCCCCGGCATTGCCGACAACTACATTATACTTATTAACCCCTAATCTGCTGCCTCCAACATCGCAGACACCTACATTATATTTATAAACCCCTAATCTGCCGATCCGGACATCGCCACCACTATAATAAACATATTAACCCCTAAACCGCCGCACTCCTGCATCGCAAACACTAGTTAAATATTATTAACCCCTAATCTCCCGCCCCCAACGTCGCCGCCACTATATATTATATTTATTAACCCCTAAATCTAAATCTAACCCAAACACCCACTAACTTAAATATAATTAAATTAAATCTAAATAAAACCTACTATTAATAAATAAATAATTCCTATTTAAAACTAAATACTTACCTGTAAAATAAACCCTAAGCTAGCTACAATATAAGTAATAATTACATTGTATCTAGCTTAAGTTTGTATTTATTTTAACTAGGTAGAATAGTTACTAAATAGTTATTAACTATATAATAACTACCTAGCTAAAATAAATACAAATTGACCTGTAAAATAAAACCTAACCTGTCTTACACTAACACCTAACCTAACCCTACAATTAAAGAAATTGCTTAAATTAAATACAATTACCTAAATTCAATACAATTAGCTAAATTACAAAAAAAACAAACACTAAATTACAGAAAATAAAAAACAAATTACAAGATCTTTAAACTAATTACACCTAATCTAATAGCCCTATCAAAATAAAAAAGCCCACCCAAAAAAAAAAAAAAACCTAAACTAAACTACCAATAGCCCTTTTTACCTGTAAAAAAAAAATACAAACAACCCCCCAACAGTAAAACCCACCACCCACACAACCAACCCCCCAAATAAAAAACCCTAACTAAAAAAACCTAAGCTCCCCATTGCCCTGAAAAGCCAATAGGATTGAGCTTGCATTCTATTGGCTGTTCCAATCAGCCAATAGAATGCAAGCTTAATCCTATTGGCTGATTGGATCAGCCAATAGGATTGAAGTTCAATCCTATTGGATGATTGCATCAGCCGATAGGATTTTTTCAACCTTAATTCCGATTGTCTGATAGAATTCTATCAGCCAATCAGAATCTAAGGGATGCCATCTTGGATGACTTCATTTAAAGGAACCTTCATTGTAGAAGAAGCCGTCGATTGAAGAGGATGCCCTGTGCCAGATGTCTTGAAGATAGAGCCGCTCCGCGTCGGAAGGATGAAGATAGAAGATGCCGTCTGGGTGAAGACTTCTACCCATCTGGAGGACCACTTCTGCCGGCTTCGTTGAGGACATCTTGCCGCTTCGATGAAAACTTCTCCCGGCTTCATTGAGGATGGATGTCGGCTCTTCAAAACTGTAAGTGGATCTTCGGGGGTTAGTGTTTTTTAAGGGTGTATTGGGTGGGTTTTATTTTTAGATTAGGGGTTTGGGCTGCAATAGAGCTAAGTGCCCTTTTAAGGGCAATGCCCATCCAAATGCCCTTTTCAGGGCAATGGGGAGCTTAATGAAAGATAGGAGACAAGAGGGGCGCCTCATGTGTGTATCAATATGCAGAGCCAAATTAAAACATTTCAGAAGCCAAGTGGGTACTCACCCACTTGGCTTCTGAAATGTTTTAATTTGGCTCTGCATATTGATACACACATGAGGCGCCCCTCTTGTCTCCTATCTTTCATTTAGCTCTGGATATTTCTGTGAGGAGGAGGAGAGCTGCCTAGATTTTGGTTCATAAAGGTTAGCCGGTACAACTAGAGTTACCAGCCTGCATCTACTAGTACATATGTGTACTATGGCCTAATGTGAGTACCCATTTGGCATTTTTTCCTGTTTTGACTGTGTGACAAACTGATATACACATGAGGCACCCCTCTTGTCTCCTTTTATCTTTTCAATGGAGAGCTTAGGTTTTTTTAAGTTAGGGTTTTATTTGGGGGGGTTGATTGTGTGGGTGGTGGGTTTTACTGTTGGAGGGTTGTTTGTATTGTTTTTTTACAGGTAAAAGAGCTGATTTATTTTGGGCAATGCCCTGCAAAAGGCCCTTTAAAGGGCTATTGGTAGTTTAGTTTAGGCTAGGTTTTTTTTTATTTTGGGTGGGCTTTTTTTATTTTGATAGGGCTATTAGATTAGGTGTAATCTACACAAAAAAAGGGTGAGCGCTAATAAATAGTTAGTAATAACCTCAATGATATATGAGCATATAAATACAATTAGAATTGCCAACAATTTGCCATATTAAAGGAAAGTTCAATTTCAGATTAAGAAGTGTATCTTTCTTCCCAACGATGGCAGCCTCCTCCTCACCAACAATGGTCCAGAGATACTATATAAAAGACAAAACAAAGGGGTGCCTCATGTGTAGTATCATCAAATAAGCACAAATCCACAGAAAAAAGCCAAATGGGTACTCACAAGGCTCTACAGCACACCTATGTGCTTGTAGGGACAGGCTGCAGATTTTATCAGGTGTGACAGCTCACCCACAGAGGATATCAGTCATTAACTGTAGTAGAAAGATAAAACACAGGAAAAGCACCAAATTGTGCAGATCACAAAGAATATGGTGTTTGACTTAGCACAAAGGAAAATTGGGTACTCACATGTAAGATGAGCACACTTATGTGCTAGTAGGAGCAAGCTGGCATATTATGGTAAGGTGTGTCAGCTCACCACCAAGGGACTTTTCCTTAGGATGCAATATCCAAAAGTGGCAGACTTCTGTGTGTTAGGTTCCACTCCAAGCAGGTGCAGGCAGGTAAAATCACTCACAAGAGTTTTTTTACAAATTAAAAAATACTATTTATTAAAAACAAATTAAAATACATGTACAAAGGAGTGAACTAGGGGCATACAGTCAAGCCCCCTTGACTGTATGCCCCTAGTTCACTCCTTTGTACATGTATTTTAATTTGTTTTTAATAAATTAAAAAAAGGCCCTTTTAAGGGCTATTGGTAGTTTAGTTTAGGCTAGGGTTTTTTTTTATTTTGGGTGGGCTTTTTTATTTTAATAGGGCTATTAGATTAGGTGTAATCTACACAACAAAAGGGTGAGCGCTAATAAATAGTTAGTAATAACCTCAATAATAATAATATGCGAGGCGGGAGTGTGGTGGTTTAGGGATTAATATGTTTATTCTAGTGGAGGCGATGTCGGTTTAGGGGTTAATAGGTAGTTTAGGGGTGTTAGTGTACTTTTTAGCACTTTAGTTATGAGTTTTATGCTACGGCTTTGTAGTGTAAAACTCATAACTACTGACTTTAAAATGTGGTACGAATCTTGACGGGATAGGGTGTACTGCTCACTTTTTGGCTTCCCAGGACAAGCTTGTAATACCGGCGCTATGGAAGTCCCATTGAAAAAAGACTATACGCAATTTGCGTAAGTTGATTTGCGGTAAGGCCAAAAAGGTGTGCGGTGCCCCTAAATCTGCAAGACTTGTAATAGCAGCAGTAGTAAAAAAGCAGCGTTATTAGGCTTAACGCAAGACTCGTAATCTAGCCGAGTATTTCTAGTCTAATAGTGTGATTTTTATTCTCTTTTTTTTTTTTATTTTTTTTTTCAAGACTTTATAAATACAGAAAAGAAAAATATTGCATTCATTTGAAACACATAGATATGAAAAGTATCCACATCATGTCTAAACAGGATCCAAACAAAACAACAAAAGGAAAAATAGAAGAATACAAGTATCAGATATCAAGCATCTATCACGTAGAGAAAATAAAATAACATTTCAGAGAAACCCCTTGTATATCTATGATAATATAGACCAATATCATATACCTCTGAATTTAACAAGAGAAAAACAGAAAAGAAAAAAAAAAAAAGGAAGGTGAAGGGAGATTCTTCTAAGATCCCTTCCTCAGTATTATCGCTCAAGCCCTGTTCGATTTTAGTTTAATAATTAACATCTTCTAGCTTTGAATGGACATTCGGTCCTTGGACCCAATTACTAATCTAAATAAGTCAAAATTACTCTACTTTCTGAAGGCTTGTAAACTAACTCTGATACCTCCAAACACTAGACTGTGGATCTAGGATCAACAAATTTTGACTCTATATATGTCTATTTCCCATAACCCATAACCGTACTTATTAGGAGGTACCTTTGCCTACATGAAGTCTATTTAGTGATTCTCAACAAAACTCAATCCTAATATGCTAAATCGCTAAGGAACTTTAGCCATCCAGCCTTCTAAGGTTCAGCCCCAGAAGAGGGCAGCGAGTGGTAAGCGGAGGGGAGGAGGAGGAGGAGGAGGAGAGAGGGGAGAGAGAGGAGGGGAGAAAAAAAAAAAAAAAAAAAAAAAAAAAAGAGCGGGGGAAGGAGGGGAGAGGGGGAATGAATATATTACCCCCCTTTCCAACTTATATAGCACATCACCAATCTATGGCTCTAAAAACCAGAACCTTGGGAGATTTCCCCTGTCGATTTGTTGTTGTATCCACGTGGACCCTTTCCAATAAGATAAGAGCTGACTCTGTGTTCCCATGGGGAGGGAGCCAATAAATCTCTTCCATTTATTAAAGAACCTGGGTAACTGTTTAGAATTGATATCTCTAATATTATATTGCTCAAATACCATCTGATGTTGTACTTCTTTTAAGAAATCTTTGAATCTAGGGTTTTTTTTACCTCTCCAACTTTTAAGAATTAGATTCCTCCCTATCAAAATAAGTAGATTAACTAATCTATTGTTAGGAATAGCAGGGGTGTATTTACACAGGAAGAGAATTAATTGATAGCCAAGAATTAAAAATAATTTTAAGAGAATATCGGGAGGGGGTGTGCACTATCTCCCGCATCTACAACACTATCCTGAAAATTGGGGGGAAGCGTAATATTTTGGAAATAACGAATAAGTGGGCTAAGGACAAGGTTACTTTAGATATCACGACAACTTTACAGAGTATAACACTGGTATCAGGTGCTACGATTATGCATAGTTGGAAAGAATCACACCTCAAATTGTTAAATAGGGTGTATTATACACCTGCCCGATTGGCAAAATGGAACCCTGAAAGGCAAAATTGCCCTAAATGCTGTTATGAGAGTGCAGATTTGCTACACTGTTTCTGGACTTGTCCAAAAATACATCAATTCTGGCAGAAAATAAATTTTTGGAGCAATAAGATAACAGGGATAAGATTTAATAGTGTGATTTTTAAATGTAATATTCAAATTTGAATGTTACATTCAAATTTGAATGTAACATTTGAATTAGAAATAGTATTTCTAGTCTACAACTGTGTTTAATAAATGTAATATTCAAATTTGAATGCTACATTCGAATTTGAATGTAACATTCAAATTTTGAATTGGTATTTCTAATCTACAACTGTGTAGTATAAATATAATATTTGAATTTGAATGTTACATTCAAGTTCAAATGTAGCATTTGAATTCAAAATAGTATTTCTAGTCTACAACTGTGTTTTATAAATGTAATATTCAAATTTGAATGTGACATTCGAATTTGAATGTCACATTCGAATTACAAAGTGACATTCGAATTCAAAAGGGACATTCGAAAACTGTAAATAACATTCGATAAAAGAATTTTTAAGAATATTTGTTCTTATCAACATTCTATTATGTAAATTGAATTTCTACAATAACAATCGTTCTAACATTCAAATTCAAATATAAACACATTTTCCCATCCCTAGTCACTATATGAAGTCTTTAGAGTGCTTATTATTTTAGAGCTCTTTATATTGATAATAAAAGTATTTTCTTTCGTAAACCTAATTACAGGTTGAACCTGTAAGTAGGTTTAAAAAAATAAAAGACTTTTATTATCAATTATATAGCTCTAAAATAATAAGCACTCTAAAGACTTCATATAGTGACTAGGGATGGGAAAATGTGTTTATATTTGAATGTTAGAACGATTGTTATTGTAGAAATTCAATTTACATAATTATTCATGAATTGAATGGCGATAGGTTAATGTCACACAAGTAGAGTAGCATTTTCCTTACACACTGAATAAAGGCACTAATTAAAAAAAAAATGTTATTGTAACCTTAATATGTGGAAAGAGCTATTGTAAATGTCAGTTTTGGGGGCATCTCAGTTTCTATCCTGATAACAAGTGCTTAAAGGGGCAGTATACACCAATTTTCATATAACTGCATGTAATAGACACTACTATAGAGAAGACTAGGCACAGATACTGATATAAAGATCCATCATAAAACCTTTTAAAACTGACTTAGAAGCTCCAAGTTTAGCACTGTTTAAGAGGTTAGCTGGAACACTCAGTGAATGGGGCTGGAAGCAGACACCCCCCTTCCCTGCATATGAAATGACAGATTAGACAAATAGGTGCCAGCAGTAGTCTCTAAACACATGAATGCTTGGTTAGGGGTCTGAAAATCAGCCCAGTGTAATTAAAAAATAAGCAAAATACTGTACATTGTTACAAAATCACTCTCAGATGGGCTATATAAACGGATCATCTACAAAACATTTATGCAAAGAAAAAAAATTCTAGTGTACAATGTCCCTTTAACACACAACAAAACATATTGTAGTCATTAAAAAAACACACTGAACAATTAAGCCAGAAAGCAAAAAGTAATTTCAGTTGCAAATAACCAATAGATTGTGACAGACCCCCAGATCACAATGTAATGAATTCAATGTCTTTGTAACTTCGTAGCGATACTAAAAAACACACAACGTGTCCTGTAGCACCATCTAGTGTCCAAAGAAAAAAATCTGCTCACTGCAATGTTTACACCTGACATACTTAAAAACTGCTTAATAATATGCATTATATTTGATGGTGTCACATAGAGTTTTATCACTAACATGCAAATCAGCTCTTAATTCAGTATTTAAATTTTTCTAACCCATTGTTTCTCAACCGCAATCCTCAAATACCCCCACCAGGCCAGGTTTTGATTATAGCTGAACCAGTGCATAGGTGAAATAATCAGCTAATGAGTGAGAGCAGGTTAGTTACCATGGTTACTGATCAGCTGATTACTTCACCTGTGCACTGGTTCAGCTGTAATGAAAACCTGACCTGTTGGGTGTACTTGAGGACTGCGGTTGGGAAACACTGATCTAACCTAATACAGAACTTTGTCCTGCCTGGGTCAATATAAAAAGGTTTAGATGGAGATATGACTGTATACTTACTTCATTGAGGCTTCTGTAAGTCCATGCTGCTCCAGTTATTTTGTCACTTATCACTATTTAGGTTTACATTAGTAGAGTAAGGGGAGTGCATATTGCACAGCACAGCAACCCAGCCAAACAAAAGTGACCAGGGTATTTTAATACACATTGGGAGCTTCCTTCAGTTATGAATCTTTACATCCATCTAAAGCCCATTCTGGCAGTTTTTAATTGGTCCATTTTAAACAGTTTTTTCCCCAGCTATTAACATTTAACTAACTTATCAGATATCAACTAAGTGCTATGAAACTGCATCATTATCTGCTGCTTTCCCAGTTAATAATATATAATAATATAATTTCATATAATGCAAATACCAGTATTTGTCTAATCCGTACTCTGCCTCTCTAATTCCTGAGACTAGCGTATTGCAGATATATGAGGACAGGCAATGATTAGCATAATTTGTTTAGGATCCATCAGTGTTTTTTTATATTATCATTTATTAACAAAATTCCACAATATTCTGCAGATTAGAATTAATGCCACATAATAGGATAGATAAATAAATAGAGGAATGCAAATGGACAAGTAGACAAATAGATAGTGGAGATGTATTGAGTGATACCCATGCGTGGTGAGTATTAGGGGGTTGGGGTGTGACAAGTAATTTGCAATTAGAGTGTTAGCATTAGTATCATTACACAAAGCTATACTTTTCTACACTACAATCTGAAAGAGCTCGGGCATTTGTCTTTTACTTCCAATTTCAATTTAACCAGATGTCATTTAACCTTTTTCATGTCAAATGTTTTTGTAAATTCTTAGAAAATTTCGAATTGTTGCGCGAGCGATAAGGGGTATATGGCGGCTTTTGAAAGTTGTAATTTAACCCACGTTGGGTTAGCTCGACTTCAGAGTTCTGGTTAACTGTTACGCTCGACTGAAAAGTTGCAGAAAACACGTAAAAAAACACACTGTACAGTGCAGTTACAGTCATAATAACACTGTCTAATAAAAATTATTAAAAAAATATTGCATAAAAAAGTTATAAGTTCTCAAAGATATGAGATCTCAGGTGTTAGAACAAAAAGGCAGTCAAAGGGCTTTAACATTGTCTAAATATGTATATATATGTATATATGTATATGTATATATATATATATATATATGTGTGTGTGTGTATATATACTGTATATGTGTGTGTATATATATATATGTGTGTGTATATACTGTATATGTGTGTATATATATATACTGTATATGTGTGTATATATATATATATGTTTGTATATATACTGTATATGTGTGTATATATATATATATATATATATATATGTGTGTGTGTGTGTGTGTGTATATACTGTATATGTGTGTATATATATGTGTGTGTATATACTGTATATGTGTGTATATATATATGTGTATATATACTGTATATGTGTGTATGTATATATATATATATATATATATATATATATATATATGTGTGTGTGTGTATATACTGTATATGTGTGTATATGTGTGTGTATATACTGTATATGTGTGTGTGTATATATATATATATATATATATATATATATATATATATATATATATATATATGTATATATACTGTATATCGGATAGATTTGGAGTTTGGCGGTAAAAGGGCTGTTAACGCTCCGCGGGTTTTTTTCTGGCCGCACCATAAATTTAACTCTGGTATCGAGAGTTCAAACAAATGCTGCGTTAGGCTCCAAAAAAGGAGCGTAGAGCATTTTTACCGCAAATACAACTCTCGATACCAGAGTTGCTTACGGACGCGGCCGGCCTCAAAAACGTGCTCGTGCACGATTCTCCCATAGGAAACAATGGGGCTGTTTGAGCTGAAAAAAAACCTAACACCTGCAAAAAAGCAGCGTTCAGCTCCTAACGCAGCCCCATTGTTTCCTATGGGGAAACACTTCCTACGTCTGCTCCTAACACTCTAACATGTACCCCGAGTCTAAACACCCCTAGCCTTACACTTATTAACCCCTAATCTGCCGCCCCCCGCTATCGCTGACCCCTGCATTACACTTTTAACCCCTAATCTGCCGCTCCGTAAACCGCCGCCACCTACGTTATCCCTATGTACCCCTAATCTGCTGCCCTAACATCGCCGACCCCTATGTTATATTTATTAACCCCTAATCTGCCCCCCACAACGTCGCCGACACCTACCTACACTTATTAACCCCTAATCTGCCGACCGGACCTGAGCGCTACTATAATAAAGTTATTAACCCCTAATCCGCCTCACTAACCCTATCATAAATAGTATTAACCCCTAATCTGCCCTCCCTAACATCGCCGACACCTACCTTCAATTATTAACCCCTAATCTGCCGACCGGAGCTCACCGCTATTCTAATAAATGTATTAACCCCTAAAGCTAAGTCTAACCCTAACACTAACACCCCCCTAAGTTAAATATAATTTTTATCTAACGAAATAAATTAACTCTTATTAAATAAATGATTCCTATTTAAAGCTAAATACTTACCTGTAAAATAAATCCTAATATAGCTACAATATAAATTACATTTATATTATAGCTATTTTAGGATTAATATTTATTTTACAGGTAACTTTGTATTTATTTTAACCAGGTACAATAGCTATTAAATAGTTAAGAACTATTTAATAGTTACCTAGTTAAAATAATTACAAATTTACCTGTAAAATAAATCCTAACCTAAGTTATAATTAAACCTAACACTACCCTATCAATAAAATAATTAAATAAACTACCTACAATTACCTACAATTAACCTAACACTACACTATCAATAAATTAATTAAACACAATTGCTACAAATAAATACAATTAAATAAACTATCTAAAGTACAAAAAATAAAAAAGAACTAAGTTACAGAAAATAAAAAAATATTTACAAACATAAGAAAAATATTACAACAATTTTAAACTAATTACACCTACTCTAAGCCCCCTAATAAAATAACAAAGACCCCCAAAATAAAAAATTCCCTACCCTATTCTAAAATACAAAAATTACAAGCTCTTTTACCTTACCAGCCCTGAACAGGGCCCTTTGCGGGGCATGCCCCAAGAATTTCAGCTCTTTTGCCTGTAAAAAAAAACATACAATACCCCCCCCCCAACATTACAACCCACCACCCACATACCCCTAATCTAACCCAAACCCCCCTTAAATAAACCTAACACTAAGCCCCTGATGATCTTCCTACCTTGTCTTCACCATGCCAGGTTCACCGATCCGTCCTGGCTCCAAGATCTTCATCCAACCCAAGCGGGGGTTGGCGATCCATAATCCGGTGCTCCAAAGTCTTCCTCCTATCCGGCAAGAAGAGGACATCCGGACCGGCAAACATCTTCTCCAAGCGGCATCTTCTATGTTCTTCCATCCGATGACGACCGGCTCCATCTTGAAGACCTCCAGCGCGGAACCATCCTCTTCTTCCGACGACTAGACGACGAATGACGGTTCCTTTAAGGGACGTCATCCAAGATGGCGTCCCTCGAATTCCGATTGGCTGATAGGATTCTATCAGCCAATCGGAATTAAGGTAGGAAAATTCTGATTGGCTGATGGAATCAGCCAATCAGAATCAAGTTCAATCCGATTGGCTGATCCAATCAGCCAATCAGATTGAGCTCGCATTGTATTGGCTGATCGGAACAGCCAATAGAATGCGAGCTCAATCTGATTGGCTGATTGGATCAGCCAATCGGATTGAACTTGATTCTGATTGGCTGATTCCATCAGCCAATCAGAAAATTCCTACCTTAATTCCGATTGGCTGATAGAATCCTATCAGCCAATCGGAATTCGAGGGACGCCATCTTGGATGACGTCCCTTAAAGGAACCGTCATTCGTCTAGTCGTCGGAAGAAGAGGATGGATCCGCGCTGGAGGTCTTCAAGATGGAGCCGGTCGTCATCGGATGGAAGAACATAGAAGATGCCGCTTGGAGAAGATGTTTGCCGGTCCGGATGTCCTCTTCTTGCCGGATAGGAGGAAGACTTTGGAGCACCGGATTATGGATCGCCAACCCCCGCTTGGGTTGGATGAAGATCTTGGAGCCAGGACGGATCGGTGAACCTGGCATGGTGAAGACAAGGTAGGAAGATCATCAGGGGCTTAGTGTTAGGTTTATTTAAGGGGGGTTTGGGTTAGATTAGGGGTATGTGGGTGGTGGGTTGTAATGTTGGGGGGGGGGGGTATTGTATGTTTTCTTTTACAGGCAAAAGAGCTGAACTTCTTGGGGCATGCCCCGCAAAGGGCCCTGTTCAGGGCTGGTAAGGTAAAAGAGCTTGTAACTTTTTAAATTTAGAATAGGGTAGGGAATTTTTTATTTTGGGGGTCTTTGTTATTTTATTAGGGGGCTTAGAGTAGGTGTAATTAGTTTAAAATTGTTGTAATATTTTTCTTATGTTTGTAAATATTTTTTTATTTTCTGTAACTTAGTTCTTTTTTATTTTTTGTACTTTAGATAGTTTATTTAATTGTATTTATTTGTAGCAATTGTGTTTAATTAATTTATTGATAGTGTAGTGTTAGGTTAATTGTAGGTAATTGTAGGTAGTTTATTTAATTATTTTATTGATAGGGTAGTGTTAGGTTTAATTATATCTTAGGTTAGGATTTATTTTACAGGTAAATTTGTAATTATTTTAACTAGGTAACTATTAAATAGTTCTTAACTATTTAATAGCTATTGTACCTGGTTAAAATAAATACAAAGTTACCTGTAAAATAAATATTAATCCTAAAATAGCTATAATATAAATGTAATTTATATTGTAGCTATATTAGGATTTATTTTACAGGTAAGTATTTAGCTTTAAATAGGAATCATTTATTTAATAAGAGTTAATTTATTTCGTTAGATAAAAATTATATTTAACTTAGGGGGGTGTTAGTGTTAGGGTTAGACTTAGCTTTAGGGGTTAATACATTTATTAGAATAGCGGTGAGCTCCGGTCGGCAGATTAGGGGTTAATAATTGAAGGTAGGTGTCGGCGATGTTAGGGAGGGCAGATTAGGGGTTAATACTATTTATGATAGGGTTAGTGAGGCGGATTAGGGGTTAATAACTTTATTATAGTAGCGCTCAGGTCCGCTCGGCAGATTAGGGGTTAAAAATTTTAATCGAGTGGCGGCGATGTGGGGGGACCTCGGTTTAGGGGTACATAGGTAGTTTATGGGTGTTAGTGTAGTTTAGGGTACAGTAGTTAAGAGCTTTATGAACCGGCGTTAGCCAGAAAGCTCTTAACTCCTGCTTTTTTCAGGCGGCTGGAATCTTGTCGTTAGAGCTCTAACGCTCACTGCAGAAACGACTCTAAATACCAGCGTTAGAAAGATCCCATTGAAAAGATAGGCTACGCAAATGGCGTAGGGGGATCTGCGGTATGGAAAAGTCGCGGCTGTAAAGTGAGCGTTAGACCCTTTAATCACTGACTCCAAATACCAGCGGGCGGCCAAAACCAGCGTTAGGAGCCTCTAACGCTGGTTTTGACGGCTACCGCCGAACTCTAAATCTAGGCCTATGTGTGTGTATATATATATATATATATATATATATATATATATGTGTGTATATATACTGTATATGTGTGTATATATATGTGTGTGTATATACTGTATATGTGTGTGTATATATATATATATATATATATATATATATGTGTGTGTGTGTGTATATATATTGTATATGTGTGTATATATATATATATGTGTATATATACTGTATATGTGTGTATATACTGTATATGTGTGTGTGTGTATATATATATATTTATATATATATATGTGTGTGTGTATATATACTGTATATATGTGTATATATATATGTGTGTGTATATATATATATGTGTGTGTGTGTGTTTGTACATAGTATTTATGTATTTATATGTCTTTATAAATGTAATTTGAGGCAAACATACACATGCAAATACATAGGTATACATATATAGACATTTATATAAAAGCATTGGAGCCCTTTGCAGTCAAGTAGCTGAAAATATATATACAGTAAAAACACAGATGTGGACTGTACTCTCAGACTGGACTAGGTAAACATCCTATAACCCTGCAAAATGCACAGCCCTGGGTACAGCTAGTGTACAGGTAGCTGTACAGTCCCCAGAGCCCCAGGCAGTTAACCCCAGACAAGCCCGATGAGCTTTGCAACCAGACTTGTCTGGGGTTAACTGCCTGGGGCTCTGGGGACTGTACAGCTACCTGTGAGTGCTATTGAGCACCCAGGGTTGTGCATTTTGCAGGGTCATTGGATGTGTCTGAGAGTGCAGTCAACTTCCGTGTTTTTTATGTATCATGGGAGATTACATAAGCCTGTGCACCCTTGGAAGGTTATGCTGTGGGACGATCAAACCAAGCGCTTGGGGTATACCTAAAGTCGCTCTACACAGAGGTGTTCTAGCTCACCTATAAGTCGTAATGTGGATCAAATAAACAACGTGTAAAGCGCCAATAGGAAAATACAAAGGATTTAATATAAAATAAATTATTAAAACATGTGGTCTATCTGACCAACTGGGGATATATCCAAACACAGTCACAGTAAATAACACATTAAACAGTATATGCAAAAATAAAACAAACCAGATAAGATAAAACAATAAAATTAGGTGCACCTAAAGATGTATAGAGTACCGTCTATAGGTAAAGGCGGAGACGTGTCCTACTCCGTATAGTCCATAAACAAAGTCAAAGAATTACAATGTCAATTGTGTCCAAGAAGTGAATAAAGTGATGAGTGGCTCCGATGTGTGTTCGTGAGTAATCCAGTGGGTGTACAAAAAGTAAAAAAAAAAAAAAAAAAATCAAAAATGTGAAAATACAAAAATATAAAAATATATAAAAACAATGTTGAACCTTCAAAATGTGTGAAAAAATGAAAAAAGTGTACAGAAAAAAATGTAAAAAACCAAATGGAGAACAAAAAAGTGTGGTTAGTTGTTCCTTTGGTGTATAGGATCTTCTAATCTTCTTCAAATACCTGTGGAAAATAATATAACATAGTGCAATATTGCTAGTGATCCAATAAAACAAATTGAAATAAGGCTTACCAATACTATCGACGCATTTCGGCCTTCTGTCATAGGCCTTTATCAAGACTAGTGTATGGTAATGCCTCTGAGCCTTATATAGTGTTTGTCCTAGTATGTTAATTGGTCCTTCCTGTGTTATTTTGGCGCCAAAAGTATCTGTTAACTTCCTGCGTCCCATATAACTCTTCCCCTTCCTATTGTGTGAAGTATGGGCAGAAGGGATGTCATGAGTTGATAGTATGGGCAGAAGTGATGTCATGAGTTCATAGTGTCCCTCTGGTTATGCAGCCTCTCACATGAGCGTTTCCCCCTTCGTATTGTGTGAAGTATGGGCGGATGTGATGTCATAAATAGATATTGTCCCTATCGTTATCCAACCTATAAGAATGAGCATTTACCCACCTCTAATGTCATTACAGTTCTTTATTGGGTATCCTTTTTGCCTTTCTAGTTGTTTCTAACACTATTTTAGTTGCTTTTCCTTTCAAAATTAATACCGCGACTTACTGGGATTTGCATTCGTCACTTCCGGTTTCATGCGGTTGGATTATTCTAATTGTTAGTGACATTGATGGTTACTTTCTCTATCACTTGAGCGTGGCGAATCGGAAGTGATACACACACTTACATCACTTCCAGTTCCCCGAGTTTATGTGGCACAAAGTATGTCCCTTATTTACTCTATACTATGAGATTCCGTCTCATCGTTCCAGAGCTATTGGTATCTATTAAGCCTAAGTACTTCTTTGTTAAAAATAACAATCAGTGGCTATAGATATTTGTGACCGATCGGCTCCTATTTTGAGTGTGCATGTTATTACTCCGTTGTTAAGGAGATTGCGTCTTGTTGTCTTGGTAACTAGTGTTAAGACGATATTGCGTCTCGGCACTAGTTACGGATAGTCCGCTATAATTGTCAAGCCCTTTCTTTTAATGGTGAAATATATATAAGTACATTAGTTGGATATATTGTGTAAAAGGGGATATTAGGATGATACTATGTGATGTTATATAACGGATACCTGATATTGACATGTAGTGCACAAAATCGCCAGGCGTGCACAGATATATATTCATTCTATCGTGACCATATTTAAACTCTTATATATGGTGTTATATATGTTGTGTCAAGGGGAGATCTGATAGAAGTAAAGCAGCCTTACTATATGTCGATTGGCGCTGCGTGATTAAACATAAAATTGAGTGAGTAGTACAATAGAATGATTCGAATGTATACCATCGAGCCTAAGAGTAAGACAGATACATCAATACATTTGTTCAGATAACGCACATAGGTGTGGTCTGATATGGATGGCTTAAATGTCAGTATTCACATATATATGATTATATACATGAGTGGTCAAATTTTATGTTATGTGAAACATCTGTTATGCATACGCGATTGGTGGTATTGAAATATCATGCTCATCTAATTGATGAAGTCTAGTGGTATCTAGCTATCTATTTAGCAGACTTCCCGCTACAACGGGTGGACGTGCATCATTATATAGCTTGAAAACATTTTTCTATGGGTCATTCCTCTTATATCTCATTACTATTTGGAGTTGGTGGCTATCTATAAACATACGTTTAAGACACATATAGTCTAGCAGAGTTAGTGTGAAGACACATACATAACTAGATGTAATCTATATATGGCCATATGTGTATAGTGCCTTGCCTATGGATAGATCTTGGCGTGGGTTCTTATTGTGTTGATAGTCGAAAAACCTATACCTCCTCAAATAGATCGTTATACAGATAGAGATGGTCGTAGTGGTAATAATACTACTTGTGTACTTGAATCCAGCTATGTCATCTACCTAAATGGTAACTTGCCTATGGATAAATCTCGGCATGGATTCTTATCATGTTGATAATCAAAAAACCTATGCCTCCTGTTTTTATCATGTTGATAATCAAAAAACCTATACCTCCTCAAATGGATAGTAATACAGATAGAGATGGTAATAGTAATAAAAATACTACTTATGTACCTGGATCCAGCTATATCCTCTGCCTCAATGGTAATCAAGACTAGTGAACCTTGGCAGGGATTTGTATCTTATTAATAGCAGTAAGCCTGTGTTGAATCCATTGGATAATAATACATGTGTTATTACAACCCTTCTGATTTAGATACAGTTTGGTCAAATTCCTAGAGTATATTGGTTGCAGGCGACATGGCTGTTCGAGGATATTATATACTAATCCGGTCACTTGATTGTGGCCTCCTTGGATGTATGACCTCATAGAGATTTCGATATTATAGCTTGTATTTGTCTGTCATGGACTTCCACATGTTTATAAGTGTGGGACAGACTTGTTTACTTATGGGAGAAGAGAATGTGGTTACAATAGTGTGTTCCATGTGGTATCTATAGAGGTATATGTATAGATATATATGTGGACAGTCAGGTATTTCCACTTCTAGGGCACTTTCATTGTCCCCATGTTCCATAATATGTTCCATGTGGTTTCTATAGAGGTATATATAGAGATATATGTGGACAGTCTAGTATTTCCACTTTTAGGACACTTTTATTGTCCCCATGTTCCATATGTCTTATGATGCACATTTTATCTACATATATGTGCTAAGATTGTTCAAGATGTTTCCTCATCTACACTGGAGGTCCATATGGTTATGCTTATAGTTCATATGATATTAATCTGTGTGTGGTTTTATATCTATATTATGATATAGCCACATCAGTCTTGATCACACCTTCATATTTATAAGATGTACTAGGTCTTCCTTATGGTTAAGGCCTTTAGGGAACAAGCAGTCTAGATAAAAAATCCATCTGGATTCAGCAATAAGGAGTCTTTTTTCATAATCTCCTCCTCTCCAGTTTTCATTTATTTTCTGGATCCCTAGGTACTTAAGGCTTTTTATGTCTCCATTATGTTTCATCGTAAAATGTTTGTAGAGTGGTGTTTCTACGTTGTTTCTCTCTATCAGTAGTAAGTGCTCTCTGATTCTATCTCTGAGAGGTCTCGATGTCTGTCCGACATATTCCAGTCCGCAGGGGCATTGTAAACGATATATTACCCCTTTGTCCTGGCACCTGATGAGATTTTTAATTTCATATTTTACTTTGGTGTTATTGGAGATCAAATGACTTGCCTTAGTCCCACATTTGCAGGCTTTACAGCTTAGGCATGGGAAAAGGCCTTTAAGTTTTTTACCCGTATAGTCTCTTTCAGTGTTGCTGTTCTTTCTAGGGATGCTTGGAGCTATGTGGTTCCTTAGATTGTTTGTTTTATGAATTTGGCTGTTCAGCTAGTTGTTCACCTATTATATTGTCATCTTTCAGAATGGACCAATGATTTTTGAAAATCTTTTCAATAAGGTGTCTATTTTCACTGTATTCAGTGATCATGGGGACTTGTATAATATTATTCTCAGGTTCCTTAGTGTTTTTGTTTCTATATTGGAGCAGTGTGTTTCTGTCTATATCTCTTACCTCATTTATTCTGATGTCTAGAGTGTTTTCATCATATCCTCTATCTATAAACCTCTTTTTCAAGATGGTAGCCTGTTCTTCCCACTTTTCCAATTTTGAGCAGTTACGACTAATTCTAAGCAGTTGTCCTTTTGGGATATTAGATTTCCACTTCTCGTGGTGGCAGCTTAGTCTATGTATATAGTTATTGCTATCGACTTCTTTAAAGAATGTCGAAGTCTTAAGCTTTCCATCGATAATCTCTATTTTAATGTCTAGGAAGTTGATCTCTTTCTGGCTGTATTCATATGTAAATTTTAAATTGGCTACATTTTGATTCATTATTTTGATGGTATACTGCAGATCTTCTAGTGTCCCTTTCCATATCATAATGATATCATCTATGTACCTTTGGTAGAGGACCAGGTCCGCGTCGGCTGGGCAGGATTCCCAGAATGTTTGTTCCCACCTGCCTATATACAAGTTGGCATAACTCGGCGCGAACCTGGTCCCCATCGCTGTCCCACAGATCTGTCTATAATACTTCCCATCGTTGTTGAAATAATTGTGGGTCAGTATATAGTTTATGCCATCCAAAATGAAATCACATTGTGTCTTGGGTACACTGGTATCTTTCTTTAAAAAATGGCTTACGGCTTTTAATCCCTCTATATGGGGTATACTTGTATAAAGTGATGCCACATCGCATGTGGCTATTATATATTCGCTGTCCCAGGTAATATCTTTCAAAATTCTAAGTATGTGTGTGGAGTCTCTTGTATATGAAGGGAGGTTAGTAACGTATTTTTGCAGGTTTTTATCTATATATTCGGATAGATTACATGTCAATGATCCTATGCCAGAGATTATTGGTCTTCCGGGCGGGTTTGTTAGGGATTTGTGTATTTTGGGTAGGTAGTAAAACACCGGGGAAATGGGGTGTTTAACCCCGATGTATCTATGTTCTTTATCATTTAGGATCCCCAGTGTTTTAGCTTTCTCTAGTATATCATCTAGTTCTTTAGTATAGGTTTTAACAGGATTACTGAGTAGGCGTTGATATGTTGAGGTATCGCTCAGTATTCTCTTGCTTTCATTCTCATAATCTGCTTTATTTAGGATGACAATACCTCCCCCTTTGTCTGCAGGTTTGATAACAATCTCACTATCTCTTTCTAGTCTCCGAATAGTTTCTATTTGGACCTTGGAAAGATTGTGCTTATGATTTTTATTGTGAATGTTTCTAATCTCGTTACATACCACTGTATCAAAAGTCTCAATCGCATTACCTTTGTGCTGGGTGGGATAAAAACTAGATTTGGGTTTTAAATCTGTGTGAATAAATTGGTCTTGGGTGACATAATTCCTACCAAATGAGGAGTTGTTTTCAAAAGGTGTTTTTGTGAAGAATCTTTTTAATGTTAGTTTCCTAACAAATTCCTTAATGTGTACAAATGTCTGAAATTTATCTAGACCTCTCGATGGTGCAAAACTGAACCCAAGATCTAGTATCTTTGTTTCTTTCTCAGTGAGTGTTTTTGAGCTAAGGTTATATATGCCTTTTCCCAGTGAGTCGCTATCTGCTGCACTCTCTTTCTCGTTGGACATTGGTGTCTTCTGTTTCTTACTAAGTCTAGTGCCCCCTCTTTTACCCCTGAGGGCCTTTCTTAGATGGTTAAAGTTCTTTCTTGTTCTAATCTGGTATCCCTTCTTCCTTCCAAAGTTTTCTCTTTCTCTCTGGGTGCCTTCTGGCCTATCCCTAAAAAAACTGCATCTGATGTTGAGGATTCTATGGATCTCTCATCATTTCCCTGTGTGTGAGTTCTCTGATTGCTTTCGTTTGGTGTGCATTCATTGTCTTCATTTTGTATGTCGGAAAATCTATTACTTGTATTGATGTATCTGTCTCTCCAGTGCTGTCTGTTATTTGGTTGTTGCTCAGCATGGTTATCCTCATATATGTGTTGACCATTCTGCCTCTCCCCTTTTCTTTGGGTGTATGTGTTCCTTTCTTGTCTGTTAGGTTCATACCCCCTATTGTCCCATGATGAGGTCTCATCATACCTGTGTGTATCCCTATTGTGGGGATAGTATCCCTTGTTTCCCCTTGGGTATATCTCACCGTTTCTATTTCTATCTCTATTGTTAAATGGATAGTAATGATTGTCAAATTCATTATAGTGGTGTTGGTTATTTGGGTGCCATCTGCTTTTTCCATGTGGGTAGTGATGGCCTCTGTCTCTACTATTCCAATATTCTACATTGTAGTCGTCATGTCTATTGTATCTCTGTGGGCCCTTATTCCAATATTCTATATTATAACTTTCATGTCTATTGTACCTCTGTGGACCCTTGGAAGGATTTGGCCAATCATGTTGATAATTTCTCCCATTGTGTCTATTCGGTCTGTATTGTTGATTAAAAGGTTGTGTGTATTATTCATTGTAATTGTTTCTAGATGCCAAATTTTGTGATGTTTTGGCTGAATTTCTACCTTTTCTGTTATGTTTTACTTCAGTCCAAGAATCTTGATTATCATTATTTATTTCAGCTCTTTGGGGTTCGTTAGTCTTATTATTAGTAGTTGTTTTGTCTACGTTTATATTGTCTGTCTTTGGCTCTAACATACTGTTTTGACTTTCTATCTCTTTGTTTAGTTGAGCTGAGTGCTTGCAAGTGAGTTATATATATATATATATATATATATACAGAAATATGTATCAATAAATACATAGAACTCATTCTGCTATGTGAAGAACATTGGCATGGGAAATATTCATGTCTGGTTAGCGCACATGGCTAAACGTGATCTGGTTTGGCGAGTCGGGTTGTTAGTTTTTTCCCCACTTTTCACGCTCCATTTAATTCTATGAGAGAATATGTTAGCATGATATTCTAAGTTCCACTTTTTGTGCGCGTCGGGTTAACACTCATGCGCAACCTTTAAATTTGTAATACAAGTGTAACCCGACGCACAAAAAAAGCCTAATATCTACTTGTTAGCCCTAAAGTGGTGTAAGAACAATTAAAACTGATAACCCAAGCACAACTACTTTTTTTAAAATTTTAACTGGACACAAAAAACAAATTTATTATTTTACGATTCAGATAGAGCAGCAATTTTAAGCAAGTTTGTAATTTACTCCTATTATAATTTTTTCTTCATCAGCAGGCCAGGTTCTAAACCAAAAATGGGCCGGCTCCAAATTGGGTTTTGGGTCCCTTTAATAGTTGCATTTGACAAAAGTTGGTGCAAACATTTTAAAAGTTGTTTGAGGCATTAACATTTATAAAAGCTGTCTCTAAACAGTAATCAGCAGTAACATCAGATAACCGTTCTGGTTTAGCAATAGAATATGTAATTTTAACACTATAATGGCCCTTTAAATGCAGTCTAAAGCTTGACACCCACCTCCAGTAGACCCCAGGGTAGCCTACTAGACATTCCTTTGTGACATATATAGAATTAAGAAACTGAAGATGGGTTTGGTATCTGCGTGATCTGGAGATAATTCTTACAGAACCATTAAATATAGTAGAATTGCATAACGAATAAAAGACAATGCATTAGCAGATTTAAATGAGCAGTTGATTTATTTCTGACAAATTTTGAAAGTTTCTTTAGTTTGCCAGCCCCCTGTATCATGAGACAGCCCATAGCCAATCAGAGACTTGTTTATGTGTACATTGTATACACTGTGGACTCTTGCACATGCTCAGTAGGAGCTGGTGCCTCAGAAAGTGTGCATATAAAAAGACTGCACAATTTGATAATGGAAAGCAAATTGGAAGTCTATTAAAACTGCATGTTCTATCTGGATTATGAAAGCTTAATTTTGAATTTAGTGTCCCTTTAATTATTTATTTTGTGCACAATATCTCTAACCTTATATAAAAAAGCTTTTTGTACCATATTTTGGCCTAAGCACGCACACTCCAATGCCCATGTAAAGGCAACGGAAAGTCCTATCAGGGCCAGTGATAGGAGTTTTGGTTACACAGGCGAAGATACATTTTGCCGCTCCTCCTTCCTGAAGAAATTATATACCCTGCCATTACTGCTTCTTAAAGGACCAGTCAACAGTAGCAAAAAGCTAACCCAAAATAAGAGTACCCGTGCATAGTAAAGTTAAAATACAACGTATCTGAAGCATGAGATCATCATAGTAAATGTAAACTTTTGTGAAAACTTACACCTGCCCTGAGGAGGATGTGCCTCATTTGATGGACAAGATTTATTGGCGTATCAGAAGAGTGCTAATTAACATATAATTTGTCTTTTGCACATGCGTGTGTGAGCATCAACTCCCCCCCCCCGCAATCACATCAAACCCCCGTGCGCGATCACGTCAGCCCCCTGTGCACGCTCCCCACATCACCGCATAATGACCACAGGTGACAAACTCATCACACAGGCTTGGTGCCTGTCAGTCTCGTGCGGCCAAGACCTATTCTTTTCCAAGACACCCCAGCTGTTACACTGGGCAACTGCTACTCGTATTCTCATTGGTGCCTAACCCTCCTCAGAGCTAAATCCAGCCCTTCTTTAGCTTTACCTCTTCTTATTGGCTGAAGGTACCGGTCTCTGCTTCTCAGCGCGTCTTCTCATTGGTTGCTCTTGTGTCAGTTTGCTTGGGGGTCTCTTTTGGTAGCTTATACTGCGGCCACCGTGAGTACCAGTAAGTCGGCTTCACATTACTCTATCATATAACTTGCTGCAGAGCATGGCTGCCAGTTCTCTTCATAACCTTCTCACAGCTGCGAAAATAGTCTCAGAGGGGTTATCTAGAGATCTTTTATTGGTTTTATGCTGTTTACAGGGTTAATAGTAAATTATATTAAAAAAAACAAATAATTCAAACATTCTATTTGGCTATAACCTGAACTAAAAGAAAGTAGTGATATACTTGATATAAAAATGTCCCTCTTACCAATACGAGAAGCTAGGCTGCCATAATACTAATAGTAGTGATACTGTTACAGGGAAGACACACAGGTATCCTGCAATAAACACTTGTGTCACACTAGAACTCCAAATTACTCACACAATAACCGCACGCAAGTGCTCTTCTGCTTATGTGGGCAGTGCACAATATTTTATGTGCACTGCTCCACCAAAGAAGCGCAGCTCCTTTGTGCCAGTGATGTCACGTGTGATGTCACCACTTCCGGTTGCGCATGCATAGAGGCAGAAAACTGCATATACGTAAATGCAGTTTTCATTGGCAACCTCACCCATGTGACACAGGAGGACAGGGAAAGCTAAAAAAAATTCAAAACGATAATTTTCAAAGATTAAAAGATGCAACTTACACAGGTACAGCTCTACATACATATTTTTATATTGTGGACACGTTCATTATGGTATCCTGCAATCGCCACTTGGCAAAAGTAAGACTGCAGAAGAGCTCTGTTGTTTAATCCTTCCCCAGTTCTTAGGCATCCAAATGCATAAGAAAAGTGCCTGTCATTCACCCCTAACAAGCAAGTTTCAGATGACTGCTCTGCCACCAAGGATAAGACTCACTCTTGCAAACCAGAACTGAAAGAGTTCTCAGAATCTTGATAAATGTTCCCATAAATATACTGTACATTTTCAAGCTCTACAATAGATCAATTTAACTTGCAGTGGAGTATTTTGACCAGGGGACATTACAACTCACACTTATTTTGGACACATCATTCTGCACTAATAACATATATGTTGCATTGTATAATGATGCTGAAGGTTCATACACTAAAAAACAGAAGAGGCTGCCCTGTACAATGATACTGGTTGCCTATACACTGATGGTGAGCACTTTGTAATCATCAGACATCGTTCAGGAGAAGATAATACACTGATGTGAGCACTCTGTAATCATCAGAGATCACTCAGGAGAAAATAATACACCAATGTGAGCACTATGTAATGGTCAGACTTCATTAGGAGAAAATAATACACCGATGGTGAGCACTCTGAAATCGTCAGACATCACTCAGGAGAAGATAATACACTGATGTGAGCACTCTGCAATCGTCAGACATCACTCAGAAGAAGAAAATACACTGATGGTGAGCACTCTGAAATCATCAGACATCACTCTAGAGAAGATAATACACTGATGGTGAGCACTCGGTAACAGTCAGACATCACTCAGGAGAAGATAATACAGTGATGGTGAGCACTCTGTAATGGTCAGACATCACTCTGGAGAAGATAATACACTGATGGTGAGCACTTTGTAATGGTCACACATCACTCAGGAGAAGATAATACACTGATGTGAGCACTCTGTAATCATCAGACATCACTCAGGAGAAGATAATACACTTGTAGTGAGAACTCTGTAATGGTCAGACATCACTCAGGAGAAGATAATACACTGATAGTGAGCACTCTGTAATCATCAGACATCACTCAGAAGAAGAAAATACACTGATGGTGAGCACTCTGAAATCGTCAGACATCACTCTAGAGAAGATAATACACTGATGGTGAGCACTCTGTAACAGTCAGACATCACTCAAGAGAAGATAAAACACTGATGTTGAGCGATCTGTAATGGTCAGACATCACGCAGGAGAAGATAATACACTGATGTGAGCACTCTGTAATCGTCAGACATCACTCAGGAGAAGATAATACACTGATGGTGAGCACTCTGTAATCCTCAGACATCACTCAGGAGAAAATAATACACTGAGGGTAAGGACTCTGTAATCGTCAGACTTCTCTCAGGAAAAGATAATATAGTGATGGTGAGCACTTAGTAGTTATCAGACATCACTCAGGAGAAGATAATACACTGATGGTGAGCGCTCTGTAATGGTCAGACATCACTCAGGAGAATATAATACACTTATGGTGAGCACTCTGTAATGGTCAGACATCACTCAGGAGAAGATAATACAATGATGGCAAGCACTCTGTATTCATCAGACATCACTCAGAGAAGATAATACACTTATAGTAAAGACTATGTAATGGTCAGACATCATTCAGGAGAAGATAATATACTGATCGTGAGCATGGATCCACGCTAATAAAATATAGTATATATAAAATCTTCAGAGCATAAACACATAATAGAAGTGGACACAATGAAATTGGGTTAACAATATAAAAGCTAATCCTTAGTGGTAACTATGAGTGAATAAAAATCATGAGTGAATAAAATTCAATCGACAATAAAAATAATAAATCCAAATGACAATAAAAATATAAAAAATGTGGCAGTGTTCCAATACTTAATGTTTCATAAAAAAGCGATGAAATAAGTGTCAATCCTGTGTTGGAAAATGCAAAAAAATGCAAAAAAATGTGTCAATCCTGTGGTTTTCAGTGGAACCAAAATGAAAAAAGATGAAAAAAGATGGAAAAAGATGAAAAAAAGAGCTGAAAAAAGTCAGAGACAAAGATACAAATTGAAGTTTATGTGGAGTTTAATCCCTGTGTCCAGTGTTGTTGTCCTTATCCCTTAGTGTATAATATCCTTCTCCCTTGGTGTGTGGGGGCCCAGGGGAGCTCTGCCCCAGTGGAAAAATACCAAAAAGTGCTGAGTGCAAAGAATTCAACTAAAAAATAATACAAAAATGAAAAAATCCGAAAACTCAAAAATAGAAACCTGTGAATAGAAATATATACACAATGTGTAAAACGAATACAAATGAGTACTTCTATTGAAATGATGCTTACCAGGTCTACGCGTTTTGGCCTTTCCTAGGCCTTTATCAAGACTAATGGTAAGCTTTAATTAGTGGTCTTTTATAGGGGAAGTAGACCTGTGACCGGAAATGGTCTTATTTTGTGACTTCCGGTTTTTCATAACTTTTAGATTTTTATTTGGTCTTAAATGTTTGGTTTCTTAGAGGGCTTATGTGACAACTATAGAGGGCTAGATCGTTTGAGACCTATACCTGATAATCCTTAGCCTTCGTGATTGTGACGTCACTTCCGGTAGGGGTATCCGACCGAATCTGTCTGATCTGTTTGGCCTTAATGCTGAGCGATCGAATCACTAATATGGCTAAATGTTAGGTGATTAATCTGATATGTTTTAATAATTAATATACCTTTCTAGATTTAAGATTTTTATTATTAATTTCGGTTCCGATTTCCGGAGGTCCCTATTGGTCGTGACGTCAAGACATGTTGGCGCTGTTCATAGGCTCAAGCTGTTGCTAGGTCCTAATAATAGAGGCCAATTGTTTGTTAGTAACGGAGGTGTGTCTTGCTCTAGCAGTTTGATAGGTTATACTTGCGCTGAGCCTAATGGTAGCAGAAGAGAAATAGAGAAATGTAGAAAGCCATCTGTTTGTTAGTAACAGAGGTGTGTGCGGCTCTAGTGACTTGATAGGTTATATCTGCGCTGAACTCAATAATGGTAAGGGGAGTCAGAGTGGAGATCAAAATGGAAGTAAAAAATAAATAAAAATAAAAATAAAAATGTAAATGAGAGTAAAAGATACTTGTTGATTGCAAGTAATTAGCATCGTGATCGAGTTTAGACCTTTATAAAGCGGACAATAATTCTGACATGAGATGGCATATTTGTAACGTAGCTAGTGTTTTAGGCTTTTTGACCTGCTTAAAACTTTTATAAATTGGTCATATCTGCAGGTTTTTTTGACCTACTTATGCATTATGTGTGATTCAAATATGAGGGGACTGATGTTAGTACATCGAGTACTAGTTGTAGAATTATTATAACGGCGGTCTTCTATCTTTTCCACAAGAGGTTGTACTCAGTTTGCTTTTCGAAACCATTGTCCTCATAAGTGGATTACTGTGTTATTTTTGATGAAATATTTAATATTTAAAAATATACTGTTGGTGATGTCCCTAATTATCTTGGGGCAATGCAATCGATTGAGGGGGGGGGTAGTGTTTTAGGATTTATACCATATTAATGTCATATTAATGGTTAGAGATACATGGTAATGATGCTTTTTCCTTCAATATTACAGACTGCTGTCCCTGTGGGGATTGCAATCGAATGTGGGTGTCATAGTCGTTCCTGATCTTGGTCAGGGAGATAAGTGCTTAGAGGATGAGACAGTATATATATATAAAAGAGGGGGGTGTATCGTGAGGTCATGATTATTAGTATGTCATCATATGCTTTGCTTTTTTTGTTAAAATTTGTGGAGCCATATATTGTTTTTAACAGAGCTATCTACAGTATGGTAAATCAAGATCTAATCAGAGGGGACTTATCCTGCCATCTGTTTAAACAGATAGTTTGTGTAGTGGCAGCCTAGTGATTTTAGACTAGGGTTTGTTGGGATCTGATAGCCTGCATGTTGATGGAGAGAGGGGGGAATGGGATGGTGGTTGTTTTTCTTGACAGAAGCAACCCTTAAACCACTTATACCTGGTTTAATATAGAGGGGGAATGGAAGGTTCTATATATCGACTGGTACCTAGAGGGGAGAGATCTTCAGCATGAATAGGTTCAATTATACTAAATTGTACAGGTGGGATAAATCTTCCTTATTATTCAATCCCTTCGGATGGAGACAATCCAGTTTAAAGATCCACTTAGATTCGGCGGTGAGTAATTTCTTTGTGTAGTTTCCGCCTCTCCAATCTTTTCCGATCTTCTGGATGCCCATAAAGGTCAGTTCTTTGATATTGCCCTTATGTTTGGTTGAAAAATGTCTGTATAAAGCTGTGTCCATATTCAATTTTTCAATCAGTAGTATATGTTCACGTATCCTATCTTTCAGGATACGCGACATCTGGCCTACGTATTGGAGGCCACACGAACATTGTAGCATATATACTACTCCACTGTCGTGACATCTGATTAGCTCATTTACTTTGTATTTTTCTTTAGTATGAAAATTGCAAAATGTGGTGGATTTCATACCACATTTGCACGCTTTGCATAGCGGGCAGGGGAAGAAACCTCTTATTTCCTTTCCAAATGTATCTGTAATGCATCGCTTCTTCTTCTTTTCGATACTCGGAGCCAGTCTGCTTTGTAAGTTCTTAGTCTTTCGATATACAAACTTAGGCTTGGATGGCAATCTGTCACCTATTAGGTCATCATCTTTCAGAAGTGGCCAATGTTTCTGAAATATTCTCTCGATCATGTCTTTGTTCTCACTGTATGCTGTGATCATGACCACATTAAGACAGTCGTCTTCCGTTGGATGTACTTTTTCTTTATATTTCAGAAGGTCCTTCCTTTCGACATTTTTGACTTCTTGAATCTTCTGATCCAGTAGGTATTCATCATATCCCCTCTCTATAAACTTGTTTTTAATGATCTTGGCCTGTTCTTCCCATTTGTCATTTCTGGAACAGTTCTTCTTGATTCTTAATAACTGTCCCTTAGGGATGTTATTTTTCCAGTTTTTGTGATGGCAACTCATACTATGTATGTAATTGTTGCTGTCAACATTTTTAAAATGTGTAGATGTTTCAATTTTGCCATCTATAACTTCAATTTTTAGATCTAAAAAGACGAGTTCAGTAGTGCTCCATGAGTATGTAAACTTTAGATTATTTGTACTTCTGTTCATGACCTCAATGGTATAGTCTAGGTCTTCCTGGGTGCCTTTCCAGATGATGATTATATCATCTATATATCGGCGATATAGGACCAAGTCCGCGCCCACTGGGCAAGAGTCCCAGAAGATGTTCTCCCACTTGCCCATATACAGGTTCGCATAACTGGGCGCGAACCTGGTCCCCATTGCTGTGCCGCATATCTGCTGGTAGTAATTTCCTTCGTCATAAAAATAGTTGTGAGTTAATATATACTGAATCCCATCCAGAATGAATTCTTTTTGAACATCAGGTATCTCTGGATCTTTATCAAGAAAGAACCTTACAGCTTCTATTCCATCCTCATGGGGGATACATGTATATAGTGACGTCACATCACATGTCGCCAAGATGTAATCTTCTTCCCATGGGATCTCATCCAGGAGATTCAACACCTGGGTTGAATCCTTGAGGTATGGCGGTAGCCGTTTCACATATCCTTGGAGATTAAGATCAATATATTCTGAGAGGTTGCTACTGAGAGAACCAATGCCTGAAATAATTGGTCTTCCAGGTGGTCTCTGCAGGGATTTATGTATCTTCGGTAAGTGGTATAACACCAGTGTGATAGGATGACTTATATTGATATAATCATATTCTTTTTTACTCAGAATTTCTCGTTCCTTTGCTTGATCCAGAATCTGCAATAATTCTTTTTTGTAGACTCCTATTGGATTTGATGGTAGTTTTCGATAAGTTTCTGGATCGTTTAGGATTCTGGCATTTTCCAATTTGTAGTCCGTTCGGTCCATAACGACAACTTTATCATCGTTTAGGAGAAGATAATACACTGATGTCAGCACTCTGTAATGGTCAGACATCACTCAGGAGAAAATAATACACTGATGGTGAGCACTCTGTAATCATCAGAGATCAGTCAGGAGAAGATAATACACTGATGTGAGCACTCTGTAATGGTCAGACATCACTTAGGAGACAATAATACACTGATGTGAGCACTCTGTAAATGTCAGACATCACTCAGGAGAAGATAATACACTGATGGTGAGCACTCTGTAATGGTCAGACATCACTCAGGAGAAGATAATACACTGATGTGAGCACTCTGTAATGGTTAGACATCACTCAGGAGAAGATAATACACTGATGGTGAGCACTATGAAATGGTGAGACATAACTCAGGAGAAGACAATACACTGATGGTGAGCACTCTGCAATTGTCAGACATCACTCAGGCGAAGATAATATTTTGCTGGTAAGTTTCTGGATCGTTTAGGATTCTGGCATTTTCCAATTTGTAGTCCGTTCGGTCCATAACGACAACTTTATCATCGTTTAGGAGAAGATAATACACTGCTGTCCGCACACCTTTTTGGCCGTCATGCAGCGTATGTACTGCACTTTTTAAAAAGTCCTTTTTCAATGAGACTTCCACAGCGCCGGTATTACGAGTTTTGCCTGGGGGGCCAAAAAGTGAGCAGTACATTCTATAACTACAAGATCCGTATTGCCATCTAAAGTCAGTAGTTATGGGTTTTATGTTACAAAGCTGTAACATAAAACTCATAACTAAAGTGTGACAAAGTACACTAACACCCATAAACTACTTATTAACCCCTAAACCGAGGCCCTCCCACATCGCAAATACTAAAATAAAATTATTAACCCCTAATCTGCCGCTCCGGACATCGCTGCCACTATAATAAACATATTAACCCCTAAACCGCTGCACTCCTGCATCGCAAACACTAGTTAAATATTATTAACCCCTAATCTGCTGCCCCCAATGTCGTTGCCACCTACATACACTTATTAACCCCTAATCTGCTGTTCCTAACATCACCGCAACCTACATTACTGTTATTAACCCCTAATATGCTGCCCCCAATGTCGCCGCCACTATACTAAAGTTATTAACTCCTAAACATAATCCTAAGTCTAACCCTGACCCTAACTTAAACCTAACACCCACTAACTTTAACATAATTAAAATAATTCCAAATAAAAATTACAATTAATACCTAAATTATTCCTACTTAAAACTAAATACTTACCTGTAAAATTAAACCAAAGCTAGCTACAATATAACTAATAGTTAAATTGTATCTAGCTTATGTTGTATTTTTATTTCACAGGTAAGTTTGTATTTATTTTACCTAGGTAGACTAATTACTAAATAGTTATTAACTATTTACTAACTACCTAGTTAAAATAAATACAAATTTACCTGTAAAATAAAACCTAACCTGTCTTACAGTAAAACTTAACATTACCATAAAATTAAATAAATTACATTAATCAAATACAATTAACTAAATTACAAAAAAATAAACACTAAATTACACAAAATAAAAAAGAAATTATCAAATATTTTAACTAATTACTCCTAATCTAATAGCCCTATCAAAATAAAAAAAGCCCCCTATATAATAAAACCCCTAGCCTAAACTAAAATACCAATAGCCCTTAAAAGGGTCTTTTGCAGGGCATTGCCCGAATGATATCAGCTATTTTACCTGGCAAATAAAAATACAAACATCCCCCCAACAGTAAAACCCACCACCCACACAACCAACCCCCCCAAATAAAATTCTATCTATAAACTTAAATTACCCATTGCCCTGAAAAGGGCATTTGGATGGGTATTGCCCTTTAAAGGGCATTCAGCTCTTTTACATTGCCCAAACCCTAAACTAAAAACAAAACCCACCCAATAAACCTCATCCACACGGCAAGAAGTCCTCAATGAAGCCAGGAGAAGTCTTCATCCAAGCGGCAAGAAGTCATCATCCAGGCGGGCAGAAGTCTTCATCCAGACGGCATCTTCTATCTTCATCCTTCCGGTGCGGAGAGGGTCTATCTTCAAGACATCCGGCGTGGAGCATCCTCTTCATACAGTCCCAGCCGTACACTGAAGGTTCCCTTTAAGGGACGTCATCCAAGATGGCGTCCATTGAATTCCGATTGGCTGATAGAACCCAATCAGCCAATGGGATTGAGCTTGCATTCTATTGGCTGTTCCAATCAGCCAATAGAATGCAAGCTCAAACCTATTGGCTGATTGGATCAGCCAATTGGATTAAAGCTCAATCCTATTGGCTGATTGCATCAGCCAATAGGATTTTTTTACCCTTTAATTCCTATTGGCTGATAGAATTCTATCAGCCAATCGGAATTCATGGGACGCCATCTTGGATGACGTCCCTTAAAGGGAACTGTCAGTGTACGGCTGGGACTGTATGAAGAGGATGCTCTGCGCCAGATGTCTTGAAGATGGACCCGCTCTGCGCCGGAAGGATGAAGATAGAAGATGCCGTCTGGATGAAGACTTCTGCCCGCCTGGATGATAACTTCTTTCCGCTTGGATGAAGACTTCTCTGAGCTTCTTTGAGGACTTTTTGCAGCTTGGATGAAGACTTCTTCCGGCTTCATTGAGGACTTCTTGCCATGTGGATGAGGACTTCTCCAGCTGGATGAGGATGGATGTCCGGTCTTCCAAAACTGTAAGTGGATCTTCGGGGGTTAGTGTTTGGTTTTATTAAGGGTTTATTGGGTGGGTTTTGTTTTTAGCTTAGGGTTTGGGCAATGTAAAAGAGCTGAATTTTATTTGGGGGGGGGGGTTGGTTGTGCGGGTGGTGGGTTTTACTGTTGGCGGGGGGATGTTTGTATTTTTAGTGGCCAGGTAAAAGAGCTGATATATTTGGGGCAATGCCCTGCAAAAGGCCCTTTTATGGACTTTTGGCAGTTTAGTTTAGGCTAGGGGTTTTATTATTTTGGGGGGGCTTTTTATTTTGATAGGGCTATTAGATTAGGAGTAATTAGTTTAAATATTTGATCATTTCTTTTTTATTTTGTGCTATTTAGGGTTTATTTATTGTTTTGTAATTTAGTTAATTGTATTTGATTAATGTAATTTTATTTAATTTTAGTGTAATGTTAGGTTTTAGTGTAAGGTAGTTTAGGATTTATTTCACAAGTTTATATTTCTTTTAACTAGGTAGTTAGTAAATAGTTAATAACTATTTAATAACTAATCTACCTAGTTAAAATAAATACAAACTTACCTGTGAAATCAAAATAAAACCTAAGATAGATACAATATAACTATTAGTTATATTGTAGCTATCTTAGGTTTTATTTTACAGGTAAGTATTGAGTTTTAAATAGGAATAATTTAGGTATTAATTGTAATTTTTATTTGGAATTATTTTAATTATGTTAAAGTTAGAGGGTGTTAGGGTTAGGGTTATGTTAGGGTTAGGGTTAGACTTAGGTTTAGGGGTTAATAACTTTAGTATAGTGGTGGCGACATTGGGGGCAGCAGATTAGGAGTTAATAAGTGTAGTTAGGGTGCAGCAATTTTGGGGCCAGCAGATTAGGGGTTAATAACAGTAATGTAGGTTGCGGCGACATTGGGGGCAGCAGATTAGGGGTTAATAACAGTAATGTAGGTTGCGGCGATGTTGGGGGCAGCAGATTAGAGGTGTTTAGATTCTGGGTTTATGTTAGGGTGTTAGGTTTAAACATAAAAAAAAATCCTCATAGACATCAATGGGGCTGCGTTACGGAGCTTTACGCTCTGTGATTGCAGGTGTTAGGCAGCGCATCTCAAAGCAGCGTTGGTATTTGTGTGGGGTATGGAGCTCAACACAGCCATATCGCTCGCAAACGCCAGCTTTTTTAAACTCGTAATACCAGCGCTATAGGGAGTGAAATACCGCCTTAAATGCCGTGGTTGTTAATTTCCCTATAGCGCTCAAAACTCGTAATCTGGCTGTTTGTCTATAAAAACATTTTTTTAAAAAATATTGTACACAAAAGTTAAAAGGGCTCAAAGATACAAGGTCTTGGGTGTTATAGAAAAAAAAATGATGCAGGGATTTTACATTAACATACATACACATACATAGAGAAACATAGATTAATATGTATAGAGATATGCTTAATTATAGAGATAATGAAGAGATTTTACATTACAATCTTGTGCACATTAAACAATATCTCAGAGAGATTTTCAAAGAGATTTTCACATATAGATCTCAAGATATCTAGACATATATATATTTACATATAAATATCTCGCTATAAATAGATATATCAGTCCAAAAATCACCACATATATAGAGAAACATATTCCGTTGCGAAAACATTTTCGCAATATGAAATATTCACATTTTCATGTACACTGTTCGAGGGCTTTGTGCAACATATTAGGGTTTTTGTGTTTTTTTTTCTATTTGTCTTCTCCATTATCATCTATGGGGAATACGTGAACATGCACGCGATTTTGCAATTTTCAAAACGCGGCTTAACGTGCGCACAATGAGTTATTTCTCAACTTGTAATAGCCACGCAACCCCAAATTTGAAATGCCATAATGCGCTGTGTTTACGCAACTGATTTCCCGCTAGACTTGTAATCTTGCCAAAGGTGAGGTGAAGAAATACAATATGTATATGCAAGGGTGAAAAAATACTACACCGGTTTACCAAGTCAGAGGGAAAAAACACTTATTTACTCAATGCTAAAGGGATCTGAAACCCATGTTTTTCCTTACATTATTCAGTTAGAGCAAACAATTTTAAACAACTTTCCAATTTACTTCTATTTTCTAATTTGCTTCATTATCATGTTATTCTTTTTTGAAGGAGCAGCAATGTACTACTGGGAGCTAGTTAAACAAATCTGATGAGCCAAGACAAGAGGCATATATATGCAGCCACCAATCAGCAACTAGCTTCCAATAGTATATTGCTGTTCTGAGTCTACCTAGATATGCTTTTCAACAAAGAATAACAAGAGAATCAAAGCAAATAAGTTAAAGGGACAATCTAGTCAAAATTAGACTATCAGGATTCATATAGAACATGAAATTTTAAACAACTATAATCAAATTTGCTTTGTTCTCTTGGTATTCTTTTGTTGAAAGCCAACCATAGGTAGGTTCATATGCTAATTTCTAAGCCTTTTAAGGCCGCACCTTATCTCAGTGTATTTTGACAGTTTTTCACAGCTAGACAGCGCTAGTTCATGTGTGCCGTATAGATATCATAGTGCTCATGCCTGTGGAGTTATTTATGAGTCAGCACTAATTAGCTAAAATGCAAGTCTCTCAAAAGAACTGAGATAAGGGGCAGTCTGCAGAAGTTTAGATACAAGGTAATCACAGAGGTAAAAAGTATATTAAAGGAACATTTTGTGCTCTTGCTATCTTTATTTGAAAAATAATTTTGGTTTCAGGTTCCTTTGACACTGAAATATTATTCCTTAAAGTGAGATCTGATAGTGTAGAAAAATATATTATATGTTTATATATGTTTATATATATATATATATATATATATATATATATATATAAACATATATAAACATATAATATATTTTATATATATTTACCTTCATATGGATTGAAGACGCCTGTTCCATTGTAACATTGTTGAAGTTTTTTATTTATTAATATCCACCAATGTAATCTCAGCATTTTCAGATAAAACATAAATTCTATTGTTGTTTCACGTGAGACAATCCAAGGTTTTGACTCTCACATGGGTCTTTATCAAGATCAGTTGCAATATCCACAATTCCTTTCTTACATGCCCTAACATCTAACAATTGAATCAAAATCTCATCCAATGATATATCCTCCATCTTAAACTATTTTGTCACCTAGTCGTTACAAAGTTACATTGCATTATTTATATCATGTCTTCTTTCTTTACTTTTTCTGTAGTTAAAGATAAGTATATATTTAAACTTTGAGGATACAGTGCCCAAATTAAAACATATATTGTGCTTCTCTTAGAATCAACATTTTCTTCCTATCACTGCCTCTTTTCAAAGGTGGGATCTAATCTATAGGAAAGCAATATAAACTAGATACAGATATACTGGGACCCCGTTAATATTTGCGCACCAGCTGACCTGTCTTGTCTGTTTTTATTGCCTTTTTAGTACTGGATCTTAGCTTAGCCATCCTCTGTTTGAGCCTGCATTTCATTTTCCCAATATAAGCTTTGCCACACAGGCATTTCATCAGGAATACAACACATTTAGATTCACATGTAATTAATCATATATCTCTTGCTTGTATGTCTATGTGAAGCATAAATGTATCATCTAACATCATGTCACACAGCAACAGCAACTATAAACTACTGGTTTATTTATTACAAAAAAATTATATTTGTGTCTCATATTTGTCAACTGGGTTTGCTTGTACCAGGAGGTCCCTGATGCTTCTATCCCTTCAATATGACAGGAATGGGATATGTTTAACATAAGGGTATAATCTTTCATCAATTATCAATCACTGCTTTATCCAGTTTCCACATATCAGTTGTAATCAGTAACAAGGTGTAATCTTCCGTTATTAAAAGGCGTTTTCTCACTTTTAATAATTATATTATATATTATATTATACTTGTTTTTTTACTTACTTCAAGAATACTTTTAGGGTAACACCTAATAGAAAATCTCTCCTCATCTCTTTTACCGCTGTTTTGATTTCTTTTTCTTTTGATGTAAATCTCTTTAACATATTGGCCTTAATACATGTTTCAGAAAGAAGCTTTCAAACCTCACTATTGTGGTCATGTCTGTGGGATTTCTGCATACTCTAGTCTTTGCAAGTTACCATTTTCCTTGTATATCTCAAAATCTATCAGTGTAAAACTCCACTTAGGTACAAATTTAAAGGGACACTAAACAGCAGGGTACAACTACAGTATCAGGGATATTAGAAACACTTTTACAGCCATTTGTCTTGTGACTGCAGTAGTTGGTTGTAAACAATTTTAGTTTGAAACCCAAAGTTTGTTAAAAACTTAACCTAATGGTGGCATGAAATATACCAAAATGGGCATAGATCAAAACTTTGGGTTGTCTAGTTTAAAAATAAAAATAAATTTTATATATATATATATATATATATATATATATATATATATATATATATATATATATATATATATAGTTTTGGGGGTCAATTTTGAGAATTTGGGCAGTTCTGCCATACCAAATGAGTTACCCCATTGCATCATTTTAGATATAGCTGCAAATAAACACCTTAAAATTATCATAAATAATAAAAAATATATACATGCTTGGTCATGGCTGAATCAGAGGATGCTAAAAATATATTTTGAGATTTGTTGTTGCAGTTTTACAACAAGTGAGGCACAAATGATTTTGCGCAAGCGATATTACATTTTTACGAGCCATTTCCATAGTGCTGATATTACATGTTGAGCAAATGTTTTACAGTGATCTGAGAGCTGTGGTTAATTGTTTTCTGAAACAAAAAAACTTGCACAAAACACTTCAAAAATACATTCCAATGTAAAGTTACACTCATATTAACAATGTCTACTAAAAATTATTTTATAAAAATATTGCACACAAAAGTTATAAGGCCTCAAAGATGTACTTTAACATTGAGATACATACATATACATGTCTAAAGATGTATTTGTACGTATGTATATATATACTGTATATACATTAATCTCACGTAGGGTCCCGCACTCACTTTTTAGTAACACAGCTGCCCAGGGTGCATTTAAATCGAAAAAAGACAGCACCAGTAGAAAGCACTCACCGGGTCTTTTGTAGATAGTAAATCAAACTGGAATCATACATAGTAACATTTCGGGGATGTTACCCCCCCTCCTCAGACCATACAAAATACATAAAACATACCTCTCTTTATAACCCCATCACCGCATCACCTTTGCCGCAAACCTGAAACACCACAATGTCATGACCGCTCCACTACGCAGGCCCGGCCGTTGTCATGGTAACCGGAAGTGGCATGCCTAAAAACAAAATAGTGGAAAGTGTCTGAAGTCTAATAGACAAAATATACAATGATCAGCTATGACAGTCCAAATATGCATGACGCTTTCCTAGCAAAAACTAATGCAATAAGTTACCGGAGTCACAACCTTAATCTGATCATAGTTCAACATTACTCTCGTGATTGTATACATCATAACACACAGGAAACAAGCTAAATATAATTCTTACTATATTACAAAATGCTGCCTAGCACACAGATAAGCACTCTCTGAAAATAAAATAAAATCTTTGAACATATAAGGACCTAGAACATATTGAGGGCAAGCTGGCAGTAGACTCAAAAACAAGCATTAGACTCAATACAAAAATGAGAGCACACAGTAGTAACAATTCTATATACAAATTGGATCGTAGAAAACAGCGCCAATCCATATGCGTATTCAACCCTCTAGGCACCAATGTACCCATTATGAATATCCACCTGGATTCAAGCTGCAGCAGCAAATTTCCTCTATCCCCCCCAGTCAGAGGGGGAATGTGATTAATGATCACATACCTCAAATCTGAGACCGTATGACCGGGCAACAGGCTGCTCCAACCCACCATTTCTTTTAGCCATAAGGATTGAAGTACAGTGATTGGCCATATGAGTCCGGCGGTCATCAATAGTTTTTCCGACATAGAATAACCCACATGGACAATGTAACAGATAAACAATATATGGCATCATGCAGGTTACTCTATGTCGGATCTCAAACCTTTTATTAGTTCCCGAATGAGTAAAATATATGGTATTCTGGAGACCATTGCAGGTAGTGCATCCATCACATTTGTAACAACCAGGTTTAATCTGTTGTAGCCACGTTGTAGCCCTGTAGCTCTGTATTGGATCCACTTTAACAAGAATATCCCTGATAGATCTCGACCTTAGAAAGCCAATTTTTGGATGTTGCATCTTCTTAAAAGGCAGGTTTCCATTGGACTCCACAATATGCTATTCTTGTTTCACTACATTCGGCAACTTTCTTTTGTCAGCAGTGTATGTTGTTGTGAGAATCATTCTATCCTCCAATTTCTGTGGTTTAGAGGTAGTAAGGGCCGTGTCTTGATCCATATCTTTAAAGATGTTGAAATGTTGCAAAATATGTTTTTCCTTATAGCCCCGTTGTAGGAATCTGTCTTTCATCTCCACCAGTTGAACTTGTGCTTGAGTCATCTCACTATTATTTCGTACTACTCTTTTTAATTGCGAAATTGGTAATGCATTCTTTAAAGAAGGAGGAAGGCAACTGGTGGCATTCAATAAATAATTTCTATCACTCTCTTTTCTAAACAGAGTAGTCTGTAGTTTACCATCCTTGACATACAGGGAGTGCAGAATTATTAGGCAAATGAGTATTTTGACCACATCATCCTCTTTATGCATGTTGTCTTACTCCAAGCTGTATAGGCTCGAAAGCCTACTACCAATTAAGCATATTAGGTGATGCGCATCTCTGTAATAAGAAGGGGTGTGGTCTAATGACATGAACACCCTATATCAGGTGTGCATAATTATTAGGCAACTTCCTTTCCTTTGGCAAAATGGGTCAAAAGAAGGACTTGACAGGCTCAGAAAAGTCAAAAATAGTGAGATATCTTGCAGAGGGATGCAGCACTCTTAAAATTGTAAAGCTTCTGAAGCGTGATCATCGAACAATCAAGCATTTCATTCAAAATAGTCAACAGGGTCGCAAGAAGCGTGTGGAAAAACCAAGGCGCAAAATAACTGCCTATGAACTGAGAAAAGTCAAGCGTGCAGCTGCCAAGATGCCACTTGCCACCAGTTTGGCCATATTTCAGAGCTGCAACATCACTGGAGTGCCCAAAAGCACAAGGTGTGCAATACTCAGATACATGGCCAAGGTAAGAAAGGCTGAAAGACGACCACCACTGAACAAGACACACAAGCTGAAACGTCAAGACTGGGCCAAGAAATATCTCAAGACTGATTTTTCTAAGGTTTTATGGACTGATGAAATGAGAGTGAGTCTTGATGGGCCAGATGGATGGGCCCGTGGCTGGATTGGTAAAGGGCAGAGAGCTCCAGTCCGACTCAGATGCCATCAAGGTGGAGGTGGAGTACTGGTTTGGGCTGGTATCATCAAAGATGAGCTTGTGGGGCCTTTTCGGGTTGAGGATGGAGTCAAGCTCAACTCCCAGTCCTACTGCCAGTTTCTGGAAGACACCTTCTTCAAGCAGTGGTACAGGAAGAAGTCTGCATCCTTCAAGAAAAACATGATTTTCATGCAGGACAATGCTCCATCACACGCGTCCAAGTACTCCACAGTGTGGCTGGCAAGAAAGGGTATAAAAGAAGAAAATCTAATGACATGGCCTCCTTGTTCACCTGATCTGAACCCCATTGAGAACCTGTGGTCCATCATCAAATGTGAGATTTACAAGGAGGGAAAACAGTACACCTCTCTGAACAGTGTCTGGGAGGCTGTGGTTGCTGCTGCACGCAATGTTGATGGTGAACAGATCAAAACACTGACAGAATCCATGGATGGCAGGCTTTTGAGTGTCCTTGCAAAGAAAGGTGGCTATATTGGTCACTGATTTGTTTTTGTTTTGTTTTTGAATGTCAGAAATGTATATTTGTGAATGTTGAGATGTTATATTGGTTTCACTGGTAAAAATAAATAATTGAAATGGGTATATATTTGTTTTTTGTTAAGTTGCCTAATAATTATGAACAGTAATAGTCACCTGCACACACAGATATCCCCCTAAAATAGCTCACACTAAAAACAAACTAAAAACTATTTCCAAAAATATTCAGCTTTGATATTAATGAGTTTTTTGGGTTCATTGAGAACATGGTTGTTGTTCAATAATAAAATTAAGCCTCAAAAATACAACTAAATAACCTAATAATTCTGCACTCCCTGTAGATAAAAAATCCACCAAACTGACATTATGTGCCATTTTAAACTGCAGAGAAGGATTAATTTTATTCAGTGCTTCAAACCAATTCTGGAGTTCCCCTCCTGTTGGTAATAAGTATAATCCATAATCACCAACGCGCCACCATTATCTGCTTCTCTAAAAATTAGATCCTTGTTCTTACTCAAATAATCTAATTACACTCCATTCATCCTTGGTTAGATTGTTGCGGCAGTGTGGCTTTAGTTTAGCACAGCTCTCCGATGTCCGTTCGGTCACTAGCCATGTATAGATTTTTATGCTAGGATTTGAGCTGGCCGGAGGCCCAGGTCACATGTCAGTAGAGGGGGTGATTTAGAGAAGGACCCCCAAGGTTGAGGAGACTATAGCACCTGACATCATTATTAATTTAAGTTCACATCAATTGACTCCATTGGAATCTAAAGTATTGAACAAAGGACTGTCATTCATTCCCACCTCATTCCAACAGCCATTTGAAGTGTTTGTAGATTTACAAAAGTTTGAAAGAAACTTAAGACTGAAGAAACATTTTCACACTACCAAGGGAGATTCCCTACAATTCAAACAGAAGAGTCATTTTGATCTGGCCAGCTCAAATAGTAGCATAGAAACCTACACACGGCTAGTGCTCAACTAAAGCCATACTGCCGCAACAATCTAACCAAGGATGAATGGAGTGTATTAGATTCTTTGAGTAAGAACAATGATCTAATTTTTAGAGAAGCTGATAAGGATGGCGTGTTGGTGATTATGGATTATACTTATTACTAACAGGAGGCTACACTACAATTGCAGGATGCCACAACCTACAAACAGCTTACTTGTGATTCTACAAAGATCTTTAGGTCACAAATTGATAGGATATTGGATTAAGCCCTACAGGAAGCTTTGTTAGACAAGAATGTGGTAATATGGTCTCAGATTTGAGTTATGTGATCATCAATCACATTCCTCCTCTGACTAGAGGGAGGATAGAGGAAATTTGTTGCTGCAGTCTGAATCCAGGTGGATATTCAACTTGGGTACTTTGGTGCCTAGGGGGTTGAATACCCACATGGATTGGCACTGTTTTCTATGATCCAATTTGTATATAGAATTGTTACTACTGTGTGCTCTCATTTTTGTATTGAGTCTAATGCTTGTTTTTGAGTCTACAGCCAGCTTGCCCTCAATATGTTCTAGGTCCTTATATGTTCAAAGATTTTATTTTCAGAGACTTTATTATGATGCATCATGGTTATTGCTTATCTGTGTGCTAGGCAGCATTTTGTAATATAGTAAGCATTGTATTTAGCTTGTTTCCTGTGTGTTATGATGTATAGAATTACAAGAGTAATGTTGAACTATGATCAGATTAAAGTTGTGACTCCGGTAACTTATTGCATTAGTTTTTGCTAGGAAAGCGTGATGCATATTTGGATTGACATAGCTGATCATTGTATATTGTGCCTATTAGACTTCAGACACTTTCCACTATTTTGTTTTTAGGCACGCCACTTCCGGTTACCATGACAACGGCCGGGCCTGCGTAGTGGAGCGGTTATGATGTTGTGGTAATTCCCGTTTGCGGCAGAGGTGATGCGGTGATGGGGTTATAAAGAGAGGTATGTTTTATGTATTTTGTATGGTCTGAGGACGGGGCTAACACCCCCAAAACGTTACTATGTATGATTAAAGTTTGATTTACTATCTGCAAAAGACCTGGTAAGTGTTTTCTACTGGTGCTGTATATATATATACTTGGCTTGAGAAAGGGCACAGCCAGAAACGTCATCTATGTTTGTATTTTGAAAATAAGCAACTAAAAAGAAATATGGATTTAAGGGGGCGGAGCCAAGCCACGCAGGCAGATGGCAGTGTTCTAGAAGTGCTCTTCAACCCTCAAGCTGTACTTAACATATAAATGTTATAATTTTACTCCTTTCTATTAAATTTATATCTGCAATGGAGCACTGAAGCTTTCCTCTTCGTCTGATCTCACTTTGATGGCCAACACATTGCGCTAAATAGAACAAGCCGAGAGAAGGGGTTACAAGGCCTCACCCCTTACTCACGCTGAGAAGGAAAGTTTGCACCTGTGAAGCTGCAGCCTCTATCATCTCCTCCCAGCTCGGTGTCACACAGAAGAAGGTACCTGCTCACTATCGGCACCTAGACTTGGTAAGGAAGAAGGAGACCGATCAACATCGCAAGCGGTAAGCTGATAACACATACAAGCCCCCGAGACACACCGCCAGCAACAGGGCCTAAGTGCGCAACTCAGCACACCCAGCTGAACCAGCACAACATAGCACTATATCCCGGACCGACACAATCATACGCAGTTGCTAATAAAGGTGACACATGAGACCCGGCTCCTATTATAGCACCCCGAAACCGGAGGTATAACTGTGATAAACATAGTGGGGATATTAAGCATTGCGGCCACTCTCAATCAAGAGAAAGATTATACTTTAGGCCATTTCTGGAGGTTGGAACACAGAAAGAAAAGACCTCAAAGACATACACACCGCACTGTTTATAAGGATACAGTGAGCAGCCTTTCTGGACATTTTAATTAGCTTCGCAGGTTATAAGTATTGCTCCAGTTATAATAGGGCGCTTTGCTACAGAGAGAGATAACACCTAACCTGGGACACAATAAAGACAGTTAAATATACATTTACCAAGGCTTCATCACATTCAAACTAGGGCTGGTGCAGCTTCATCACTGTATGATATATTAACTGACATACTTCAGCCTTGTATCTTTGGTGCTATAGACATAATATACAGCCTGGATTCCCTGCACCTTTTTCACTAACTAGATACCCCCATAAAGACAACTTCTGCCTATGATGAATATATTACAAAGATATACTTGTTAACTCTTTCATTACTTAAAGAAAAGAAAAATAAGTGATGCCTTGCAAAAAACAGCAAAAAGCAGAGAAAAATACCCCTGCAGGCACACTTAACAAATATCTAAAACAAGCAGATCCCACCACGCCATTAACAGTGGACAACATGGAAGCTAACCCACGTGCTGATAATATGCAGCAAAAAGGCTCAGATATACAAGCACATCATTTAATTACAAAAGAGGACTTAAAACACCTTTCTTCCAAGGAAGATATTAAGAATGCAGTCCAAGAAATGCGCAGTTTATTTAATGAACTACGGGGAGATATCTCTGCCCTCGACACTAGAGTCTCGCAGGTAGAAGCGGAACAGCGAGAGCAATCATCCTCTGTGAAATCAATCACTGCAGAAGTCCAGAGTAACTCTGAAATGATACAACAGTTGTCTGATAAAGTAGAAGACCTGGACAACAGGGGGAGAAGAAATAACTTACGCTTCAGAGGAGTACCAGAATCTATCCATCCTCCAGCAATAGACGGTTATCTTCAAAGTCTGTTTCGTACCCTGAAGGACTCACCCTCAGCCCCTGCCATAATTTTAGAATGCGCACACAGAGCGCTCAGAGCAAAACCGCCACCCAAGGCCCCCCCCCAGAGATATCATTGCCCGCTTCCTTAACTATAAAGACAAGGAAAATATACTCAAATGCGCACGACTCAAACACCCAGTACACCATGCAGGAGAAGAAATACAAATATTCTCGGACTTATCACCCACTACTCTCCAGAAAAGGAGGGAGTTGGGCCACATCACGGCCAAACTCAGGGCCCATAAAATCCAGTACCGCTGGGGCTGCCCTGTCTCAATTGTGGCCACAAATCAGAACAAATCTGCAATATACCATCCGGGTTCAGACGAAGAGGTTTTCTACTCAGGACTCTCAATCAATGAAGATCCTCCTCAACGGAATACTACCCCTGATAGTGATTCTTCAAACTCCTGATTTGGTGGCCGTCAACGGAGATTAGATCATCATAGAAGATACCAAGGTCTATAGTGAAGAGAAGCCTCTGATGTATCCTTTTTCTCTTGCTTTGATGTTGAACACTACTAGGGGCTGTCGGCTGTTCTTCGAATGTTATTGTACCTGATGCTACTAAGGTACCCCAGCACAGGAGCCGATCAGCCCTTGGTACAAAATAAATGCTGAGAACCTGTGAACTGGACTCAGGACTATGGGTTCTTCTAATAACTCTCAGCTCAATATGTTATCTCTTAATTATAAAATGATATGAATATTTAATCTGTTCATTTAAAATGTTTAAATTAATTAGTCTGCACACTGTTTACCTTAGTTACCTTGTTTCTATATAGAGGCATAGCCCTGTTGCCTCGTAACAATATCAAAGTTTGGTTAAATCAATGTTGTTCTTTTTTGTCTGGTTATATGCACAAACAGGTACACAGCAACACAGTTCCACCTATTGGTTCATACATAAGGGTATAAGATTTCACATCTCATTTATCCAACATCAGACTCAGGCTCACTCTCACTTTAATTTTCACAACCCCTCTCTCCACTTTATCCCCACACCCCTCCTTCCTCTACCCCTCTTTTTCCCACCTCTCTCCTCACCCACCTTCGCTTCCCCCTTTTCCATCCGTCCTACCCACCCCCAACCCTCCCCCTCTTCCCTACTCCCCTTCCCTACCCATCCCAATCTCCCCCCTCCCTAATCCTACTTCCATCTTCCCCTCACCGTCCCTCCCCTCCCCCCCTTCCTCTCTCCTCCAACCTCCTCCTCCCTCAGACCCTCCTCTTCCCTCGGCATCCCTCCCCTCCTCCTACTTAACTTTATTCCTCCCCTCCCCCTCTTCCTACTTTCCTCTACTTCCTCCCCCTCACCTTTTGTACTCCTATTTCTTCCTCCAGTCGCCCTCCTACACAACTTCACCTCTTCTCTTTCCCTTCCTATCCTTTTCTCCCCCCGCTACCCCCCCTCTTCAATTACCTCTAAGTCCCATATCCCTACCAAATATACCAATACGGCCAGATTATCATGCTCCACATGATAACTACTAGACCAACTTTAGGAGTGTAAAACTCATCGCTACTTCTTGTACAAGCTTGGGGGTTACTACCCCGATCAAAACTTTTTTTCTTTTGTGCTACTTTACTTGTAAGTGTAACGGTAATTTGAAAAATATCCTTATCATACTCAGAAAATAGTCTGGGATAAGACCGCACGCCAGGTCTCACTTTTCCATCTTTTGTTCCTGACTTTCTTTTCTCGCTATACTAACTAACCCTTCTAAACCTCTTTTATTCCTACCTCGGTAGACTTTCTATCTAAACTTCTCCATCCTCCTCCCTCTCCTCGCCCCCCCCCCCCTTTTTTTTTTTTTCTCCCCTCCAGGATGAATCGCCAACCGAGCAGGTTTGGCTCGCATGGCCTGACGATGACTACCATAAAATCAAAAGGACTAAACAACCCAGGTAAGAGGTCCATAGCCTTCAGAGCTCTAAAAAATGTATATAGCCATGTGTTGTTCTTCCAGGAAACCCACTTCCGCAAGGGTAGAGAACCGAAATGGTTCAACTCCCAATATCCTACAGCAATCTTTGCCTCAAGGCAATCTAAAAAAGGCGGAGTGGGCATCCTGATACACCACTCACTGCCCTTAAAAATTTCACATATTGAGAGGGACCCGGAAGGTAGATACCTGATTGTGACAGGTCAACTTTACGAGCACCCTATAACACTAGCGACACTATATAGCCCAAATTCCGACCAACATACATTCATTTCTAAAATCTCCAGGCTCCTCCTTGATCTCGCGAAGGGCCCGATATTCCTTTCCGGTGACTTTAACCTATCTATGGACGCTCGGTTGGACACATCCAACGGTGCCGTCAGTACATCACCTAAAATAATTAAATCAGTCAAAACCACACTCCTTAATCTCCAACTACACAATATATGGCGCACGCTACATCCCGCACTTAAAGATTATACATACTTCTCTCCCCCCCATAATAAATACTCCCGTATAGATTATTTCTATACAGACTCGAACGGTTTGGACATGGTAACTGATTGTGCCATCGGGTCCATAACTTGGGCAGATCACGCCCCAGTTACATGCTCAGTCTTGTGGCCTGACCTCCCCCCCACGACATATATCTGGAAGCTTGATGACTCGTTACTGAACGACCCTATCATCAAAGCAGACATACAAAAATCACTAGAGGATTACCTAACACATAATGACCCTCTACAAACATCAATTACAAATGCCTGGGAAGCGCATAAATGTGTTATTAGGGGGGTATTTCTTAAACACAAGGCACGCCTTAACAAACAAAACAGACTAAGACCCAACCAATTGCTACATACAATAACACAATTAGAAGAAAAACATAAAAGAAATCCACTAGACCATGACACCAGAACCGCTCTAGACACCTCTAGAAAGGCTCTTACGGCACATCTCCTAGAGATTTACCACCGTAAGATTTTGAATGTAAAGCAACAATATTATGAAGGCGGCAACAAACCCGGAAAATTACTAGCTAGGGCAATACGCAGAAAGCAGTTAAAGACGCACATTCATCTCTTACTAAAATCAGATGGGACTACAACAAAAGGCAGCAAACAAAAAGCCAATTCATTTCATTCTTATTACCAAATGCTGTATAATATAAAACAGCCCCCAGATTCTTTAGGCCCCCTTGAAGACGTACAATCCAGGGAGCAAATCATAGACCAATACTTGGCAACGCTGGCCTTGCCAAAATTGAATCCCGAACAAAAGGACAGTTTAGACTCCCACATTACCTCAGAGGAACTTATGCTAGCTATTAAGGATTTCCCCAACGGAAAAAGCCCTGGCCCAGACGGCTTCTCATCAAAATATTTCAAAACATTTAAGGATACGTTAGCGCCATTAATGCTCCAACTCTTCAATAAGAGTTCATTCTGATCAAGTGGGCTTCGTGCCGGGTAGAGAGGTACGAGACAATACCACCAAAGTGATACAGATACTAAATTTTGCACAGGTAGAAGGGGTGCCTATGGCACTCTTCTCGACGGCCTTCGACCGCGTCGATTGGCTTTTTCTGCGTCAGGTAATGATTGTTATGAACTTCGGGGAACCATTCCTCAACATGGTCTTTGCACTTTATTCATCCCCAAATGCGCGGATTAGAATTAATGGCACATTATCTAACACCTTCTCTATATCAAACGGCACTCGGCAGGGGTGCCCGCTATCCCCCTTACTTTTCGCCCTCTCGATAGAAGCATTGGCACAGAAGGTACGCCTTAACCCCAATATCAGAGGAGTCCAGATTGGAGACACAGAGCACAAACAGGCGTTATACGCCGATGATGTTCTCTATACCCTATCTAACAATGATACATCAGTCCCAGAACTCCTCACAGAACTTAGGAAATACGGAGAACTCTCCAACTTCCACTTAAACTTATCGAAATCTGAGCTTCTCAATGTTAACTCACCCCTCGAACATACCCAAGCCCTAACAATGAATCATAATGTACCACTGGCACCTACCAAATTAAAATACCTAGGTATATACCTATCGGCTAATTCCTCTGACCTCTACAAAAACAATTATATTAACTTAAGAAAAGATATAATTAATGACCTATCCTCATGGAAGAATAAATCTCTGTCGTGGGTAGGTAAGATTAGTCTAATTAAGATGAATATCCTTCCACAAATTTTATATGTGTCAGGATAATGGCATACTTATTTCTCTGCACTGTCCCTTTAAAGCATCCTGCTCTCATTAACATCAACCTATTTAAGGCCCCTCCCAGCATTTTCACATTGCTTAGTATTGAAGTTTGTCTTAAACCTTATCCTGAGCCTGCTCTCTGTAAGATTTATCTTACTACTTCTGTTTGTTGGATTCCTCTACACCTGCTAGCTGGATTTTTGTTGTCATCCACTCCTTCCTGCCTGCTTCTCCCTCAAGAAGATTCAGCTATTTCAAAAGCCTCATTCATACCTTTACCTCTAACTCAGTTTCCCCTGCAGCTCACCGGCATTGGGATTCAATTTTCAATGAGCTCCACTTCCTCATGCTGTGACGTCATCAGCCAGCTGCTACTGAGCTTCCCTGCTCCTTCTGGCAAGTCGCCATTACAACCCGGTGTTTGCAACTATCATTATAACACTCCTGTTAGGGGTAAGCCAGTCTCTGTATTTTACTCTGCTGCTATACTCTAAGATTAGTATCTCAGTTGCTGCTGTTATTTTTCTGTGACTTTTATTTTCATTCCCTCATATCCTGCTGTTTTACCATAACTCTGTACACAATTAGCAATTGCTTATTTTTTTTTCTATGATCATAGTACCATTTTTTCCTTGCTTATTTATTTTTTCCTTCATGGTAAAATCTCAGGTTTATCTGAGCATATCCCTGCTGCATTTACTTTCTCACAGTGACTACCCAGACACATGTGGCAGCCATAGGGAATATGCTCAATTACTGCCTGTATATTAAAACTTTGCAATAAGGAATAAGGTTTTACATAGCTGCCTAATTCTTAATCTTTGTTTTACCTTATCACTCTGTTGCAAACAACCATACAATTTTTATTGTTTTTTTCATTCCCAGCAGTTGTGGTCCAAATAACTAAGCTGCACACATTTTTTATCTTTCTTAGTTGTGCCTGACATAATACTAAGCCTAAAACTATGGACCCAGCTGGAATGAACGCACATGTGCAAAATATCACACAGAGGGTTGATTTATTAACTGAAGCTGTTAATTCTCTGAAAACAGAAAATGATACTTTAAAAGCTTATATCAGGGATGTGGTTGATAAGAGAGTACCTATACTAGAACCACAGGTTAGTACACCAGAAAAATTTAGTGGTGAGAGATCTGAGTATAGAGATTTCAAGAATGCTTGTTTGCTTATGTTCTCCCTTAAACCTCATACCTATCCCACTGATAGAGCAAGGGTACTCACAGTTATATCCTATTTGAGAGGTGAGCCCCGCACATGGGCCAACACTTACTTCGAGAATAACGATGATATACTTAATTCGTTGGAAAGTTTTTTTTCTGCTATGGGTCAGCTATATGAGGATCCATATAAACAGCTTACTGCTGAAACTGCAATGCGAGGCTTGAAACAAAAGAAAAGAGTAGTTGAAGATTACATTGCCGAATTTAAAAAATGGGCGAAAGACACTCAATGGAATGACCTTTCACTGAGAAATCATTTTAATTTAGGCCTTTCAGAAGGAATTAAGGATGAGTTGTCTAGATCTGAACTACCACATACTCTTGAGGCTTTAATGTCACTTAGTATAACTATAGACAGAAGACTGAGAGAGAGACAGCAGGAGAGATCATTTCATGAATATCCTGCAAAGAAACAAAATACACCCAGCCCCAGCAAATCAACTGCTGAACCTATGGATATAGGTTTTATAAAGGGACCATTAACCCCTGAGGAGAAGATCCGACGAAGGGTTAATAACCTCTGTTTATACTGTGCTTCAGACAAACACACTGTCAGGGACTGTCCTTCCCTCCTGAAACAAAACAAGGGTAAGATGTATAAAGAACCTTTTTGTTGTACCACTCAGGATCATGCTCTCCCTTACCTAAATTTATCTCTTCTTTTACAGTGGGAGTCACATCGAATCAACGCTCCCGCGATTATTGACTCAGGAGCTACAGCATCTTACATAGATACTGTATTCACTAAATTCAATAAAATTCCACTTGTGCAAAAAAGGTCTCCTGTGTTATTACGTGGAATAGATGGTAATCCAATCACATCAGGTCCAGTTAAATATCAAACAATACCCTTACTTGTTGTTACCCAAGACCACCATAGGGAGTATTTGTCATTTGATGTAATATCATCCCCTATTTCACCCATAGTTCTCGGTATAAACTGGCTCCGAATTCATAATCCTGAAGTAAATTGGTCTACCTCAACAGTCACATTTAATTCTACATTTTGCTTTACTACTTGTTTCCCAGCTACTATTTTGCAAACCACTGAATCCAATGAGACAATTCAAATTCCTGAGGTTTATAAGGATTATGCAGATGTATTCAGCAAAACCCAGTGCGACAATCTTCCTCCTCACAGGAAGTATGATTGTCCTATTGAGATCATACCTGGCTCTGAGATCCCCACGGGTCATATTTATCCACTCTCTAACCCAGAGTTAATACACCTTAAATCCTACTTAGATGAAAATCTAAAGAAAGGTTTCATCCGTCCCTCCACCTCTCCGGCTAGTGCTGGGATTTTTTTTGTTAAAAATAAGGATGGCTCATTAAGGCCAATCGTAGACTACAGACAACTAAATAAAATTACAGTAAAAAACAGATATCCTTTACCCCTCATCCCGGAGTTAATTGAAAGGTTGGAGGGAGCAAAATTTTTCACAAAATTGGACTTAAGAGGAGCCTATAATCTCATCCGAATTAGATCTGGAGATGAGTGGCTCACGGCGTTTCGAACAAGATACGGATTGTTCGAATACGTCGTGATGCCTTTTGGGCTCTGCAACGCGCCCGCAACTTTCCAGCACTTAATTAATGACATTTTTAGGGACATATTAGATGTCTTTATTGTCATCTATCTGGATGATATTTTAATTTATTCCAAGACCTACCAGGAACACATTTCCCATGTTAGACAAGTTTTATCAAGGCTCAGAGGTAACCACTTGTATGCTAAGGCTGAGAAATGCCTGTTCAATTCACAGACCATATCCTTTCTGGGATATGAAATTTCTCCTTCAGGTATCCATATGGAACAAAAAAAGGTTGATGCAGTTTTAAATTGGCCCATACCAACAACTAAACGTCAAGTTCAGTCCTTCATGGGTTTTGCGAATTTCTACCGCAAATTTATTAAAAACTTCTCCAAACTTGCTCTTCCTTTAACTGTTCTAACAAAAAATAATTCACATTTCACGTGGACTAAAGAAGCACAATCCGCTTTTGATTTGTTCAAACAAAAGTTCACTTCAGCACCAATACTCCGTTTTCCTGACCCTAATCTACAATTTGTTCTTGAGGTGGACGCCTCAAATTCTGCTATTGGCGCTGTTCTCTCTCAAAGAGAAAACCTGTCAAAACCTTTACATCCTGTGGCTTTTTACTCCAAGACTTTGAATAGTGCGGAACAAAACTATCCTATTGGTGACAAAGAACTCTTAGCCATAAAACTCTCCCTGGAACACTGGCGACACCTCCTTGAAGGTACTTCCATTCCTACACTCATCTATACAGATCATAGGAACCTGCAGTACTTGAAGGCCACTAGAACCTTGTCAGCAAGACAGGTTCGCTGGAATCTCTTTTTCTCTCGTTTTAATTTCCTCATCACATACCATCCTGCTGGAAAGAACCAAAAAGCCGACGCACTATCCCGGTTACCCACAAATCTTCCACATCAAACGACTGACCAATCCATCATACCAAAAGAAAACTTCATTTCTTTTACTCTTGAAGTCTCATCTAACCTTAAAAAGGAACAGTTGGCCGACTCTACAAAGCCATTACACCTTCTTCAACTTAATACTCAAGGACTTTATTCTCATGATTCAAAGATATATGTTCCACCTTCCCTCAGACTCATTCTCCTTCAATCTGTACATGATTCACCTCTAGCTGGTCATCCAGGTATCCATAAAACTCTGGATCTAGTAAAAAGAGATTACTGGTGGCCTCATATGGCAACTCAAGTTAAGGACTATATAAACTCTTGTCTTAATTGTACCATTTCAAAAAGGGATAAACACTCTCCCTATGGGTTGCTTTTGCCTTTGCCTACTCCAAAGAATCCATGGTCTGAGATTGCTTTAGACTTTATTGTAGATTTGCCAGTCTCTTCAAAGAATACCACCATCCTTGTCGTTGTAGATCTCTTCACGAAGATGTGCCATTTCATCCCCTTCTCCAAACTTCCTACCGCTTTGGAGACAGTACATTTGCTTCTAAAACATATTGTTAAGTATCATGGACTTCCCACTTCAATCCTCAGTGATCGTGGCAGTCAATTTTCTAGCAGACTATGGTACCATTTCTGTAAAACTTTATCTGTTGAGAGAAAGTTGACTACTGCTTACCACCCGCAATGTAATGGTCAAACTGAACGTTGTAACCAGTGGTTGGAACAATTTTTAAGACTCTTCTGTTCCTCTCAACAACATCTTTGGAGTAACTTCCTGCATTACGCTGAATTTTGTTACAACAACACTATTCATTCCACTACTGGTCAAACTCCCTTCTTCGCAAACTACGGTTTTCACCCCAAGTTTCACATCCTACCATCTTCTACCGTTCCAGTATCTAGTATATCAGATTTGTCTAATTCCATCTCTTCCAACTTTAAAACCATCGAGTCCAACATCATAGCAGCAAAACAACTCCAGAAACAGTATTATGATCGCCGCAGAACTCCACCTCCTGTCTACACAAAAGGTGATCTAGTCTGGCTATCCACCAAACACCTAAGTTTGAAAACCCCTTCGAAAAAACTTTCTCCTTTGTTCATTGGTCCATACCCTGTTGAACTTGTCATTAATGCCAATGCTGTCCGGCTTAAATTACCCGATAATTTAAGAGTTCATCCCACATTCCATGTATCCCTTCTCAAACCCTATAAGGATCTCAGGGATTTCTCTTTACAAACGTCTCTTCCACCTATTTCTCTCGACCCTGAAATGGAGTACGAAGTTCACTCAATCCTGGATTCCCGTTTCCGTAGGGGACGTATTGAATATCTTGTTCGTTGGAAGGGTTTCTCTACAGATGATGATTCCTGGGAACCAGCTACCAACATATCCGCTCCTCGTTTGATATCTCATTTCCACCAAAGACATCCGGATCGTCCTGGGCCTTGAGCCTCTGGAGTGGCTCCTTGGAGGGGGGATTCTGTCAGGATAATGGCATACTTATTTCTCTGCACTGTCCCTTTAAAGCATCCTGCTCTCATTAACATCAACCTATTTAAGGCCCCTCCCAGCATTTTCACATTGCTTAGTATTGAAGTTTGTCTTAAACCTTATCCTGAGCCTGCTCTCTGTAAGATTTATCTTACTACTTCTGTTTGTTGGATTCCTCTACACCTGCTAGCTGGATTTTTGTTGTCATCCACTCCTTCCTGCCTGCTTCTCCCTCAAGAAGATTCAGCTATTTCAAAAGCCTCATTCATACCTTTACCTCTAACTCAGTTTCCCCTGCAGCTCACCGGCATTGGGATTCAATTTTCAATGAGCTCCACTTCCTCATGCTGTGACGTCATCAGCCAGCTGCTACTGAGCTTCCCTGCTCCTTCTGGCAAGTCGCCATTACAACCCGGTGTTTGCAACTATCATTATAACACTCCTGTTAGGGGTAAGCCAGTCTCTGTATTTTACTTTGCTGCTATACTCTAAGATTAGTATCTCAGTTGCTGCTGTTATTTTTCTGTGACTTTTATTTTCATTCCCTCATATCCTGCTGTTTTACCATAACTCTGTACACAATTAGCAATTGCTTATTTTTTTTTCTATGATCATAGTACCATTTTTTCCTTGCTTATTTATTTTTTCCTTCATGGTAAAATCTCAGGTTTATCTGAGCATATCCCTGCTGCATTTACTTTCTCACAGTGACTACCCAGACACATGTGGCAGCCATAGGGAATATGCTCAATTACTGCCTGTATATTAAAACTTTGCAATAAGGAATAAGGTTTTACATAGCTGCCTAATTCTTAATCTTTGTTTTACCTTATCACTCTGTTGCAAACAACCATACAATTTTTATTGTTTTTTTCATTCCCAGCAGTTGTGGTCCAAATAACTAAGCTGCACACATTTTTTATCTTTCTTAGTTGTGCCTGACAATATGTGTTGCAAACTGTCCCTATCCATTTACCTAGGGATTATCTCGTCAACCTTCAGAGTACTTTAGAACAGTTCATATGGACTGGAGTGAAACCTAGAATACCTAAAAAGACACTTTATCTTCCCAGAGATGGGGGGGCCTGGGCTTCCCAAACCTGGCACTATACAGAAGGGCCATACTCCTTCAAAGATTGACCGAATGGTCGCATAATACGCTGCAAAAACAATGGGTCAGGATTGATGGTCAGATTCTTCAATATAGTAATGTTGCCTCCCTTGCCTGGACCCCCTCACCCAAACGCCCTAAGATTCTATCTAAATACCATCTGATAACAGAAACTCTCTTAGAGTGGGACAGAACAATCTCCACCAGTACTCACATATCTAGCATTTCCTCACCACTGATCCTAATCCTAGAAAATCCTGAAATACCCTATTATGCTCTGAGTAAACACAATTGCACACCATACAGTTTGAGATTAGGCACTCTACATTCTGCGCTGATCGGGGGCAAAATTAAACCCCAACAAGAGATGATTGAACTCTTTGGATACACTTTTTCATCCTGGTTGAGATACCATCAACTGTCCCATTTTTTAACATACCATAAAAACAAAAGCGAATTTTGCAGGGAACTCACTCCTTACGAAACTTTATGCACAAGTCTCATACCACCAAAAAGACTAATCTCAAAAATCTACAAACTGCTAAACACACCACCAGACACACAATTGCCAACATACACAAGAGCGTGGAACAAAGATTTGAATAACGATATCGGGGAGGATGAATGGTTCAAATCATTCAGAATGGTTAAATACTCTTCTGTCTCAGCTACAGTTCAGGAAATTCAGCTCAAATTGTTAGCCAGATGGTATTATACAGCGTCAAGGCTACATCGAATCTTCCCAGCGGCTTCTGCCGCCTGCTGGAGGGGCTGTGGTGAGATAGGAACACTTTTACACATATGGTGGGCCTGCCCCAAACTGACAAACTACTGGGCCAACTATCTCTGAGTGGCGAGTTGCCGTAGATTAATTGTTATTATTGGAAAAGCTACATTATATCATGAGTAAACAAATGGCCACGTATGAAATGATGCTGGCTACCTGGTCCACTCCCCTCCCCTAATCAAAATAGTTAACATAGTCATCGACTCTCAAATGTAAGTTCAAGCCACTCAGGCACAAAACAGCCTACTTCTGGAAACCCTCTCCCCCCCTTTTTTTTTTTTTTTTCTCTCTCTTCTTCTCCCCCTCCATGTCCTCTACTTTCTTCTTAACCTCCTCCTTCTCTACTACATGTCTCCTCTCCTCCTCAAAACTTGGCGCGGACGAAATGTCTTAGATGAGTATCTGAATATATTTTTTTTTATTTTTTTTTATTTTTATTTTGTGTTTATTTAAATATGGTCTTTATGTTTGTATATTGAAAAACAAAAAAATGTTTAGTTGAAAAGTCAAGCTGCAATTTACAGAGTTCCGTGCAAATATACCTAAGGACAATCAGCATATAATGCCTTACGGCATGGGGCAGGTCACTGCCGATACCTGGCGGGGGCCCCCTCGTGCCTTATGTCTAAAATGGACTTTACCTTACATTTCTTGGAACTTTACCCATAACCTTCTGGATTACGCACTTTTTCTAAATGTACGAAATTGTACGGTACTCTGACTCTGTTATGTAATCATATTATCTTCAATAAAGCTTGTTTTGAAAAAAAAAAAAAAAATATGGAGTGCTGCAGCTTTTTTCTTATCGTATATATATATATATATACAGTCGTATGCAAAAGTTTAGGCACCCCTGACAATTTCCATGATTTTCATTTATAAATAATTGGGTGTTTTATTTTGATCTATCAAATAACTGAAGGACACAGTAGTTTATTGGATTAACAGAAAATGTGCAATATGCATCCAAACGAAATTAGACAGGTGCATAAATTTGGGCACCCTTGTCATTTTGTTGATTTGAATATCTGTAACTACCTAGCACTGATTAATTGGAACACACAATTGATTTGGTGAGCCCATTAAGCCTTGAAGTTCATAGACAGGTGCATCCAATTATGAGAAAAGGTATTTAAGATGGCCAATTGCAAGTTGTTGTTCTCTTTGACTCTCCTCTGAAGAGTGGCAACATGGGGGCCTCAAAACAACTCTCAAATGACCTGAAAAAATTATTGCTCTGCATTATGGTTTAGGGGAAGGCTACAAAAATCTATAGCAGAGATTTAAGCTGTCATTGTCCACTGTGAGGAACATAGTGAGGAAATGGAAGTCCACAGACACAGTTCTTGTTAAGGCCAGAAGTAAAATATCGGAGTGGCAAAGGCAAAGGATGGTGAGAACAGTAAAAAACAGCCCACAGACCACCTACAACATTATCTTGCTGCATGGTGTCACCGTGCATCATTCAACAATTCAGCGTATGGGAGAGTGATGCGGAAGAAGACTTTTCTGCACACACGCCACAAACAGAGTCGCTTGAGGTATGCAAACGCACATTTGGACAAGCCAGCTACAATTTGGAAGAAGTTGCTGTGGACTAATAAAACAAAGATTGAGTTATTTGGTTATAACAAGGGGCGTTATGCAAGGCGGCAAAAGAACACAGACAAACACTTGAAACCTACAGTAAAATTTGGTGGATGTTCCATCATGCTGTGGGGCTGTGTGTCCAGTGCCGGTACTGGGAATCTTGTTAAAGTTGAGGGTTGCATGTATATATATATATATATATATATATATATATATATGTACATGTCTATATTTATGTACATACGTATTAATGTATTTATATGTGTATATATGTATTTACAGCCATATATACACATATAAAAACATTAATATATATGTATACATATATAGACATATATATAAGTACATTATAGCCCTTTGCCATTAAGTAGATGAAAACATGAGAAAACATATATATGCTATATTCATATTTAATAAAGATTTTAACTACGTATTTACTGTCAATATTATCTATTTGCTAATGCGAATATGTTATGCTATGTTGTTTGCACGAACTGTGTTTTTTCCCCTTTTTTGTCTCCATTGATTTCTATGGGGGAATATATGCACGCGAAAACTCGTTAGGATTTTTGCACTATTCGCATTAGCGCATGCTAAAAATACGTTTTTTTGGGAACTTTTAATATGACCGCAAACTCGACTAGCGCAAAAAGCTTAACTCTAGCAAAGTTTTTGCAATCACTGAAACGCGTTTTACCGTGTCACTTGCAATCTAGCCCATAATCTTTTTTATAAATATTTTTTTTTTTACTTTTTGCGTGGTCATTTTACAATACTTTCTAACTTAAACTTTTCATAGGTAAATAAAAAAGTAAAGGCTCTGTTTCTGTGTAAACGGAGTGATAGCAAAAATGCTAAAAATTCTCTGGTACTTTGGGTAAGTTTATCTCTGAAATTCGCTGTAGCGAAAGGGTTAACCCCTCCCAAAACGCTACCAGCAACCATGATCTATGCCCAACTTATTACACAGAAACACACTAACAAAAACACAGAAACACACACAAACGCAATAACACACTCACAAAAAACATATTCTCTCTCTCTCTCACACACACGCACACACATGCACAGAAACACAAATACACACACAAAAATACAAAAAGAAACACCAATGCACATACACACACAGAAACACAACCACACAAAGAAACACAAACATTAAAACACAAAGACACTCACAGACACACAAATAGAAACACAAAACAACACAGAAACACAAAAACAACCCACAGAAACAAAAAAAAAGAAGCACACACATAAACATTCACATAAATAAACACACAGAAACACAGAAAGATACACACACAGAAACTGATACTCAAACACACAGAAACATACTGACATATACTCACACACATAGAAACTCAAACAGAAATACAAATATTTACACAAAAGCACAATCACCGACAATTGAATATTTTTTAACTAGCACACACTAAAGATTACAATTATTTAATCCATTCTTGTTTCCCTTTTTAGTTGAAATAGTTTTTATTACAGAATACACAAAGATTACATCACATAGTATATATATATATAAGTGAGATCTGTCAGGTACAATCAAAAGTGTTTTTAACAGACCACTTAACATTGGATTATTGTTTCGGTGTTTCTGCATGCTCGATTATGGTTTTATCAAAGAAGAAGAATGAACATCTCATAAACAGAAAACTTCTATAGCCTAGTATTCATCCTCCCCTTACTGTATCTCTCAATCCTTTTTTCCTTATAACATTAAAACATGAACAATACAAGAAAACTTAAACAATAACTTGCCTGTCTCACTTGTTTGCTCGTCATGGATCCGAGGAGGGAACCCCCCCCCAAGCTGCTCATCAAACTGTCCGAACTGTCCATGACTTCTGTGTCTCTGTCACTGTTGTCCTTGTTTCCCCTTTTATTTTATTTTAAAATACTTTTTATTGAACATTTTTGTAAGAAACATACAAAGAAAGAAGTACTTTTATCATGACAATCTCATCCCTTCTGGTATATAGGTGTTTGGGGCCAATCAACTGTCTTTATGCCCAGCTATATACCTTATCACTAAGCAGAGTACGAATCTCTAGCTTGGGCTAAGATTCCTTAGAAAATTTTCCCTTTGATCTTAACCTATCTTATATAACCAAAAAGGTGGGTCACATAATGGTGGGATGAGCAGTATTCGTTGCAAACATAGTAGAGTCAATTAGTAAAGTACTAGTTGTAAACAAACCAAACAATTCAAACAAACAATTTCTCCTTCCATTCATATATTAAACAGTGTCTCTTTCATAAGAGTAGTATAGTACCTGAGAGTTGGAGACACTTCTTCTCGTGGCGCACTCCCGTCAGCCCCCTATCAGCTCATATGAGTTTCAGACCCTAGACCTCTGTTCCTGTCTACCTATCCAATATAGCCATACTTTTTGTACTGTTTCCCTATTGTTTAGAATTCCTGCTGCTTCCTCGTACATGGTGTAGGTGAATTGTATTTTATTATATATTTCTGTCCATGTTGGTGCGCCTACTTTCCAGTATCTTGCGATACATATTCTTGTGATTGTGCATAGAATTCTAATGAAGGTGTTCAAGTGTCTGTGATACGTCTCTATGGGTTCATGTAGTAGTGCTTGTTGTATGGTGAGGGTCATCTCCTCATCTATCAACTGGCCTATAAACGAAGATAATTTATTCCAAATTTCTTGCACAGATATGCAATCCCACCACATGTGTCTATATGTGCCTTTTTGTCCGCATCCTCTGTAACACAAGTTACTCCCCTGAGGCTTGAAGTGTGTCGACCTAACTGGGGTCAAATACCACCTGAAGGCTGTTTTTAGTGTGTTCTCTTTTAAGTCAACGCTTAGTAGCCCCTTGTCTCCTGATTGAAAAATTAACTCCCACTCCTGTTTATGTTTTACTATATCCAGCTCCTTCTCCCATGCTAGCATCACTTGTGTCTTTGATTCAGAAGGGGGGGATTGGATAGATACATATAGCTTGGATATTGAGCGTTTGAGTCTATGTGGGCAGACACTAGAGATTTCTAACGGGGTGGTTACCTTGCTAGGTGCATTTTTGAGGAATTCTCGGAGAGAAGATTGCAATTGTAAATAAATGAACCATTGTAGCTTAAGGGGGGTGATCTTCTCTTGTAGCTGAGAGAAAGGTATCAGTGTGTTCTTTTCTATAATGTCAGCTACCCTGTAGAGACCTTTGTTTTCCCATTTTTCTAGATGTTTATGTGTATCTCCCTGTAATAGGTATCTAATTGGCATTAGCAATGAGTTTTTAGGGAAGATGTCCTCTCTTTTCTTAGTTGTTGACCAAACCTTAATGGTAAGGTTTCTTGTGTGTGAGTCTGAATGATAGCTATCAATCTTATTCTGTTGTGTGGCCCACAGAATGGAGTCCGGGTATGGTCTCCCCTCTAGCTCCGCTTCTAGTTTAATCCAAACAGCTTCTCCCTCTCTTTTCAGTATCATTGCATCTTGTGCTAATCTCGCTGCTCTGTAGTAGTCCATTAGATTAGGTCCCCCGACCCCTCCTAGTGATCTATGTCTATGTATTAGGTGTCTAGAAATTCTTGCCATTTTAGTACCTCTTATGAAAGCTGAGAGATCTGTTTGTAGTCTTTCGATGTCTGCTTTGACAATCTTAATTGGTAGCGCTCTGAATAGGTATAGTACTCGGGGTAATATGGTCATTTTGACGGCAGCCAGTCTGCCCATCCAAGAGAAGTTATATTTACGCCATTTTGCTATGTCTTGTCTGATTTTTTGAAACAGAGGTAGGTAGTTGTGTTTATATAAGTGTTGTGTTTGTTGTGAAAGATAAATCCCTAAATACTTAAGTGTGTGCTTAACCCAACGAAAATCAAAGTTTAACTCCAGTAGCTTCCTAGTTTGGTGAGGGATAGCGATAGGGAGGACCTCACACTTGTCCGAATTAATTTTGTAACCTGAGATAGTCGAAAAGGATGTTAATACTGCATATAGGTTGGGTAAGGAGATGAGGGGTTTTGTGATGGTCAGTAGGATGTCGTCCGCGAATAGGGTCAATTTGTATTCTGATTGTGCTATCTTAACTCCTTCTATATCTGGATGTGCTCTAATACTAGCTGCCAAAGGTTCAATACAGAGCGCGAAAAGCAGGGGAGACAGGGGGCACCCCTGTCTCGTGCCATTAAGTATGGGGAATATAGCAGATCTGTATCCTCCCGCAGTCACCTGGGCTTGGGGTTGTGAGTAGATAGCTTGGATAGCTGTCATAAATGTGCCCTCAAAGCCCATTTTCAATAAAACCTTGGTCATATATTGCCAGTCAATCCTGTCGAACGCCTTCTCCGCATCCAGCGATAATAGCAGAGAAGGCGTCCTTTGTCTTTCTAGATGGTGAATAATATTAGTAATTCTACGTAGGTTATCTGGGGCTTCCCTATCCTTCACGAATCCCACCTGGTCTGGGTGGACCAAATTGGGGAGAATCTCCTTAAGGCGATTCGCTAGTATCTTAGTAAATAGTTTCAGATCCTGATTTATCAACGAGATTGGGCGGTAGTTCTTACATCTTTTGTGATCTCTATCGGGTTTGGGGATCACCACTATTTTGGCTAGGAGCAGCTCACTCGGGATAGAATTCCCTTCTAAAATATAGTTACAGACTTTGGTTAGGTGTGGTATTAGGGTGCCGCGAAACAATTTATAATATTCTCCCGTGAAACCATCGGGACCTGCTGCTTTACCAGGCTTAAGGTCTTTTACTGCTTTCACTACTTCTAAGGCAGTTATTGGGGCATTTAGGGTATCCTTTTGCTCTTTAGTTAAGACTTTTAATGGGCAGTTTGCTAAGAATGTGTCAGTATGTTTAACCGTCCCCGTGTTATGTAAGACTTTTTTCCCATCATACAATTTGCTATAGAAGGTGGCGAATGTATCAACTATTTCTTGTGGGTTCGAAGTCAATGTTCCCTGATCCGTTTCTATCGTAGGAATGAATGTAGCTTTGCCTCTTTCCCTGATCTTGTGTGCCATAAATTTATCTGGTTTGTTGGCATAGATGAAATAATGTGCCTTCAATTTTTGAATTGCTCTTGCAGCTTGGGAATTTAAAATTTTTGCTAGCATGGTTTTCTTGGTTTGGAGGGTCTGCAGTATTGTCTTCTTCCCTGTTAATTTATGTTGTCTTTCCAAAGTTTCTATCTCCTTTTGTAATTGTTCTAATAGATGCCCATTTTGGTGATTTATTCTAGCTTTCTCTTGTATCAGTAGTCCCCTGATCACTGCCTTGTGTGCTGCCCATGTGTTTATAGGGTTGTTTGTGGTGTCTATATTTAATTCCCAGTACTCCACCAGCGACTGCAGAACCTTGTCAAATCTCTGCGGGTGTTTCATAAGAGTCGGATCAAAAGTCCATGATCTTTTTCTATTGCTATCTATCATCCCACTTAACTTTAATAATAGAATAGAGTGGTCTGACCAAACACATGAGTGAATAGTTGAGTTCTGCAGCAACGGGTGGAGCGCCTGACTAACAAAGACGTAATCCAATCTTGTATAGGTGTTATGAGCCGTGGAGAAAAAAGTGGTGTCATTTGTTGCTCCGTATAGTGTGTGCCAAGAGTCCATCAGGGAGTGTGGTGTAAGAGAATCCTGTATTGATTTAACTAATCTATTGTGTCTGTGTTGTTTGTTGGATAAGGGAGTGTGTTTAGTTCCCACTAGTGGGACCATAGAGATATTAAAATCCCCTGCTAGTATAATTTTAGTTTGGGACCATTGGGTTAAGAGATTGGAAACGTGTCTAAAGAAATCATGTTGGTTTTCGTTGGGAGCGTAAATGTTACATAATGTAACCTCAGTATCTAGCATCTTTCCTCTGACTATTAGGTATCGGCCCTCCGGGTCTGCCAAGATGCTTTCGAGGGTGAAGTTAACAGATGAGTGTATAAGGATTGAAACTCCTCTTTTTTTAGCAGCTGCAGTGGCGTGAAAGTGGGTGCAGAAATGTTTTGACCAATATTTTGGGATATTGGTTTTGAGGAAGTGTGTTTCCTGAAGAAACAAGATATTGGCCTTTAGAGATGTATATTGGGATATGGCTACCTTCCTTTTGGTATCAGTGTTAAGCCCTCTAACATTATGTGAAACTATATGTATATTAGAAGACATTATGAGGTCCCCCGTCCCCTATCTGCGCCCTAAGAGTGTCATGCGTGTCCACAATTACCCTCAGATCTAAAGTCTTACTTGCAGTGATGTTTTGTTTCGGAGCTTGGGGTCCACAGGAGTGCGCCACGGAGGTGTCACTAGAAGGAGAAAAAACAACAAGGGTGAGAAACAAGTCCCATTATTGGGAGCAATAACTAAAACTTTATCCCTAACTTTGGGATAGAACATTTGAAATAAATAGCTGGATAACTGTTGTGAGTTCCCTGTTTATTCCTCAGTTAGAGGGAAGGGCTGGGAGGGCCCATCTAGACATGTCAGTTTTATCTTATTAATTAATAAAAAAAAAAAAAAAGGGGAGAGGGAAGTTATTACAAAACAATAGTTCTTGAACAATAACATTATCATAACACTAGCGGCTCAAGGGTCCTACAGCTGTGCACATCTTTTCTTTTAACCCTTTTTCTTTTCAAGAAGAAATGTCAAACATAAATGATACATAGCCTGTATTTTTGTCAGCTACTTCTGTCACTTAGGCATCCTGTTGCAGGAGATGCCCAAAAAGAGTTTTGCTGTCCCTCTTTTAAGTGTTATGTTTCAAAGTTCTTTGTCTCATGAGGTTGAGAGTTGAGATCTTTGTCAAAGTTCTTTATCTCTGAGTTCCTTTGTCCTCCGTTTCTTGTATTTTGATGTGTGCCATTTAGATTGGTCCTCTGTCCGCGTAGATGGTGGTTTGGATATTAGGGTTGATTCTCTCTCAGGTAGTGAAGGTGTATCCAGGCCTAGCACCTCACATACTTCGGGGATATCTTCTGGTTCCTTAATAGTTATGACTTTAGTGTCTTTTGTTATGAGTAATGCAAAGGGGAAGCCCCATCTATATGGGATCTGCTTTTGTCTCAGCAAGGTGGTAAGTGGGCGTAGGGCGCTTCGTCTCTGCAAGGTCCGAAGGCTTAGATCTTGATAGAACTGGATCACATTGCCTTGGTATTTAAAAGTGGGTTGTTTTCTAGCAGCCTGGAGAATCTTTTCTTTATCTGGGAAGAAGGTCATTTTGATTACGACATCTCTGGGAGGAAGGCCCGTCTTCGGTTTAGCTTTCAATGCTCTATGAGCTCTTTCGACATGGAAGGTGTAGTCAGAGGGAGAATTTGTGATCTGAGTGAAAAGCTGTGTAAGGTAAGCCAAGAGTTCCCCTCCTGTTATTTCCTCTGGGACTCCTTTCAATCTGAGATTGTTTCTTCTGCTCCTGTTTTCCAGGTCATCTAGTTTATCCTGGAATTCTAGAAGTTGTTGTTGCTGTGATGAGACCGCTTGAGATATTTCATCTACATTCTCAACCATAGCATCTTTCTGATCTTCGAGCGTGTCTATCCTATTTCCCATATCTGTGAGGTCTGATTTAATCTCTGTGAGACTGCTGGTGACCGAAGAATGGATGGAGTCGATTTTCTCCCAGAGTTTCTCAAAGTTGTCGGTGATGTCTTTTTTTGAAACTAAGGTCTGTAGGTCTGCCTTAGTTAGTGGGGTGTTATCCTCTAGTGGTTGTATGGATTCAAGATCCGAATCCTCCTCTTCCTCCATGTCTTTATTGGATTTGGCTGGTTGTGATGATTTAAAGAAGGACGATACTGTAGAGGGTTTAGGGGTTTGTTTATCACCTTTTGTCACCCTTCTTGAAGACATTGTGTAATTGAGAGATGTGTACAATTCTGTTGTAATGGGTGGTATATTCCCACCTATGGGAAGTCGTGTTTAGTGTCTTGATTGGCTGGACCTTTACTTGTGGCACTGTTGCAGTGTTATGGAGGACAAAAGGGTATTAACATCTCATAGAATCAGAGGATTACACTTCCTCCATGCCTTACTGTGCTAGATGGGCCCTCTCTTGTGAGGTTATCATACGGATTACATGTCCATGGTTAAAGCACAAACAACTAAGTAAAGTACCAACATGTAGCGCCCTTTATTTATAGGAATAGTATGAAAGATATGTAGAGGCTTCTAATCTGGTGTGGCCTTTCCTCCTGTTCCCTTCCTCCAGAGGGCCTTGCTTTCAGAGAAAGTCCTTCTCCCCGGGGTGGTTGTCCTCACAGGGCGATCACGGGAAAAGGTATAGGGGGTATGACCTGCCACCTGTTTAGGATGGCAGGAAAGGGGTGGGGAGAAGGCACTGAGGGATTCTGTAGTCCAGGTGATGTTAGGCTGTGTTGTAACTTATATAGTGGTTGTGTGAGACTCCGTGGGTCTGCTTTAATCTGTGATGCTGCCTGTGTACTTTGTCCCTCTGGGTTCCAGAGTGCAGTTGCTTGATTGTCTGGACCTTTACATGTGGCGGAGTTACAGCGTTATGGGGGACAAGTGGATGTTAGTATCTCATATATTCAAAGAGCTCAGTCTTCCCGCTGTAAATACACTTGAGTGCTTGCCAATATGTGCAAGAGTTCACCTGCAAGCCCAGAGGGGTTATAGAATGTCTATAAGTTTTTGCTTGAAAGAGTATGGAGGCTCTGTTAGATAGCTTTATTTCTATAGCACTTTATTTTGTATATATAGGTCTAAATGTTTGGTGTTGCTAACAAATTATATCAGTAGTGATTTACACCTTGTATTTATAGACAGCGTTGTGCTTATTGGGGCTTTCAGATAAATTATGAGGCAATTTTGATATGTCAGCATCCCCCCTTCAACCCACAGAGCTGGCTTGTATTCATTTTTTTCCAAGCTTTATGTCCCTTTGCGCAGTCCGCGGGTTCCGAGGGCTTATCTAGTTTAATTGTGCAGTTCCAGCACCTCTCTTCCCGTTGCGTCTTGCCCCCTAGTTATTTCTGTTGTTTCTTCCGGGTTCACTCTGCAGCTTACTATGACGTCACCCGGTAATGGCGCTTTTTCGCGCCTTTTTGCCGCTGCTCAAATGTATAGTTTGGTCGGCTGGTGGTATATCCCCCGATGTCCCTCTGACTCACCGGCACTCTCGTCCTCCTTTAAAATGCTGCAGGTGAGAAGAAGCCTTTGGGATCTCTGAATTCCGGTCCGTCCGCCGACCGCTTACAGTCTCAGCTCAGAGATTGTCTTCAGCAGTAGGGATAGGTAAGCGATCCCTCAGGCTTCCCCTGTCACAGATCTCCTAACCACCACAGATAGGTATTTTACCTCTGGGCAAGGTAGTTTAGTGTCCTTAAATACCGTTTTGTAGCAACTTGATGCAGGAGCTCTCTCACTCCACGTCTGCTCTGCTCTTGGGTTAGCTCCGCCCCCCCTTGTTTCCCCTTTTAAAGGGACAGTCTAGTCAAAATTAAACTTTCATGATTCAGATAGGACATGCAATTTTAACCAACTTTCCAATTTACTTTTATCATCAAATTTGCTTTATTCTGTTGATATTGTTTGTGAAAGCTAAACCTAGGTAGGCTCAAACTTATTTCTAAACTGTTGAAGGCCGCCTCTTATCTTTTGCATTTTTTACAGTTTTTCATATTTAGACAGTGCTAGTTCATGTGTGTCATATAGATAACATTGTGCTTATTCCTGTGGAATTTTTTATGAGTCAGCACTGATTGGCTAAAATGCAAAACTGTCAAAAGAACTGAGATAAGCAGGCAGTTTGCAGAGACTTAGATACCTGGTAATCACAAAGGCAAAAAGTATATTACTATAACAGTGTTGGTTATGCTCAACTGGGGAATGGGTAATATAGGTATTATCTATCTTTTTAAACAATAAACATTTTAAAGTAGACTGTCCCTTTAAATCTGTGCCAGCCAGCTGCTACCTCCCTGTTCTATATGTCACTGAACAGCTCAAGCACAAATAGATAAAGCTTTTGCCCCAGATACAACTTAGAGCAGAGCAATTAGCTAATTACCTAAATAAGAGGATATATAAAGGTAGATTTATGTAGGGTTGAGCGAACATGATTCGTTAGATGCCGACAGCATATGCTTGTGCAATGACACCCCCTGCTCACCGGCGGCCAATCGCAGGGGGTGTCAATCATTCTGATCGTATTGGCATGATTTCAGTCCATCACCTAAAAGGTGGCAGAGAAGTTAGGCTTCTTAACTTACGATTCTGGTGGACCAGAAATGATCGGGGTCAGAAGCAGCATCCGCTGCTTGTTAAACTGACCCCAAAGTGTTTAATGGCAGAGACACATGTGCCATCCTTTTCAAAATATCTCTATTAACATTGTAGATAGGAAAACAAATTATAACTAAAAAAATATATAAATAAACAAAATAAATAGGAAGTCCAGAAAGGTGAAGATAGGCTGCAAGAAATCTGAGCATGTGCAAGAGTTACAGTATATAAATATATGTGTTGTCATTGGCTTTTAGCTGTTGCACGATACAGGGAAAATGGAAGCAACTTTGAAATGTATAAAAAAAAGAAAATTCTACTACTTATGTTAAATTCAGACTGTGTTATTGCATTGTCTTTTATTATGCACTTTATTATACATTTCTCTTATATTTACTGGTCCCTTAAAGGGACAGTCTAAACCAGAAAGATAGATAATCCCTTTATTACCCATTCCCTAGTTTTGCATAACCAACACAGTTATATTAATACACTTTTTACCTCTGTGATTACTTTGTATCTAAGCCTCTGCAAACTGCCCCCTTCAAGGGTGGCTGGCTGTAGACTGGAGCTCCACCTTAGTGGGGTTTTTTTGTTTGCTTTTTTCTAAATCAACTTTAATGTAACAACCAATAGACACAATAATTCTGAAAACTAAACATTCAATAAGTAACTGGTATTTTAAAAGGGTTAAAATCCTTTGGGCCACTCATTTATGTGTGGATATATACAAAGCATGAACCCATCATTGGATAAACATGTATTCAGCCTGGCCCAATGCTTTTTATGGCAAACAATCTGGTGCCAACCTTGCCACTTCAAATATTTTACCTTTTCTAAATAAGTAACTGCCATTTTAAAAGGGTCAACATCCTTTGGGCCATTCATTTCTGTGTTGATTTATACACGGCATGAACCCCTTCATAGGATAGACATGTTATCAGCCTTGCCCAATGCTCTTTATGGCAAACCAACTGGTGCCAACCTTGCCACTTCATATTTTTTACCTTTTCTATATAAGTAATTGGTATTTAAAAAGGGTTAAAATCCTTTGGGCCACTAATTTCTGTGTGGATATATACAGGGTGTGAACCCTTTCATAGGATAGACATGTTCACAGTCTGGCCCAACGCTCTTTATGGCAAACAAACTGGGGGCAAACTTGCCACCTCATATTTTTTACCTTTTCTGAATAAGTAACTGGTAATTTGAAAGGGCTTGAGCCCCTTCATAGGGCAGACATGTTATCAGCCTGGCCCAAAGCTCTTTATGGCAAACAAACTGGTGCCAACCTAGCCACTTTTTTTACCTTTTCTAAATAAGTACTTTGTATTTAAAAAGGGTAAAAATCATTTGGGCTGCTCATTTCTGTGTGGTTATATACATGGCATGAGAATCAAGCAAAAACCACTGTGAATGGGGGGAACTTCCGGGCGGCGGCCATGACTGGTCGCATAGCTGTGTGCTGCTACGGCTTTCTTGGGATAACTGAAAGAATTCACCTTACAGCTGACTGATCTACTAAATATTTGCTCGGAACCAGCTTATATACTAGATGCTGCATCTATTCAACCTTGCTATTCAAGAATTGCTGATGGCATCGGCGCCTGGAGCCGTTTTAACATCTCGGCCTGTATCATACCCCCGGCAGGGCGCCTTGGGCCCTGTCGTTATGTGGCACTTCTAGTGCTTTAATTTGCAGCAGATTGCCTAGGATTCTACACTCCTGTCAATATCCCATATTTATATGACTGTTTGCTATGGATCCTGCTAAGGCCGCTATTGAGGGAATATTTCGCCTACTAGAGGGTTACTTTAAGGCTTATGAGACACCATGCCACAAAGATCCCACGTGGGGTAAGACCGAAGCCTTTGAGCAGCCTAAGCCTACCGATTTACCCTTCTCTCAAGCTGAGAGAGATGGTGCATGGAGGGCTTGGAGTCTATCACCCACCAGCAACGGGCCCCCTGCAAGCACCACAGCTGATTGGAAAGAGCCGGAGCTACGATGTCAAAGGGATATGGCTGCGGCTGCCGTGCATATTATTGGGAGACAAGTATGCCAGATAGCCGAGGCAAACAACTGCCTAACTTTTAACAGCTCCCCTTACACGCTATCAACAGAGGTTTGGATACTCGGATATAATTATATTCCTGCTGGAACCACTGACAACGCACCATTGCGGCTGATTTCTGCACCGAGACCTGTATCCCCACAGTTTGGCGGTTTCTTCATCACGGAACCATTCAGTGCTCTGCTGCAGGCGGCGAAGAGGACACTGAGATGGAATGAATGCAGTCCGCATTGGGGAAGTTCTGTGTATTTCACCCTCGCTGTCTACCAAGTTATGGTGAGAGCTGGAATAGGCTGATTTACAACATACTTTCCAGATATCAAATTCCCTGCTTATTGATATCGACACTTGAGACCTCCCAAGCTAGGGCAAATTTATATGTATACCATACTTATGTACTTTGACTTTACCATTATCCTGAGGTATCCCTCTCTATCATACCCTAGAGGTTCAGATATACTAATGGCTTTTGCTTTAATTGGTTTACTGAAGAAATTCAGTGACAGTTTGCCTTTTACCTTGATGTTCTGTTTGCTGTTTTTATTTTCATCTTATGTTCTCTCATTGTGGTTGTTAAACCTTATTTGTTGGACCTTGGTAATAATTTTGTGATCTATCAGTTTGTTAAAACATATTGCATGACTCATGGTTACATTTGGTCTAGATTAGGATGGCGCGATCACTAAAGCTGTCCTAGCATAGGTAACTATTTATCTACTGAGGGAAAACATAATGTATGATATTGGTTCATAGGGGCTTTTACCATCTTTCTGCCTGCGGCCGGGGCTAGAATTTTGGTTCATACTAAAATAGACAATGTCATACTACGCTGGGACCCTATTGTTAGTCTTTATTTTACCAATTATAATTAGTTCTCTTGTTTTTGTGATAGACAGCTCCATGTTACCATGATTCGCTACTATATTATACTATATTTGTATATTTGTGTTTTACAAACTTTAACTAGTCAACTGTTATATATGATACTGTATACAAGAGGTAAACGCCAAGAGGGGTCAAACTCAGTTTAGATACCTCATTTTTTTAAACTTATACCTGAACCTAATAATGACTCTTCAATATCCAAGTTTTGGGCTTTTTGTATAAGTACCAGTTGTCTTACGGGATTCGGTCCAGTTAAGAGAAGAGAAATCCATCCACCATGTGTGGTAACCAAACTTTTATGTTTTTCAAGGTCCCCAGCTTTTATTTAAAAGTTTCTATGAGGTCAGAAGGGATCTGTTTAGAATTGGCCCTCACGCCTTTGAGGACATATTAAGTTGGTCCACTTAACAACATAACTTATCTCCATACCATGCTCCAGATTATAACTCTCCATACTAAGAGTTGAGACAAAGCAGGAATTCAATGAAACCCCTCTGGAGGCCTTTCTTACGCCATAAATACTTGGTTGGATAGTTAAGTGCCTTGGCGGGGCAACATTATAACTATTTGAAATCATGGGTCCCTTATGGTAAGCCCACTCTTCTGCTGTGTAGTTTCCCAAAGTTCATTCTTACAGTTATTTGTTCAAACAAACCTTGATTGTAGATAATTTTTCTATAGCTCTATAAAAGAAGTTTTAAGCATAAGTCCTTATTAAACTTTTAAAACCTTTAAACTAAAAAAACTTGAGGTGAATCAGTTGAGATCCATAAGTGGTCTCTACTTTTATCTTTAACCTTCTGTCAAAACAGTTATATTCCATGGGTATGGGTCCAAGAGTGGCCCTTAACATTAAGGAGAGGGCTTACATTTATAGTGGCATATGTGTATTTTATTTTTAGAAAGCATTTCTTCCATTAGAATCCTACATCTACTAGACTTATTGCTAATTAGTTTTGGTACCATTACACAGAGATATATTTGTTTTGATGTGTGAACTATTTACTATACTTTGTTATATGTTCTCTACGCGGAAGAATGTGTAATGCTATATTATTTTGTTTGTATGCCAAATTTACCTCAATAAATAAATAAAAAAAATAAAAAAACACTGTGAATGAACATTAAGAACAAGAAAGCTGCAAAATGTTTAGTTTTCAGAATTATTGTCTATTGGTCGTTTGTTACGTTGATTTAAAAAGCAAGCAAAAAAAAAACCTTTGAGTGGAGGTCACATGTTTCCTATCTAGAGCGGAGCTCCAGTCTGCAGCCAGACCCTTCTCTCTTATTTCAGTTCTTTTGAGAGACTTGCATTTTAGCCAATCAGTGCTGACTTCTTGGTAACTTCACATGCGTGAGCACAATGTTATCTATATGACTCACATGAACTAACACCCTTTAGTGATGAAATACTGTCAAAATGCATTCAGATGAGAGGCGTCCCTAAAGTTCTAAGAAATTAGCATATGAGCCTAACTAGGTTTAGCTTTTAACTAAGAATACCAAGAGATAGGCTGACCATATTGCTGCTTTAAAAAGGGACACATATGAAAATACATATGTGAGGGCTGTTTTCAGGGCTGTTTAAAGAAATGGTTCTGTATAAGAACCCTCACATATGTATTTTTCATATGTGTTCCTTCTTAAAGCGGCAATATGGTCAGCCTACCAAGAGAACAAAGCAAAATTGGTGATAAAAGTAAATTGGAAAGTTGTTTAAAATGACATGCCCTATCTAAATCATGACAGTTTATTTTGGACTAGACTGTCCCTTTAAATGTATTTTGCTCTGCTGATTAAAGGGACAGTCTACTACAGAATTGTTACTGTTTAAAAAGATAGATAATCCGTTTATTAACCATTCCCCTGTTTTGCATAACTAACACTGTTATATTAATATTCTTTTTTACCTCTGTGACTACCTTGTAGCTAAGCCTCTGCAGACTGCACCCTTATCTCAGTTCTTTCGACAGACATGCATTTTAGCCAATCAGTGCTAACGCTTAAATAACTCCATGGGAGTGAGCACTATGTTGTCTATATGACACACATGAACTAGCAGTGTCTAACTGTCAATAACTGTCAAAATTCATTGATATAAGAGGCAGTTTAACGGCTTCGAAATTAGCATATGAGCCTACCTAGGTTTAGCTTTCCACAAAGAATACTAAAAGAGCAAAGCAAATTTGATGATAAAAGTAAATTGGAAAATTTTTTCAAAATGCAAGCCCTATTGGAATCATGAAAGTTTAATTTTGAATAGACTGTCCCTTTAAACTAACTTTTATGTCAGTCTTGTAGAGACGCGTCCTCCACCAGTGGACCTGCAGGATTTGTCCCTATCAGCCACTTAACAGTAATTAAACATTATCAGTCTTGCGCAAAAATGTATTTAAAGCTTGATTCAATTTCATAAGCTTTTTAATGTGTTTAATTGATGTCCTTTCATGTGCACCATAGAACATGTTGAGCAAAATAAATTTTTAAAGGGATAAAGTAATATCCACAGGTTATTTATTATGCTGGAATCAAACAACTCTAGTTACAACAGTTTACAACTTTGTGAATATATTACTTTTACGTTTCTAAAGAGTTGGCAGCCTACTTAAGTGGGGAGAAAGGACATGTTTGGATATGCAATGATTTGAAACAGATGGTTCCGTACTTCTAGCTAATATAATTCACAAAACTAGACAACGCTCCATATTGTAATTATAAGTTTTGTATAATTACATTAGGAAACAATTATGTAAATATTACAGATTCAGTAGGCATTTGTAAAGCCTAAACAAAAGTTTAACTCCCCAAGAATAAGTTATACAATAAAAACATCAGTCAGTACAGCATAAAGTTATCTTTTAACATTTCGGCAAAGCTCCTATAATTTAAAAAATCTTATTAATGGTAACTATGGGGCCTATTTATTATGGTGCGAGCGGACATGATCCGATATAGCGTATCATGTCCGCTGCTGTCAGCATTTATCGTTGCACCAGCAGTTCTTGTGAACTGCTGGTGCAATGCCGCCCCCTGCAGATTAGCGGCCAATCGGCCTCTAGCAGGGGGTGTCAATCAACCCGATCGTATTCGATCGGGTTGATTTCTGTGGATTTTTGTCTGCCGCCTCAGAGTAGGCGGACAGGTTATGGAGCAGTGGTATTTAAACACGGAGCATTAAGCTCCATATGATAAATATGCCCCTATGTCTGAGTAACCTACAGAAGAAATAAAGCAAACTAGGAAGCACCAAAATTGTGCATTAACTTCCAAAATAATTCCAGTATTATGAAGAAATAGATGAAATATGCTCACAAGAATGAAGCACCTGATTGCAAGGTTCTAAATATCACAAGCTCCCATTGGACTAATTTACAGGCTCACATGGAGACAGCTTTCAACTAACCCAATGCAGGTACATTTTTTTAATTAACCAGAGGTCTCACCTCTGGTTATTTGGGCTAAGAGCCACTTGTAATAGCTGGTTATTTAAAGTGCGCCCGTTATTGGGCATATTTGCGTCTTTACAGGCGCACTTTAAATTAGTGCTACACTTGTAATCTAGCCCTAAATAAGGTAAATAGGAGAGGAAATGTAAAGAGGAGAAGAAGAAAAAAAAACTCTCTGGTGCCAGTGTGAAGTGAGAGTATGAATGAGACTAAAGCACTAATATTGTTTAATGTGTGATGTGATGAGGTGTAGATAGTGTAATGTGTGATGTGATGAGGTGTAGATAGTGTAATGTGTGATGTGATGAGGTGTAGATAGTGTAATGTGTGTTAAAGTGGAAAAAAATTATGGGTGAAAAAAATGAAAGACTTGGGGTGCATAAAGTGAAGAAGTCTAATGAGTAATAAATGTGAAAATATGTGAAAGTGTGAGAAGAACTACATTTTGAAAGGGTTAAAATCCTTTGGGCCACTCATTTATGTAAGTTTGAGAAAATGTAAAAAAAAATTGTGTGTGTGTGTGGGAGGGCTACCGTGTCTCTCCCTCCTATTCTTCTCTATCTCAAACTCAGTTACTCTTGCTCTTCGACTATAATGATAAATGATAACCAGATCAACCTATAAATAACTAAATATCAGTCTTTTCATTAATGCTATTAGGGGCCCCAGTTTTTAATCTGAAAATCCAGAATGTTTCATATTTGTTTAGTTTTGCATGTCTATCTCCTCCTGAGACTGAAGATGGTATATGATCAATAGCTTTACAAGTAAAGTTATTATCTGGACTCCCATCATGAGGGGCAAAATGCCTGGCTACTGGTGACCTAGGTGGATCCTCAGTGAGGAACAATAAATGCTCTCTAATCCGATACTTAAGCATACGTGAAGTACGCTCTATGTTCTGCTTGCCACAAAATTGACATTTTATCATATACACAACAAAGATAGAATTACAGGTAAGATGAAATTTGATATTAAATATTTCACCAGTGTGACTAGAATTAAAACTATTACCTATATCTGTAAAATCGCATGATTTGCAGGTTTTGGAGCCACATTGGTGTTAACCAAGTTACCCTTTGGTCTCCCTCTTTGTTGGACCTAGTTAGATTATCTCCTATAGATTTGGAACTTCTAGACATACAACTTAATCTGGTTCAAAAGTTCTTTGTCCAATAATGTATCTTTCTCCAATACTTCTTAAGTTTTTGAACAAATTTGATGGTATTATCAACTATAAGAACTTGAAAATACTACAGAGGTGTTACCATATTTATATCTGACCTATCTTTATCAAGTTACAGATAACTCTCCTTGTTATATCCTCTAGTACTAAGTTAATTTTTTCATTCATCTGTTTGTTGCTTATATCTACCCTAATCTGAGCAATTTCTATGTAAGCGCATAATGGCTTGTTTAGGATGTTCTGGATGATGGGACTTAGTCCTCAAAATGGTATTATCAAAGGTAGGCTTACGATAAGTTTCTTTTTTAATATGATCTGATGATGATCTTAAAAGAACATCTAAAAATTTGAGCTCTTTATCTGAACACGTAAAAGTTAATATTAAATTCATGTTATTATCATTTATATAATCCACAAACTGCTGTATTTTATCAAAGCCACCTCAGACTATAAGCAGATCATCAATGTATCTAAAGTATGCTTTTATATATGGTTTAAATAGAGTCTTTTCCTTATAGATTTTCTAAAACTTGATATAGCTCAAATATAATTAGCACACAAAGGTGCGAATTTAGCCCCATCGCAGGGACACATTTCTGTAAGTAGTTATTACCCAAGAACAGGAAACAAATTGTGTGTTAGTAAAAAATATAATGGCATCTCTCAAAAAACTGTATAAATCCATCATCATAATTAGTAAAGTATACTGTAGAGCAAACAAGCCCTGTGTATGCGGAGAACAAGAATAGAGAGATACCACATCAATAGTAGCCAAAATGCATTCACTATCTATAGATATCATATTAAACATTTTTAGTGTCTCCCACATGACCTGGAGTACCATGATACAATTGGTTGAAGAAATGTATCAATCTAAGAACCTAGCTTTTCACCTAAAGTGCTGACGCCAAAAATAATTGGCCAAACTGGGGGGGGGGGGGGTAGTACTCTTATGCACTTTAGGAGGATGTTTTATATTGAGTTCACACAGAACATCGCTCAAATTACAAGTCAGGGTTATATGTTGCTCTTATGCTTAACACATAATAAAGTTTTAAAAATTAGCATGATTTGAGACCTGATGTAAAGTGTTATGGCTACAATAGAAATATACACAAACACAAATCAAACATATTAAAACACACACACACACATACGGATAACAGGTGTTTTAAAGTGATATGGTATATGACAAGGAGTTGGATAGATTAGGGCTCAATAATATATATGTTTGTGTGTGGATTTTTATGTATGTTATATATATATATATATATATATATATATATACTGTATATTATATAGCTGAAAGGTTGGTCACAGGCGCAGGACTAGACTAGCCTTCAGTCTCAAAATTGAAGGGCAATCAATGCTTCTAAATGTCAAGTATTAAATAGTACATAGGTTAATGTATGTGCATCCAATACTTAATAAAATCTTGGTAAATATCTTCAAATATCAAAAAATAATAATAATAATTTTCTAATTAAGAGGTTCCCAGAATTTCAAAATGTTAATAAACATGCATACATTGCAATCTTATCAGTGTTATCAGTCCACAGCTTATTGAGCTTATTATAGAGAGAACACTAGAAGAGTCCCAAAAAGTGAAATGCAACTGTTCCCAAAAAATCCAAGTGTCCCTCTCTGCATCGACAACTCTGCAGCTCTATTTCTGCAGTGCCCCCCTTAAAATGCAAATCTCCATAAAAATTATACATAACAAAGAAAAACAAGCAAACAATCGGCTAGATTATGAGTTTTTCAGTTTGAGCTGTGAGGTGCTAGCGAGCAGTTTTGTCTCACTGCTCAGTGAGTGTTCACTTACCTGCAGCCCTGGTATTACGGGTTTTTACAAACCCGGTGTTAAAAGACAAGAAGTGAGCTTTGAGCAAAATTTTGCTCCTTAATGCACTCCAATACCAGCACTGCTTAAGTCAGCGGGGAGCTGGTCGTACGTGCTCGTGCACGATTTCCCCATAGGAATCAACGGGGAGAGCCGGCTAGACTTAGGTTTAGGGGTTAATACATTTAGTATAGTGGCGGCGACATTGGAGGCGGCAGATTAGGGGTTAATAAGTGTAGGTAGGTTTCGGCGATGTTGGGGGCAGCAGATTAGGGGTTCATAAATATAATGTAGGTGGCGGCAGTGTCTGGAGCGGCAGATTAGGGGTTAAAAGTTTTATTTTAGTGGTTGCGATGTGGGAGGGCCTCGGTTTAGGGGTTAATAAGTAGTTTATGGGTGTTAGTGTACTTTTTAGCACTTTAGTTATGACTTTTATGTTACGGCGTTGTACCATAAAACTCTTAACTACTGACTTTTAAATGCGTTAGGGCTCTTTATGGGGTATGGTGTACCGCTCACTTTTTGGCCTCCCAGGGCAGACTCGTAATACCGGCACTATGGAAGTCGCATAGAAAAAAGACTTTACGAAGTTTACGTAAGTCATTTTGCGATAAGGCAAAAGACTCGTAATAGCAGCAGGCGTAAAAAGCAGCATTAGGACCTCTTAACGCTACTTTTTTACCTTAACGCACAACTCGTAATCTAGCCGAATGAAAAGCACATCCACTATTTATTTTGCTTGCTTTTCTTGTAATCTAAAATTTGATTGGTTGATATGTGCATGAGCTTGTTTATAGAAACAAAGCAATGCACATTTAAACAAAATGACAGTTTTAAACCATTTTAAAACTTTGATTTTGTATGCAGGTATTTTACAATGTATAACAAATAACTGATATATGTAACTATTTTAATTGTGTATTTTAACCCTTGCAAATCTCCCTTTATCACATGGTGTAATTAATTACTGCAAATGGCCTAATATACTGTAACAGTATAGTCATTTATCCACTCTGTAATTTAAGGTTTCAAAAAGACATTCTCTAGAGTAAATAAGAGAAGATAAATCCTCTTTTTTTCCTTGTTATTATAATTTAGAAGGACCCAGTAATATGTGAATTTGGTTACCAATAATCTTTCCAACAATTATGACTCACATTCTCATTTCTCAAACATATTATGGTTAATGGTATTATTGATATGTTCTTAATTATTATCTGCTATCATAGATTATGTTCTGCATTACTTTGCAGATGAACTGCCCACTGAAAAAAAATTGCGCAAACACTCTCTGCTTGGATGTCAAATGCAAAGCAGACACATTTTTCTCATATAAGATCCCAAGTGAATTCCTTCACCGGCGTTGGTTGGCAGCTCTCCAGGTTTCTTCTTTTCAATGAGCTTTGAAGAACCAGCAGGAAAGGCAATTTGTTCATTTTCGACAAAAAAGGACTATATTTTTACATCTTTTATTATTATTTTTTTAAATATGTTGCTTCAATGTGTTTAAAAATGTCCACGTTCCGTGAAAGATATATTTTATAATATTTTAAAGATTGATGAAGTGTATCTCAAGGGCTTCACACGATTACTATGTCAAATTATTATGTCAAATATAATCTTCTGTAACCATGATAACTCTATTCTCCCTTTGTGATTAGCATAAACCTTTTTCTTAAAGGGACGGTGAACCCAAATTTTTTCTTTCGTGATTCAGATAGAGCATGCAATTTTAAGCAAATTTCTTATTTACTCCTATTATCATTTTTTTCTTCGTTCTCTTGCTATCTTTATTTGAAAAAGAAGGCACCTAAGCTAAGGAGCCAGCCAATTTTTGGTTTAGGACGTTGGACAGCACTTGTTTATTGGTGGGTGAATTTATCCACCAATCATCAAGAACAACCCAGGTTGTTCACCAAAAATGGGCCAACTTCTAAACTTACATTCTTGCTTTTCAAATAAAGATACCAAGATAATGAAGAGAATTTGATAATAGGAGTAAATTAGAAAGTTGCTTAAAACTGCTGCTCTATCTGAATCACGAAAGAATTTTTTTTGGTTCAGTGTCCCTTTAAGGACCATCACTTTAATATGTAGCACAAGACAAGTTGTGACACAAGTGAATAGATAATATGACAGGGATATGAAACCCAAAACGTTTATTTTGGGATTCAGACAGAGCAAACAATTCCAATTTACTTCTCTCATCAAATTTGCTTTGTTCCCATGGCATTCTTTGTTGAAGAGATACCCAGGGCTGCTGGGTTGTACTTGCTTCCTAAGCCAAAATGTTGCAATTCCTCCCTAGCAGTTTTCTCCCCAGGACCTATTTAGTGGGTGCACCACTCGGCTGATTTTACTGACCTCCCGGCTAAAATTTTAACCAGTATTAAAGGGACAGTCTATTCCTGAATTGTTATTGTTTAAAAGATAGATAATCCCTTTACTACCCATTCCTAAGTTTTGTATAACAAACACAGTTATATTAATACACTTTTTACCTCTGTGATTACCTTGTATCTAAGCCGCTGCAGACTACCCCCTTATTTCAGTTCTTTTGACAGAATTGAATTTTAGCCAATCAGTACTGCCTCCTGGGTAGCTCCAAGGGAGTGAGCACACTGTTATCTATAAAGCACACACAAATTAGCACTGTCTAACTGTGAAAAACTATAAAAAATAACTGAAATAAGAGGCTGCCTTCAATGGCTTAGAAATTAGCATATGAGCCTACCTAGGTTTAGCTTTCAACAAAGAATGCCAAAAGAACAAAGACAATTTGATGATAGAAATAAATTGGAAAGTTGTTTAAAATTACATGCCCTATCTAAATCATGAAAATTACATTTTGATTTGACTGTTCTTGTAATAAAATGGATTACAAGTGGAGAGCCAACGGTTGCACAGGGTATGTTATCTTGTGCACTGTCCCATGCTAAGAATAGCATTCAAATCTGGTTTTACAAGTGGGTGGTAAAACATGTTAAAAATAGAATCTTAATGCAGTGAAAATACAAACAATAGTGTCACAATAACAGCATTTTATCACAAAATAAAAGTGAAAACAAAAACTGTGAATTAAAAAAAAAATGCACATAAATACAACTTTGCTCAGTGCCAGTTTGTTCTTGAGTGTGGGGGCTCATTTAAATACACAATGGGGTTTCTCACTTATAATATCCCTAAGGATGGTATCAAGGGCTTATATATCAGTTTATGGCCTACCTAGGTTTATCTTCAACAAAGAATACCAAGAGAACAAAGCAAATTTGAAAGTTGTTTAAAATTGCATGCCCTATCTGAATCATGAAAGTTTAATTTTGACTCGACTGTCCCTTTAAATTCCCACAGCTTTTCTCTGTTACAATAGTGTATTTTAAAACATATGTCACTACATGTTTTGTAAAAAGGTGAGATTTCTACCATTGAGACTAATGAACTACTTCTTTATTGCAAAACTGTATCTCATTGTACCAACAAGGATTAACCTTTTAAGCTAAATGAATGTAGGTACTATGTCAAACAGAACTTTGCCTAGAGTACCTTGTTGGCAAAGTACCTATATCCAACACCAACCCCGCTGTCTTTGACTACAGCCAGGGGCAGAAGACATCTGTCTGCATATGGTAAGGGAGCACTGATTGTTCACGCTTTACCATATGAAGGCAGATCACCGATACAGACAGTTACACTCTATGTCAATGTCTGTATCAGTTTGTAGCAATGCTGTTAAAGAGGGAGGTGGGTGGGCGGTGCATCATGGTAAGGAAGAGGGTTGTGAGGAAAGGGAGGGTTCCCTACACTATTGTCCCCTATGCTACAGAGAAAGGTTATTATGACAGGGGGCAGGGGGGTAGTAAAAGAAAAAAGGGGTTAATTCAGAGATACTACACTCAGACTCTTTGCTAATCCCAAAAAGGGGATACAACCTCAAAAGTATCACCTCGATTAGAATTGAAAAAAGAGGGGGATGGGATAGCGCTAATCAAAGCTCAGAGTCAGAATAATTTGAAAAAATATATCTATATGATTGTAATGTTAACACCTGGTAATATGGTTTTCATAAATATTGTGGCGTTGACCCTTAATGTGTCACTTAAATAAGTTTCTAAAAATATATGTATGTATCACAAACGTAGTGGTGTAGGTAATGGTGACCGAAGTTACTAAGTGTCCTGTGTTCTAATAGTGTGAAAGATCTATCACTAAATGTGTATTTAGATTGATAGTACTAGGACCCAGTGATTAACTAGGGTTTGTATTGGATAAATTAACTCTCTGAAAGCAAATTCAAGCAATGAAATATGTTTATTCCTATACATAAAAAACTAATACTAAATAAATATGTCTAATAAACTAAATAAATATGTCTAGAGTTATCTAGACCAATTTAGACAATTGCTAAAATATTAAAATCTACAGTAGCGATGCCGGCATCTAAATATATCACCTAAAATATTTTGCACACATATAAAATACCATCAAATATCAATACAGCTATTGCTGTTTACAGTGTGATTCATAAACTCTTAGTAACAAGTTAATAACAAGTGGCTTAAAAATAGTGGAAATGTAACGGTCCCGTTATTTACAATTGGCACTGAACACAGAATTACAGTAATCCCTTATAGATGTAAAAGTGAGCAGCGTCACAGTGTCTATTATTTCGAAATGTAACCTTATTCAAATGTCTGCATCCAGAAATCCTTTATCGGGTTAGCAGACTGGCTGGTCCGTGATGTTGCCAAACAGGGCTTTCAGTCTGACCATACTCTCTGGTTGGAGTTCTGGGTTAAAGTGTCATCTGTGATCCGTAAATAACACTATTGTGTTACGGATTTGGGCGTTTGTCCACTTTCTTTTATGCCGTACTTAGCTGGTGTTATAAGACGAATTTAATACTGGGTCCTGGGACAGGAATTACACATACAGAGTCTATTCCTACTATGGGATATAGCTCAATATACCTGCCCTAACCAGTATAACAGGTAAATCTCACCAGCTGGAGGTAGTTTAAAGAATACAGGTTCAGAGTTAGCAGTCTCTACGCGTTTCAGCCGCTAGGGGCCATTATCATGATCTACCAGTACCTAATATGGATGCTACTAGTGAGAGAGCGGATGGATAGAGAGCTGTTTGGAAGAAAAATAAAGAATGAGAAACCAGTGCACCTCTAAAAGTAAGCACTCCTTTATTTAAGATAATAACAAAATTAAAAAGCACAGACAATAAATTCACCCAAAAGCAGAAATGTTATACAAGGCACCAATCCGTCTCTACTCCTGCCTTAATCATAGACATGATCAGTATACTTCCATTTTATTATTATTATTATCATTTATTTGTATTGCGTCACCAAATTCCCTATTCCATATTATTAGTTGTTACTGACTATTGCTTAAAATGATATAATATTGAGAATCTCCCTGCAAGCAACATTCTATGCACAACGATATTTAGTAATATGTCATATTAGAAGTAAATTACTAGTTATAATGCAAAGTAGCAAGTTTATAATTAATTCAATGATATTATTAGTAATTAGTCACTGGTTAATAATGGGCTCATAGCTTTAATAACCTCCCTGCAAGCAACATTCTGTTCACAGAGATATTAAGTCATTAATAAAATTAGTCATAATGTAAAACAATAAGTTTACAACAAATTCAATGGTACTGTTAGTAATTGGTCACTGGTTAATAAGGGACTCATGAATGACATAAAATGTATTTAGTACATCATAGAACTAATCCCTTAATAATAGTGAGTTAAATTATCTTTTCTAACTAGTCTCAAGGCTATGCTTTGCCCAAAGATGACAAATGTATTGTTACATGAGAAGGAGCTATCATAACACTAAGAATCAATATGGGTAATCTGTGTTAGGTCAAATAATGCAAACTTCTAGGATCTCCTTTAAAAGTTAATGACATCACCATCGATGTTGAACCCAAAAGGTTTTCTTGTCCTGAGTTTAAAGATCCAAAATTCTTCATGCAACAATAATTGTGCTGACCTATCACCTCCCCACAAGGAGTTACGAAACAATTCTATAACCTGCCACACAAATGATGAAACATCACCATTGTGCATGGTAATAAAATGTCTTGAAAGGTCAGAGCATTTATCACTGGTGTAGCTGTCATTAAGGTCCTGCAATTTGTGCAATTGGTCAAGTCAAAAAATCTTTGAGTGTTTTTTGATTGGAATTGGGTGGTAACTTTACAATGTTTGCATTCTATGCACTACATATAATGGCATAATGCCCCTTAATCCTGAGCCAACTGCTTTTATTGCCACCAGTGTTCCTAAGCATGTTCAGGGATACCATATTACCAATAGTGCATGCACGTCTTGAAACAAAGTTGCACCCATCTGAAACATATTCCTTGAGACGATCCTCTGCTGTGAGTATAGACAGATGTCTGTTTATTATATTGCAAATCTCCCTATACTAAGGACTAAAAGTAGTTAAAAAGTGGGTTTTGTGTCATCTAACCGTCAGGTGGCATTGGGTCTAATAATGGCATTCCCTAGCATCATTTTCCTGTCCATCCTGCTGACCTCTAAAAAGGCTCTGTTAACCACATTTTTTTTAATAACCTCTCTCTAGAAATTGTTTTTTTAGGACTTCACTCTCCTTAAAAAAGTCATCATCCAAAGTACAACTGCGCTTAATTCTCATGAATTGCCCTTTGGCTACCCCAAACCCAGTGGGGGTGAGGATGATTACTCTGCATGCAAGATTGAGTTTGAAGTGATAGGTTTACGGTTGAGTGTTGTTTTAATCCTGCCAAGATGTACTTCACCTATCAGAGAGACATCCAAATAGGGGATCACTTTTGAGTTATTTATTAGAAAACCAGCAGTTTCAAATAGTGGTTCTAGGCAGGAATCAACACCTATGGTTAATAATAAAGCTAAAACATCAGGGAAAGGGGCTACAGCAACTTCTTTAGACTCACGTCAACAAGAATTTTTGAGTGACAGTGAGGAGATCACAGACCATTAACTTGTTTAGCACAATCAGGGGCTAGCACCAGTGAACAGGTTTTTCAGTTGGTTCCCAGACAGCTAGAAGGCGGAGCAGACGTAGCTGCCCGAAGAAGAAGCAAAACAAGGGCCTTACCAATGAGGAATTTACGCAACAAGTACACATTTTAAAAATGATCAATTTATCACATACTCTCTTATCAACCAAAGAGATTGAAGTATTGAGTTTAGGCCTATGTTTTGTCCCTACCAATAAATTTAATTTATTTGAGACCATAGAGGACATAAATAGGTTGTTGAGAGATTTGACAATGAGGAAGTACTTTTAGGGGGACCCTAACATTTAGACTATCACTGATAGTGAAATAATACGGACTAATAACAGTGATTTTGAGCAGTTGCCACAAATACATGACATTATAGATTTTCAAGAGGGAGTTGACTATCTAGCATTACATGAATTGGGTGCATCAAGTAATCCAAATGATGACAGGCCTAAATTTAATCATAGAGATTTCAAACCTAGGTTAGTTTTTTATGCTACCCAGAATAGGGGTCCCTTCTTGGAGGCTTTTCATTGCTGAGTAGAAGAGGATTTGATTAAACTATCAGAGAGACCTAGTAGAGTAGCTCACAATCTCAGCCGAGAACAAAGAGAGGTACTAGACAAATTGAGGGAGAGAGACAATATTGTGATCAAGGAGGCCGACAAGGGGGGAAGTCTAGTGGTCATGGACAAGGAACACTATCTCAAGGAGAGATTACAACAGCTTAATAACACGGATGTGTATATTCCATTATATTTTAATCCAACAGAGAGATTCAATTTTGAATTATGAAGCCTTTTAGGTGATGGACTAATGAATGTTTTTTTTTGTTTTGGACACTTTTGATTACCTATTCGTACAGAAACCGGTCATCCCCATTTTTCATCACCTCCCCAAGGTGCAAAAATCCTTGGAGAAGGTTAAGGGGAGACCGGTTGGATCGAATCCCTTTTGCAGCCCATTGTTTATCAGTTTCCATCATACCTAAAGGACACTAAACACCTATTGACAATACTGGATGATGTCACTTGGGACGTTGATTGTCTATGGCTTACAGCGGATGTTGAGAGTCTCTATTCTTCCATTCCACAAAAATTTGGACTGAATGCAATCAGGTATATGCCACAACACTTTAGCAACTTTGATGTGGATTTGATTGGCTATATTATAGATGCTATAGAATTCCTTCTTGCACATAACAATTTTAAGTTTCATGACTTCTATTATCTCCAAAGGCATGGGAAAGCTATGGGGGCTAAATTTGCCCTATCATATGCCAACCTTTTTATGGGTTTGTGGGAGCTGTTCCACGTTTTTGGAGATACTAACCCCCATAGAGGCAATATAAGAGCATACAAGAGGTAGATTGATGACCTCTTGTTTGTATGGATTGGCACTGAACAAGAAGCCAAAATATTTGTTGAATACCTCAATCACAATGAGTTTGGTCTAGAGTTTACATCACAGGTGGAGCCAAAAGTGATCCCATATTTGGATGTCTCTCTGATAGGTGAAGTACATCTTGGAAGGATTAAAACAACACTCTACCATAAACCTATCACTTCCAACTCAATCTTGCATGCAAAGAGTAATCATCCCCACCACACTGGGTTTGGGGTAGCCAAAGGGCAATTCACGAGAGTTAAGCTCAATTGTACTTTGGGTGATGACTTTTTTAAGGAGAGTGAAGTCCTAAAAAAACAATTGCTAGAGAGAGGTTATTAAAAAAAAACTGGTGAACAGAGCCTTTTTAGGGGTCAGCAGGATGGACAGGAAAATTATGCTAGGGAATGTCATTATTAGACCCAATGCCAGCAGATGGTTAGATGACACTAAACCCACTTTTATAACTACTTTTAGTCCTCAGTATAGGGAGATTTGCAAAATAGTAAACAGACATTTACCTATACTCACAGCAGAGGATCGTCTTAAGGAATATGTTTCAGAAGGGTGCAACTTTGTTTCAAGACGTGCATGCACTATTGGTAATATGGTAGCCCCGAGCATGCTTAGGAGCACTGGTGGCGATAAAAACAGTTGGCTCAGGATTAAGGGCACTATAAATACCACCCAATGCCAATCAAAAAACACTTAAAGAGTTTTTGACTTGACCAATTGCACAAATTGCAGGACAATATTTTTGGTTTATTTAGTGGAGTGTACACTGTGTGATAGGCAATGTGTAGGTTGTACCACCAGGGGGGCCCACACAAGAATCAGAGAGCACCTTAATGACATCTCCAGTAGTGATGAATGCTCAGACCTTTTGAGACATTTTATCACCGTGCACAATGGTGATGTTTCATCATTTGTGCGGCAGGTTATAGAATAGGTTTGTAACCCCTTGAGGGGAGGTGATAGTTCTGCACAATTATTGTTGCATGAATCATTTTGGATCTTTAAACTCAGGACAAGAAGCCCTTTTGGGTTCAACATTGATGGTGATTAACTTTTGGAGGAGATCCTAGAAGTGTGCATTGTTTGACATAACACAGGTTACCCATATTGATTCTTAGTGTCATGATAGCTCTTTCTGATGTAACAATACACATTGTCATCTTTTGGCAAAGCATAGCCTTGAGACTGGTAAGGGAGATAATTTGTCACTATTATTAAGGGATTAGTTCTATGATGTGCTAAATAGGTTTTATGTCATTCATGAGTCCGTTATTAACCAGTGACCAATTACTAACAGTACCATTGCATTTATTGTAAACTTATTGTTTTGCATTATGACTAGTAATCCATCTCTAATTTTATTAATGACTTAAAGGGACATGAAACCCAAATTATTTATTTTATGATTTAGAAAGAGCATGCCATTTTAAACCACTTTGTAATTTATTTCTATTATCTAATTTGCTTCATTCTCTTGATATACTGTGCTGAAAAGCATATCTAGATAGGCTCAGTAGCTGCTGATTGGTTGCTGTACATAAATGCCTCGTATGATTGGCTCACCCATGTGCTATTTAGCTATCCTATTTATTAGGATAGCTAAATAATGTCGCAAATTAGATAGAAGTAAATTGGAATATTGTTTAAAATTGTATTCTTTACTTGAATCATGAAAGATTTTTTTGGGGGTTTAGTGTCCCTTTAATATCTCTGTGAACAGATTGTTGCTTGCAGGGAGGTTCTCAAAGCTATGAGCCCGTTATTAACCAGTGATTTATTACTAATAATACCATTGGATTCATTGTAAACTTGCTGTTTTGTTTTATAACTAGCAATTTACTTCTAATATGACATATTACTAAATATCTTTGTGTTGCTTGCAGGAAGATTCTCAATTATTATGTCATTTTTAGGAATTGTTAGTAACAACCAATAATATGGAAGTATACACTATATAAGCTAGAGCTGAAGTTAACTGATTATGTCTATGATTAAAGTGAAGGTAAATTTTGATGAATGAAAGCCTGGTTTTTAAAAATACTATTAAAAACAGGGGCACTTTTATTCATCAAAGTTTACAAAGCAGCCGTTTTGTTTAAAATTTATCTTTCTTCTCTTCACAGCCGGAGCAGCTTCTCCCGCCCAGAGATCCTCTCTTCACACGTCAGCAATGACTAATCCGGCTTCCTCCAATCACGGCTTTCCCCCCCAGAGGTAACATTGCCTGAGGCCATGCCGTGATTGGAGGAAGCTGGATTCTCAGTGCTGCATTTTCCATCCAGCCACTGAGAATGAAGACTCTTCGTTTACTATCTTCCTCACGCCTCACTACCTGCCCACTCAACCCTATCCCTTCCCATCTAATACCCTCCCTGTCTTCCACCTTCACTTCTGCTCTCACTCACATCTTATACCTATCTCTCTCTACCGGTTAATTCCCATCTTTTTTCAAACATGCAAAGGTCACTCCCATGCTCAAAAAACACTCCCTTTGACCCTTATTCTCCTTAAAGCTACCGCCCCATATAACTGCGTTCACTAACATCAAAACTCCTTGAAAAACTAGTTTACAATTGTCTAACCCACTTCCTGTCCACCAGCTAATTGCTTGACCCCCTGCAATCTGGATTCTGCCCCAAACACTCAACTGAGTCTGCCCTTACCAAGGTTACTAATGATTTTCTTTCTGCTAAAAGTAATGGCCACTACTCCATAATTATCATACTCAACCTCTCAGCTGCCTTCAACACAGTTGACCACCCCCTCCTCTTACAGACCCTTAGCTATTTTGGCCTCTGTGACACTGCTCTTTCTTGGATTCACTCTTATTTTTCTCATATGTTTTTTTCTGTGTCATTTGCTGGTGACTCCTCTTCTCCAATGTGTCTGTCTGTTGGAGTACCTCAAAGATCTGTTCTGGGTCCTCTACTCTTCTCCATTTATACTTCTTCACTGGGTAAACTTATCAACCGTTATGGCTTTAAATATCCTGGATTGCCTCTCACCACCTAAAAATTAACATGTCCAAGACTGAGCTTCTTCTAATCCCCCCTCTATTTCTACGCTGACTGCTGACTTTTCTATCTCTGTCATTGGCATCAGCATCTCCCCATTGCCCCAGTTCCACTGCCTCTGAGTTACACTTGACTCATATCTACCCTTTGTCCCCCACATACAATCGCTTTCTTCATCCTGCCATAACCACCTACGCAATATTTCCAAGATTCGCTTTTTTCTAAACGCTAACACCACAAAGCAAATAATCTACCCCCCTGTTATTACCCGACTTGACTACTGCAATAACCTACTTTCTGGCCTTCCTCTTTCTCTTCCTCTTTCCCACCTCTCACCCCCTTCAATTGATCCTAAATGCCTCTGCCAGGTTAATCCACCTTTCCCGTCACTCTGTATCTGCTGCACCTCTCTGTGAGTCCCTTCATTGGCTCCTTCTTCACAGCAGAATTAAATTCAAAGTTGAATGGTCAGCAAAGAAGATGACGAACAGTCATCCTTTGCAGCCTCCACCTCAGGAGAGGATAACTCAGGCTCTGAAAATTTGATTATATCTCTGGTTCCCTCTACTGATTTATCATTACAAACAAGTCAACCTATTACACTAAGTAATCTACAAAACACGCATACCAGTGAAAATCAGGGGTCTTGTCCCAAAATGTCAAGCACTACAGCACATGAAACATTGATAAACACCAAATCAAGTACCGATAATACAGTGACAAGTATTACACTGAGTAGTGCAAATACAGACAAGACACAGGTTTTTTGGTAAGTTCTGAAACAACCAACAGGGGGAGGTGTAGACACTCTGAGCAAACACAGGTATTCATTCAGGGAGACATAAAACGGGAAGTGCCCTGTTTAGGCAGTGTAATAAATCTGTCTTCACACAGACTTACACCAACTGAAATAAAGGTATTGAACTAAGGTTTGGGCTTTTGTCCAAATAGTAATTTTTACTTGTTCAATATGATAGTGGATGTGAACAGATTTATTAGAAAGCTCACTCTGCACAAACATTTTCAAACAGATGTAAATTCAGAACAGTCTGATAATCTAATTCCAGATTCCTCATCTACTTTTATTAATGGCAGTAATTTTCAGGACACCTGTGATCTCACAGTACTAGAGAGCCTACAAGCTGAGTCTATCACACTTAATGAAACATCACTGGATATGCTTCATAATTTAAACAGGCATCCAAAATTTACCCTATACATAGTAGAGGGAAAACCTTGGAGCTGTTCCACAAGAGGGTGGTTGATGATCTTACTTCTTTGTACAACTCCAAGAGACCGGGCAACCAAAACTCAGTTAATGAAAAAGTGTTCTTAAAAATAATGAATCAATAATAAATAAAAACTTTGACAAGGGAGGGAGCGTTGTACTCTTGGACAAAGTGGTATATATCATGGAAGCCAAAAGACAGTTGGGAGACTCCACTACATACCATATATTACCTGCCGATCCTACAAAAAAGTTCCAAAGAGAACTTTATGACATATTAGATGATGGAAAGCTCCTGGGTATGTTGGATGATGACACTTTGAAGTATTTGTATGTAACCAACCCAGTAATTCCAATTTTTCATCACTTGCCCAAAGTGCACAAAAGCTTGGATGAAGTTAAAGGGCCACTGTAAGTAAATATTTTCTATGCCTGTTACTAACTAACTACCCCAAATACGCTTTTTATCAATAGCATTTCATTAACATATCTCTACAGTATATCAGAAATCTTGTCTGCAAATTTAATTGTTTTCCAAATCCACTTCGTGGGTATCCTTTGCTCTGTACCAATCCGTTTACAATACCTAGGTTTCAAAATGGCGCTTTAAACACAATTTCATTGGTTTAAGTATTTTGAACAGACAGTGCTGAAAATAGTGGGCAGGATAACGTGACATCATCAGGGAATAAAAGATATAACTTTTATAACGTTATGAAACTTCGTTTTGGAGAAAATATAGGTCAGTAGGTTTTAATTAACGTTTATTAACTTTAATATGTTAGTTGTTTGGCTTAAAAAGTATAACAGAAAGTAATCCTTTAAGGGACGTCCAATTGTTTCTGGCATAGACTCGCTTTTAGAGCCTCTGCCAGAATGGTTGGATGCCATCTTACAACCAATTGTATCTTCCCTACACAGCCATTTTAAAGATACCACACATGCACTTCAACTTATTGAGGATGTGGATTGGACTATTGATTGTAGTTGGCTTACCATAGATATGGTGTCCTTATATTCCAGCATACCACATAATCTAGGTATCTTAACTGTTAGATACTTTTTGGAATTTCACTACGGTATAAACAGCCAAACAACTGAATATGTTGAAAATGTCACTACTTTTTTACTCAAACACAATTATCTTTTGTTTGAAGGTGTTTACTACCTGCAGAAACAAAGTATAGCCATGGGGACAAAATTTGCCCCCTCATATGCAAACATTTTTATGGGGTGGCTTGAGACAAACTTTGTTTATGCAGATAGTAATCCATTTGCCTCACATATCCTATTTTACAAACGTTTCATCTACGATTTGTTAATTGTCTGGTCCTCTGATGACACAACAGCCAAAAGGTTTGTTGATTTTTTGAACGAAAGTGAGAATGAAGTGAATTTCCCCCATGAATGGCAAAAATCTATGATAAATTTCTTGGATATTGCCCTCAGGGGCGACCCCGTATCTGGAACAATCATTACTAAACTCTATCGCAAACCGATATCGGGTAATAATCTTTTGCACAATAACAGTGCACACCTGAAACATGTCTTTAAAGGCATTGTGAAAGGACAACTGTTGCGAGCCAAAAGGATCTGCAACAGGGAATCAAATTTCTTAAGGGGGAGTGCTGACATTGAGAATAGATTGCTAGCGAGAGGCTATCACCAGAAAATGGTAAGAAATGTGGCTAAAGGAGTGGCCAAAATGGAAAGGAGAGACACATTTAAAAACAAACCTCAGAGTAACACAGACAAACGAACCCTTTTTATAACACAATATTCTTCTGACTTCTATGCAATTTGTGACATTTTGAAAAAGTATTTTCCAATACTATATGGGGACAAACAATTAAGGTCCACTGTTGAACAAGGTTTCAAATGTGTTTAATCCAGAAATAAAATCTTAGGTAACATTCTTTCCCCAAGCCAGCTCCCACAGAAACAGCGGGCCACTACATGGCTTAGTGTGAATGGCACATATAAATGTGGGATATCTAGATGTAAGGCTTGTGATTACCTTACAGAAGGAAGGGGCTTCTATTCCTGTGTCACCAATCAGGCTTTTGAAACAAATGGTTGTATTAAATGCTCCACAACACGTCATAGAATGCACACTCCATCATCGCCAATATAAAGGCATGACCACAAGGGACGTGTGTACCCGGATACGAGAACATCTTGGCTATATCAAGAATAAGAAGCCATGTTCTAAGTTATCAAGGCATTTCTTGGAGGTACACGGCGGTGATGTGAGGGCATTAAAATGGTGAGCAATTGAAGCCATCAGACGACCACCAAGTGGAGGAAACAAGAGTGCCCTCCTAGCACAACAAGAAGCTTTATGGATCTTCAAACTATGCACACCGGTACCTAATGGCTTTAATTTCGAATTTATTTTAATCAACCACTGGTGTTGAGAGGTATATGTATCATTGTGAAATAAGGGCAATGATAATAATATTTTTTCTAAATTCTTCAACATATTTTATAAACTTTTATACTTGAAGGTCTTAATTATTGTTGTAGCACACCAGCGGCGGGTACATTAATTGAGGCATTTTAAATAGTCTCAGGCATTGATATATACTCTGAAATTTGTTACTCAGTTATTGTATTCAAGTATACCACACATAATATTTATAAGGTTTTCTACTTATACTCAGCGTTATTATCAATTAGGCCAATTTGACATGTATCTAACTCCCATTCTTAATAATAGGACATGCCTCCATTGACCTATGTTGCTAATTTTGCACTATATACATATGTCTAACTTATTGCTGTAGAACCGGTGGGGTGCATTAATTGAGGCATCCCAAATAGTCTAAGGCATTGTTATATACTATGATATTTGTTACTCTTTTATTGTATTTAGGTATACTATACCATACATAATATTTACAAGGTTTTTTACATATGCTTAATGTTATTATCAATAAGGCCAATATGTCGTATATCTAACCCACCTTCCTAAAATTAAGACATGTCTCCATTGATCTGTGCTTGTAATTCTGCACCATACATACATGTTGAAAATAACAGTGTTGATTTAAACCGCTATGCACTATTGTATCCATAATGGACAGATAATGAATTTATGTCCAATAAATTGCTTTTGATGCATTTGTGCTGCAGTTGTTATACAACACTGTGGAAATATTTTGCATAATTTTGCTATGTAACGATGCATCTGTGCAAACTCTTTTGTCTTTTTGTCTTTTTTCTTTTGTCTATGGTGACCGATCCAGCGGAGGTCTTCTTGAGGCCCCTATTAGATAAATAATGCTGTTATGAGTAATCTTACATCTACATGTATTGTGTGAATTTTTGTATGCAAAGACTAATTTTGAATGATTAATTAACAACTTTTGATTGTACATGTAATTTGAAAACATAATTTCTGTATGTAATATTGACAGTATATTGTACCGTTATGAGTAGACTGCAGATTGATTAATGTAAGGTAACTCCTGTATTTGTTATTATGACTTATTATTGGTTTCCAAGTTCCACTCCATATATTATATGCACATCCCTTTAAATATCTTAAATTGTTCTTTCTTAGAGGTTAAATGGGAGTATGTCTGACTCCCTTCTAGCCAATGACCGTGCAGAGTTATACTTTTAAACTCCTACTTCCAAGTATCTAGCAGGTCTATGATTACGGCATAACGCCGAAACTAGTAAGACCAGCCTGTCTCCTGTTTTCTGTGCTGGCGGTTTTGGATTTTTTATCCGGTTTTGACAAATAAAGTTTTGGATTTTTAACCTGTCAAGAGACCCGAGTTTCTTCTTTGCTGATCATTCAATTTGGACTACAAAGAGTCCGCTATTTCGTCAGGGTCCCACAGCCCACGCTTGGTGCATCAAGCTACTTGCCATGATCACATGATGGAGAGTTGAAGCCGTAGGAGCCGATTGGTGAGATACTCACAACCCCCACAAGTGACATCACACGCCACACTTGAGGAGGGAGATCTGCATAGGAACAAGACGCGCTCAGTGAATAATTCCACACCGGAGCTGTGGTTCACACACTGCACTTGGATTTCTTTAACAAAGGCTTTCTTTCCGGTCCCTGAGGTCAACAACTTCAGATTAAAGGGGTAAGTGTGAACCATATTCTGCAGAGGATCTCTGATCGCTTACTGGAACTTTATGATACAAGTTGTTTTGCTCCCCTCGCACTCTCTCATGTGTATAAATATAAATTTATCCTTATGCTTATGGCATTTCATGGCAATATACAGCACCAAGGTCTTGAATACAATAAGTGAATGACATTTACTCCTTGGAATTACGCCATTATTTGAAAAATTCAAAGTTCTCACCCTTGCATACAAAGCTCTCACCAACACCACTCCCCACTTCCTATGCTCTCTAATCAACAGGTATACTCAAGACCGCCCACTAAGATCCAATGAACTGCTCCTTGCATCTTTGACTATCACCTCTTCCCATACTAGACTGCAGACTTCTGTCGTGCAGAACCTAGCCTCTGGAACACTCTCACTCGTTCTGTCAGGCTTTGCCCTAATCTTTCTTCTTTTAAATGCTCCCTGAAGACTTGTTCAGTGAATCCTACCACCCAACTCAATAATAAATAAATTTCACTTACCTAACATTTCCCTCATCTAACTCTGCATTGACATCTTTCTCAGTCTTGCAGTCCTCACCTTCTGTTTCTCAACCTCCTGCACTTCTAGATTGTAAGTTCACACAAGAATAGGACCCTTCATTCCTCCTGTATGTGTTTGTAAATGTTGTCCTATCTCTTACAAGTTTTATATCATTGTTTTATTTAAATTAATTGTACCCACAGACATGAATATGTTGGTGCTTTATATATAAAGTATAATAATAATAATAATCCTCCAGCATTGTGAGATCTCTCACAAGATTCTAGGCAGGAAAATGTTGCTATACTTCTCTAAGGGGTGTTCTCTGCATTTCTGTATGTGAAGGAGAGAAAAGCCTAGTGCAATACAGCACTGCATGATATGAGAGTTTTGTTACACTTACACTTTGTGCTTTGTATTTTATATTACTTTACACTTAAGATTGGGTCTTATCAGTATTATTACATTTAAGCTTTGCACTTTCTTTTTGTATATTAATGAATTTAGATTTTACAAATTCTGATTGTTTTGAAAGTTTCTGTGTTAATTTAACAAATTAGGATCATACATTGTAGATTTATGTGTATGTTTTACAAATTGAATTACACTTTGTATTTCTTTTATGTAAAATAAATCAGACAGCTTCAGAAAGTGGGAGGGACAGGGGAGTTTCCTGGGCTTAACAGGGAAGCACCAATTGTATGTCTGAAGTTCTATTATCTTTCCAGCTATATGCAGCTGAAATTTGCTAAAAAATCACAATACACTTATTTAATTTACAGAAAATTAAGGTAAACTAGATGCAAATGCAAGTTAAATTGTAGCAACAAAATTTCAGTGTAATTTGTATTTGCTGCAAACTGGTAATTTTTTTATCAGTGCCAGGTGTTTCATCATTCACTTCACTCTCCCCTGTGAGATTCTGTATCCCTGAGATCCCATGGAAGGTATCTCTCATCGTTCTGGGACTTTAAGGTTCCACAGTTTTTCTCACAACATTCAGAGAGTTCAGTTCTTGTGAAGTCTGCAATGTCTTGTGAAGTCTCCAAACCGGAGAATAAAATTGTCTTTGATGATGCAAATATAGCATATAATTGTAAACAACTTACTGATTTACTTTTATTATCAAATTTGCATCATTCTCTAGTTTTCTTGTTGAGGAAGCACAATTGGGAGCTTGCTGAATACATTGGGCGAGCCAATGACAAGATGCATGTATGTGCAGGCTCTAATCAGCAGCTAGCTTTAAGTAGTACATCCCTGAGACTACCTAGGAATGATATTAAACAAAAGCCACCAAAAAAATGAAATGAAGCAAATAAGGTAATAGAAGCAATTTAGAAAGATGCTTGAAATTATATGCTCTATCTAAAAGAAAATGATTGTGTTTCATGTCCCTTTAACATGGAAGCACCTAACACTGATGTAAAATCTCAGTTTGCAGCAAATGCAAATTAAAACACAATTGCCTAGATTAAAACGGGAGAGGTATACAGTTACACCTTATACTAATACAAATCATTAATACAATAGATATTCAGCAAGAATATCCCTTACAATACCAGTGCTTACATTGATATCATTGTATAGTGTGAAATAATAATATTACTTTACATGTGTGGAATTAACCTATTCACTTCCAAAAGAATAACACAACCTAAACCTGTAAATTATATGCAAATTATAAAATTGTTCATTATACATTTCTAAGTGTTTTATTTTAAAAAAATGTTTTGTTTTTATTTTGGAGTAGGTTTAGTTGACAAAAGATTAAAAATACAGAATATTAATATCTTGCATAAATTTACTTTATTCTGTCACAATAGTGCATTGTGAAAAATTTCTTATGCTGTAAAATGTGTTTTGTAAAAAGGCACAATTCTACAATTGAAACTAATGAGCTGATTCTGTCACAAAACAATATCTTGCTACATCAGCAGGGATTAAAGAAATGTGGTTGGTACAGTGAGATCTTACAGTTTTTTAAGAAAGAAGTGGTTTGTTAGTTTTAATGGTAGAAATATAATTATTTAAAAAAACTAAACACATTTTACAGTGTGAGGGATGTTTAACCCCTTAAGGACCGGGCATTTCAGACAAAAACTGCAAAAGAAAGAACATTTTTGCCATCACTACATTTAAACAGAAAAAGAGCCTTTATTATGTTTACCTATCAAAACTATGTATTTTCTTAGTAGACAACCCAAAGTATTGATCTAGGCCAATTCTGGTATATTTCATTCCACCATTTCACCGCCAAATGCGATCAAATAAAAAAAAATCATTAACTTTTTTACAATTTTAGGTTTCTCACTGAAATGATTTACAAACAGCTTGGCTAATCATGGCACAAATGGTTGTAAAAGCTTCTCTGGGATCCCTTTTAATTAGAAGTAGCAGACATACTGTATATGGCTTTGGCATTGCTTTTTGGTATGTAGAAGGCTGCTAAATGCCGCTGTGCACCACACTTTTAGTATGCCCAGCAGTGAAGGTGTTAATTAGGTAGCTTGTAGGGTTAATTTTAGTGTAGAGATCAGCCATCCCACCCTTGAGCCCTCCCTGACCCCTTCCAAACCGCTCTCTTCTCTCCCCCACCCCACAATTGTCACCCCCATCTTAAGTACTGGCAAGCATTTTAGCCTGTAACGCAACGTCCATTCCGCACGTTTGAGTTTGTGATTTTCATAGCACCCGTATTACAGGTTTTGCATTCAGTTTAAAAAGCTTGCATTACAGCCTATACCGACACGATCCATAATTCCATCTGAGACCAGTAGTTATGGTTTTTGTGTAGCAAAAATGTTTCACAAAACTCATAACTTACAAAGTACACTAACAGCCATAAACTACCTATTAACCCCTAAACCACCACCCTCCCACATCGCAAACACTATATTACACATATTAATCCCTAATCTGTCGCCCACCCACATCGCAACTATTAAATAAAGTTATTAACCCCTAATCTGCCATCCACCCACATCGCCAACTCTATTTAAATATATTAACCCCTATACCGCCGCTCCCCAACATTGCTGACACTAAATAAACCTATTAAGCCCTAAACTGCCAGCCCCCTACATTGTAACTATTAAACTGTTAACCCCTAAACCGCCAGCCCCCACATCACAAAATGTATGGGCATTGCCCTTAAAAGGGAGTTCAGCTCATTTTCACTGCCCTTAAAAGGGCATTCAGCTCTTTTACACTTTGCCCAAAGCCCTAGGGGGATATTTATCAAAGTTTTGGTTGACCTGATCCGACAGTGCGGATCAGGTCCACCAAACCTTGCTGAATGCAGAGAGCAATACACTCTCTGTATTCAGCATTGTACCAGCAGCTCTTGTGAGCTGCTGTTGCAATGCCGCCCCCTGCAGATTTGCGCCCAATCGGCCGCCACCAGGGAGGTGTCAATCAACTCGATCGGGTTGATTTTTGGCGATGTGTGTCCGCCTGCTCAGAGCAGGCGGACAGGGTTATGGAGCAGTGGTCTTTAGACCGCTGCTTCATGACTGCTGTTTCTATTGAGCCTGCAGGCTCTCCAGAAACACGGGCCCTCTAGCTCCATCCGGAGCTTGATAAATGGGCCCCTTATCTGAAAAAAACCCACCCTAAAAATAAAAAAAATACCTAACACTAACCCCAGAATATCTACTCAGGGTTCCAATTAACCCCTAAACTGCCGGCCCCCCCATCGCAAAATATATGGGCATTACCCTTAAAAGGACATTCAGCTCCTTTTCACTGCCCTTAAAAGGGCATTCAGCTCTTTTACACTTTGCCCAAAGCCCTAGGGGGATATTTATCAAAGGTCTGGTGGACCTGATCCGACAGTGCGGATCTGGTCTGCCAAACCTCGCTGAATGCGGAGAGCAATACACTCTCCGTATTCAGCATTGCACCAGTAGCTCTTGTGAGCTGCTGGTGCAATGCCGCCCCCTGCAGATTTGCAGCCAATCGGCTGCCAGCAGGGAGGTGTCAATCAACCCGATCGTACTCGATCGGGTTGATTTTTGGCGATGTGTGTCTGCCTGCTCAGAGCAGGCGGACAGGGTTATGGAGCAGTGTTCTTTAGACCGCTGCTTCATAACTGCTGTTTCTGGCAAGCCTGCAGGCTCGCCAGAAACACGGGCCCTCAAGCTCCATCCGGAACTTGATAAATTACACTAACCCCAGAATATCTACTCACGGTTCCTGAAGTTCGGACATCCATCTCTATCCAGGCGGCGACATCTTCATCCATCGAGGGGGTGTCTTCTATCTTTATCCCAGAGGTGCGGAGCTATACTGGACCGGCGATGACATCATGCGTGGAGCATCCTCTTCATACGGTCACCGCTGTACACAGAAGTTGAATGCAAAGTAGCCGTTTCAAAATGGTGTACCTTGCATTCCTATTGGCTGATTTGATACTTCAAATTCATATCAATCAATAGGATGAGAGCTTCTGAAATTCTATTGGTTGTTAAAAACAGCCAATAGGATGAGAGCTACTGAAATCCTATTGGCTGTTCAAATCAGCCAATAGGTTTTCAGTAGCTCTCATCCTATTGGCTGTTTTGAATTTGAAGAATCAAATCAGCCAATAGGAATGCAAGCTACGCCATTATTAAACGGGTACCTTGCATTCAACTTCAGCGTACAGGGGTGACTGTATGAAGAGGACGCTTAGCGCAGGATGTCGTCACCGGTACAGGATAGCTCCGCTCCGCGCCGCCGGGATGAAAATAGAAGATGCCCCGAGATGGATGAAGATGTCTCCGCCTGGATGAAGACTTCCCGCCGCATGGATGGAGATGGATGTCCGGACTTCAGGAACTGTAAGTAGATATTCTGGGATTAGTGTTAGATTTTTGTGTGGATTTTTTTTTAGATTAGGACTTTGGGCTTTTTTAAAAGAGCTGAATGCCCTTTTAAGGGCAATGCCCATACAAATGCCCCTTTAGGGGCAATGTGTAGCTTAGGTTTTATTTAGAGTTAGGTTTTTTATTTTGGGGGGTTGGTTGGGTGGTGGATTTTACTGTTGGGGGACTTTGTATTTTTTGCCAGGTCAAAGAGCCTTTTTAACTTAGGGCAATGCCCTACAAAAAGCCCTTTTAAGGGCTATTGGTAGTTTATTGTAGGTTAAGGGGTGTTTTATTTTGGGGGGGGCTTTTTTATTTTTATAGGGCTATTAGATTAGGTTAAATTCTTTTTATTTTTGATAATTTCGTTTATTGTTTTTTGTAATCTTAGAGGTTTTTTATTTTTTGTAATTTAGTCTTTATTATTTTTTGTAATTTTAGATTTTTTAAATTTTTTCGTAGTGCTAGGTTTTTTAAATTTGTAATTTAGATTTTTTAATTAGTAGTTTTTTTTAATTTTATTAGAATAGTTATGTTAGGTTAATTTATAGTTTAAACTTAGTTGTTGTTTTTTTTGTTTCACAGGTAAGTTTTTATTTATTTTAAGATAGTTATATTGTAATTTTAATTTAAAGTTAGGGGGTGTTGGGTTTAGGGGTTAATAGTTTAATTTAGTGTTTTGCAATGTGGGGGTGTGGAGGTTTAGGGGTTAATAGGTTTATTTAGGTGTTGTGTCGTCTTTGTCAGGGAGCGGAAGATTAGGAATTATTAACTTTTATTAGTGTCAGGGATGCCTGGGAGTGGCAGAATAGTGGTTAATAATTATATTTAGTGTCGGCAATGTTGGGGAGCGGTGGATTAGAAGACTCTCCTACAGACTCTCAGCTCTCTTGGGGTCTGTGACACTGCCCTCTCCTGGATTCACTCTTATCTCTCTAACAGATCCTTCTCCATCTCTTTTGCTGGTGACTCCTCCTCTCTATTGCCTCTGTCTGTTGGAGTACCTCAAGGCTCTGTCCTGGATCCTCTACTCTTCTCTATTTACACTTCTTCACTGGGTAAACTTATCAACAGCTATGGCTTCAGCTATCACCTCTATGCTGACGATACCCAGATCTACCTTTCCACCCCTGCACTCTCTCCTTCTGTCAACTCTCACATCAGCGACTGCTTATCTGGCATTTCCTCCTGGATGGCCTCTCACCACCTAAGTATAAACATGTCCAAGACCGAACTACTTCTAATTCCCCCCTCTAACTCTACTCCAGTTTCTAATTTTTCCATCACTGTTGGTGGCACCACTATCTCCCCATCACCCCAAGTCCGCTGCCTTGGAGTCACGCTTGACTCAAATCTGTCCTTCATTTCCCACATCCAATTTCTCTCTTCATCCTACCGCAACCACCTACGCAATATCTCAAATATTCGTCCGTTTCTAAGTGCTGAAACTACTAAATAGCTAATCCACTCCCTGGTAATTTCCCGACTTGACTACTGTAACAACTTACTAACTGGCCTCCCTCTCTCCCACCTCTCTCCCCTCCAATCCATCCTTAATGCATCTGCCAGACTAATCCACCTCTCTCTACGCTCTGTTTCTGCTGCACCTCTCTGTAAGTCCCTTCACTGGCTTCCCATTCACAACAGAGTTAAATTCAAAATTCTCACCCTGACCTACAAAGCCCTCACCAATGCTGCCCCACCCTACCTGTCCTCACTTATCAACAAATACACTCCTGCCCGTCCCCTAAGATCCAACAATGACCTGCTTCTTGCATCCTCTACCATCACCTCCTCTCATGCTAGACTACAGTACTTTTCTCGGGCGGCACCAACCTTCTGGAACGCACTTCCTCGTGCTGTCAGACTTGCCCCTAACCTCTCCTCCTTTAAACGTTCCCTAAAGACCTTTCTGTTCAGGGAAGCTTATCACCCGACTTATTAACATACTAACTTCACTTAACTAACAGCTGCCCTATATCTCCTCACTAATATCATTCTCACCTTTGCAGTCCCCACCTCCTGTTTCACATCCTACCCATCTAGATTGTAAGTTCCCATGGGAATAGGGCCCTCAATTCCCCCTGTTTTTGTCTGTAAAAATTTGTTGTATTGTTTCTCCATTGTACTGTTATCCTTGTACCCATGGGCAGCACTGGGGAATCTGTTGGTGCTTTATAAATAAAGAATAATAATAATAATAATAAAATAACTTTTATTAGTGTTGGCGATGTCGGGGAGTGTCGAAATAGGGGCTAATAATTATATTTAGTGTCGGCGATGTCAGAGGGGCGGCAGATTAGAGGTTAATAACTTTTATTAGTGTCTCTGATGTTGGGGAGCGGTGGAATAGGGGTTAATGATTATATTTAGTGCCGGCAATGTCGGAGAGCGGCGGATTAGGGGTTAATAGCTTTTATTAGTGTCGGCGATGTCGAGGAGCGGCGGATTAGAGGTTACTAACTTTTATTAGTGCCGATGATATTGGGGAGCAGCGGATTAGGGGTTAATAACTTTTATTAGTGGCGGCAATGTTGGGAAGCGGCGAAATAGGAGTTAATAACTTTTAGAAGTGTCTGCGATGTCGGGGAGCGGTGGATTAGGGGTTAATAACCTTTATTAGTGTTGGCAATGTCAGGGAGCAGTGGATTAGGGGCTAATAACCTTTATTAGTGTCGGCGATGTCGGGGAGCAGTGGATTAGGGGTTAATAACTTGTATTAGTGACGGCAATATCAGTGGCGGCGGATTAGGAGTGTTTAGACTATGGGTTTGGGTTAGGAAGTTAGGTTTAAATGTAATTTTCTTTTCCTGCTAGACATCAATGGGGTTGAGTTACTGCAATCGCCATTCCGCACTTTAGGTTTTAGTTTTTTTTCTAACACTTTCTCCCTATTGATGTCTATGGAAGAAAGTGTGCACGAGCACATAAACTCAGCCCTTGGCTTTTGTACGGTATGGAGCTTAACACCACCATATCGCACGCACAAGGAGGCTTTTCAGTAACTTGTAATGGCAACTCTATGGAGAGTACAATAACTCAATATTTTTGGCGTTAGTTTTGCACCCTGTTTAGCGCAAAACTCGTAATCTAGGTGATTGTTTGTAGCTTTGTTATACAATGTTTCAAAACACTGCTGCATAGATTATTACAGACACGTGCACAGTCCTGAGCCCTTACAAGCTTACTTACGTGCACAGTCCTGAGCCCTTACAAGCTTACTTAGTTTTACTCTTCAATAAAAGATACCAAAGGAAAAAAGCAAATTTGATAATCGAAGTAAATTGGTAAAGTGTTTTAAAATTTCATGCTCTAGCCGAATCAGTAAAGTTTAAAGGGACACTAAACCCCCAAAAAATCTTTCATGATTCAGGTAGAGCATGCAATTTTAAACATTATTCCAATTTACTTCTATTATCTAATTTACTTCATTCTTTAGATATCCTTTGTTGAAGAAATAGCAATGCACATGGGTGAGCCAATCACATGAGGAATCCATGTGCAGCAACCAATCAGCAGCTACTGAGCCTATCTAGATATGCTTTTCAGCAAAGTATATCAAGAGAATGAAGCAAATTAGATAATAGAAGTAAATTAGAAAGTTGTTTAAAATGGCATTCTCTTTCTAAATCATGAAAGAAAAAAAATTGGGTTTCATGTCCCTTTAATTTTGACTTCCCTTTAAAAGCCCACTATTGTGAATGGGAAAACTATATTGATTTAAATTACTTTGTACAATAGTTTGGATATTCAATTTGTGAAAACACAAATATGCATCCATAACTAAACAAATGCACCTGTCTATTATCTAGGCCTATGCTTGATATAATCAGCTAAAGAAGGTAACATACAGACTGACACCTATTTTTATACTTTGTTTTTTTTCTCTATGAGATACATTTTAATAAATCAACAGCATGATTTTTTTTTTAATTTATGGTACAATAATTTTATCAGTGTTTTGTATATGAAATATTGAATGCTTTTATATATGTATTTTTTTCTCATTATAGCATGATGTGAATGTAAAATAGTAAATGGAGACCACTAGAGGTCACTGTTGATTTATCCCACAGATGTATTGTGGAAGTTGGTGGTTCACTGGTATTTGGGATATAGGGGCCGATTTAGCAAGCTCCGTACGGAGCTTGATGCCCCTGTTTCAGCGCGAGCCTTTAGGCTCACCGGAAACAGAAGTTATGAAGCAGCGGTCTAAAGACCGCTGCTTAAGGTTGCCATTTCAGCCATGTTTTCCTGGACACTTATGAGTTACACATGCTGCGGGGTGTGCAGGGAGGAACATGTATTGTGTTTCTGGACAACACTATTCATATTCCTCCCTGCACACCCTGCAGCATGTGTAACTTATAAGTGTTCTGTATTTTAAGGGACGGGTGGCAACCCTACCGCTGCTCCATAACTTGGCCGTCTGCTCTAAGGCCGCGGACAGAAATCAATCTGATCGAATACGATCAGGCTGATTGACAACCTCTGCTAGCGGCCACAAATCTTCAGGGTGCAGCGTTGCACAAGCAGTTCACAAGAACTACTTGTGTAATGATAAATGCCGACAGCGTATGCTGTCGGCATTTATCGATGTGTGGCAGACATGATATGCTACATCGTATCATGTCTGCTCACACTATGATAAATTGGCCCCATAATATAAATATTTTAACTTGTTAATATAGTTAACCCTAATAAAGAGAACATACAGTACGTACTGAAACTTCTGTTTTCCTATTTACCATTTAATAAACATCTGGAAATTTGACATAAATGCTAAGGCTTTATATATTTTGATTATAATGCTCTCTATATCTCTTGTACAGAAGCAAGATAAGTATAAAACAGGGGGTGCTGAGTGTGTCATGTGGCCTAGATTCTCTGTAACCTGCTGAAATGGAGCCACAATGATACAACCTAGAAACAACTTACTTCTTATAGCTGCTTTACTGCAGCAACCTGATCAAACTGACACTGCTGTTATATAGTCAAAGTCTGCCAAAGGTGGCAAGTTCCAGTAGCGAACCTCCTCAAGAAGATGAGGTGCAAACATTTGTTTGGGTCCCCTGAAGGTAATATACAGTACGTTTCTTTTTGTAATGATTTTCTTTGAGAATCACGTCACATGAAAATATTGAGACCTGAAATACACCTTTAATTAAAGGGACAGTCTACTCCAGAATTTTTATTGTTTAAAAAGACAGATATTTCCTTTATTACCCACTAGTTAATAAGCCTGCCCAGAAGGCAGTTTATGTGTTAAAAATGTAACCCCCAAGCTACAAAAAATAAAAAAGTAAAAATACAGATAAAAATAAACAAAGCTATCCAAAATAATAAAATTTAACCTAAACTAATACCCCTATAAAAGTAAAAAAAAAACCCAAAATAAAAACACCCCTAATCTAATACTAATTTACCAAAAGCCCTTAAAGGGACACTGAACCCATTTTTTTTTCTTTTGTGATTCAAATAGAGCATGAAATGGTAAGGTAAAAGAGCTTTGAACTTTAGTAATATAGAATAGGGTAGGGCATTTTTTTATTTTGGGCGTCTTTGTTATTTTATTAGGGGGTTTAGAGTAGGTGAAATTAGTTTAAAATTGTTGTAATATTTTTCTGATGTTTGTAAATATTTTTTTAGTTTTTGTAACTTAGTTCTTTTTTATTTTTTGTACTTTAGTTAGTTTATTTCATTGTATTTATTTGTAGATATTGTATTTAATTAATTTATTGATAGTGTAGTGTTAGGTTTAATTGTAGGTAATTGTAGGTATTTTATTTAATTAATTTATTGATAGTGTAGTGTTAGGTTTAATTGTAACTTAGGTTAGGATTTATTTTACAGGTAATTGTGTAATTATTTTAACTATTTTAGCTATTAAATAGTTCTTAACTATTTAATAGCTATTGTACCTGGTTAAAATAAATACAAAGTTACCTGTAAAATAAATATAAATCCTAAAATAGCTAAAATATAATTATACTTTATATTGTAGCTATATTAGGGTTTATTTTACAGGTAAGTATTTAGCTTTAAATAGGAATAATTTATTTAATAAGAGTTAATTTATTTCGTTAGATTTAAATTATATTTAACTTAGGGGGTGTTAGTGTTAGGGTTAGACTTAGCTTTAGGGGTTAATCCATTTATTAGAATAGCGGCGAGATTCGGTCGGCAGATTAGGGGTTAATAATTGAAGTTAGGTGTCGGCGATGTTAGGGAGGGCAGATTAGGGGTTAATACTATTTATTATAGGGTTATTGAGGCGGGAGTGAGGCGGATTAGGGGTTAATAACTTTATTATAGTAGCGGTGAGATCCGCTTGGCAGATTAGGGGTTAATAAGTGTAGGCAGGTGGAGGTGACGTTGAGGGGGCAGATTAGGGGTTAATAAATATAATATAGGGGTCGGCGGTGTTAGGGGCAGCAGATTAGGGGTACATAGCTATAATGTAGGTGGCAGCTCTTTGCGGTCGGCAGATTAGGGGTTAATTATTGTAGGTAGCTGGCGGCGACGTTGTGGGGGGCAGGTTAGGGGTTAATAAATATAATGTAGGGGTCGGCGGTGTTAGGGGCAGCAGATTAGGGGTACATAAGTATAACGTAGGTGGCGGTCGGTAGATTAGGGGTTAAAAAAATTTAATCGAGTGGCGGCGATGTGGGGGGACCTCGGTTTAGGGGTACATAGGTAGTTTATGGGTGTTAGTGTACTTTAGAACACAGTAGTTAAGAGCTTTATAAACCGGCGTTAGCCCAGAAAGCTCTTAACTACTGACTTTTTTCCGTGGCTGGAGTTTTGTCGTTAGATTTCTAACGCTCACTTCAGCCAAGACTCTAAATACCGGCGTTAGAAAGATCCCTTTGAAAAGATAGGATACGCAATTGACGTAAGGGGATCTGCGGTATGGAAAAGTCGCGGCTGAAAAGTGAGCGTTAGACCCTTTCCTGACTGACTCCAAATACCGGCGGTAGCCTAAAACCAGCGTTAGGAGCCTCTAACGCTGGTTTTCACGGCTACCGCCAAACTCTAAATCTAGGCCATACAGTATATATACACTGTATATTATTACTGCCATGCACTCAATATTATGTTAGCACTTTAATGCCTGAGTGCTGCCTTGAGTTTCAATATTTTTATCCACATCAGTATCTATACACTGATGAGTATACTGAGCAGTATAATGATGTGAGTATCTATACACCGATGAGTAGGCTGCACAGTATAATGATGTGAGTATCTATACACTGATGAGTAGGCTGCACAGTATAATGATGTGAGTATCTATACACTGATGAGTATGCTGCTCAGTATAATGATGTGAGTATCTATACACCGATGAGTAGGCTGCACAGTATAATGATGTGAGTATCTATACACTGATGAGTAGGCTGCACAGTATAATGATGTGAGTATCTATACACTGATGAGTAGGCTGCACAGTATAATGATGTGAGTATCTATACACTGATGAGTATACTGAGCAGTATAATGATGTGATTATCTATACACTGATGAGTATACTGAGCAGTATAATGATGTGATTATCTATACACTGATGAGTATACTGAGCAGTATAATGATGTGAGTATCTATACACTGATGAGTATACTGAGCAGTATAATGATGTGAGTATCTATACACTGATGAGTATGCTGTGCAGTATAATGATGTGAGTATCTATATACTGATGAGTATGCTGCACAGTATAATTATGTGAGTATCTATACACTGATGAGTAGGCTGCACAGTATAATGATGTGAGTATCTATATACTGATGAGTATGCTGTGCAGTATAATGATGTGAGTATCTATATTCTGATGAGTATGCTGCACAGTATAATTATGTGAGTATCTATACACTGATGAGTAGGCTGCACAGTATATGATGTGAGTATCTATACACTGATGAGTATGCTGTGCAGTATAATGATGTGAGTATCTATACACTGATGAGTATACTGTGCAGTATAATGATGTGAGTATCTATACACTGATGAGTATGCTGTGCAGTATAAGGATGTGAGTATCTATACACTGATGAGTATGCTGCACAGTATAATGATGTGAGTATCTATACACTGATGAGTATGCTGTGCAGTAAAATGATGTGAGTATCTATACACTGATGAGTATGCTGCACAGTATAATGATGTGAGTATCTATATACTGATGAGTATGCTGTGCAGTATAATGATGTGAGTTTCTATATACTGATGAGTATGCTGCACAGTATAATGATGTGAGTATCTATATTACTGATGAGTATGCTGACAGTATAATGGTGTGAGAATCTATATACTGATGAGTAAGCTGCACTGTATAATTATGTGCGTATCTATACACTGATGAGTATGCTGTGCAGTATAATGATGTGAGTATCTATACACTGATGAGTAGGCTGCACAGTATAATGATGTGAGTATCTATACACCGATGAGTAGGCTGCACAGTATAATGATGTGAGTGTCTATACACTGATGAGTATGCTGCACTGTATAATGATGTGAGTATCTATACACTAATGAGAATGCTGAGCATTATAATGATGTGAGTATCTATACACTGATGAGTATGCTGAGCAGTATAATGATGTAAATATCTATCCACTGATGAATATTCTGCGCAGTATAATGATGTGTTTAGCTATACAGTGATGAGTATACTGCACAGAATAATTATGTGAGTATCTTTACACTGATGAGTGTGCTGTGCAGTTTAATGATGTGAGTATCTATACACTGATGAGTATGCTGTGCAGTATAATAATGTGAGTATCTATACACTGATGAGTATGCTGTGCAATATAAAGATGATTATTTATAATGATGATTATGCTGTGGAGTTATTGATGTGAATGTCTATACACTGATGAGTATGCTGCGCAGTATAATGATGTGAGTATCTATACACTAATGAGTGTGCTGAGCAGTATAATGATGTGAGTATCTGTACACTGATGAGTATGCTGTACAGTATAATTATGTGAGTATCTATACACAGATGAGTAGGCTGCACAGTATAATGATGTGAGTATCTATATACTGATGAGTATGCTGTGCAGTATAATGATGTGAGTTTCTATATACTGATGAGTATGCTGCACAGTATAATGATGTGAGTATCTATATTACTGATGAGTATGCTGACAGTATAATGGTGTGAGAATCTATATACTGATGAGTAAGCTGCACTGTATAATTATGTGCGTATCTATACACTGATGAGTATGCTGTGCAGTATAATGATGTGAGTATCTATACACTGATGAGTAGGCTGCACAGTATAATGAAGTGAGTATCTATACACCGATGAGTAGGCTGCACAGTATAATGATGTGAGTGTCTATACACTGATGAGTATGCTGCACTGTATAATGATGTGAGTATCTATACACTAATGAGAATGCTGAGCATTATAATGATGTGAGTATCTATACACTGATGAGTATGCTGAGCAGTATAATGATGTAAATATCTATCCACTGATGAATATTCTGCGCAGTATAATGATGTGTTTAGCTATACAGTGATGAGTATACTGCGCAGAATAATTATGTGAGTATCTTTACACTGATGAGTGTGCTGTGCAGTTTAATGATGTGAGTATCTATACACTGATGAGTATGCTGTGCAGTATAATAATGTGAGTATCTATACACTGATGAGTATGCTGTGCAATATAAAGATGATTATTTATAATGATGATTATGCTGTGGAGTTATTGATGTGAATGTCTATACACTGATGAGTATGCTGCGCAGTATAATGATGTGAGTATCTATACACTAATGAGTGTGCTGAGCAGTATAATTATGTGAGTATCTCTATACTGATGAGTATGCTGTGTAGTATAATGATGTAAGTATCTATACACTGATGAATATGCTGCACAGTATAATGATGTGAGTATCTATACATTAATGAGTATGCTGTGCAGTATAGTGATGTGAGTATCTATACACTGATGAGTATGCTGCACAGTATAATGATGTAAGTATCTATACACTAATGAGTATGCTGCTCAAAGTATAATGATGTGAGTAACTATACACTGATGAGTATGCTGCCCTGTATAATGATGTGAGTATCTACACACTGATGAGTATGCTGTGCAGTATAATGATGTGAGTATCTATACACTGATGAGTATGCTGTGCAATATAATAATATGAATATCTATACACTGATGAAATGCTGTGCAGTATAATGATTTGAGTATCTATACACTGATGAGTATGCAATGAAATATAATGATGTGAGTATCTATATACTGATGAGTATGCTGCACAGTATAATTATAAGAGTATCTATACACCAATGAGTATGATGCACAGTATAATGATGTGATTATGTATATACTGATGAGTATGCTGCACAGTATAATGGTGTAAGTATCTATATACTGATGAGTAGGCTGCACTGTATAATTATGTGAGTATCTATACACTGATGAGTATGTTGTGCAGTATAATTTTGTGAGTATCTATACACAGATTAGTAGGCTGCACAGTATAATGATGTGAGTGTCTATACACTGATGAGTGTGCCGAGCAGTATAATGATGTGAGTATCTATACACTGATGAGTATGCTGCTCAGTATAATGATGTGAGTAGCTATACACTGATGAGTATGCTGCCCTGTATAATGATGTGAGTATCTAAACACTGATGAGTATGCTGCTCAGTATAATGATGTCAGTATCTATACACTGATGAGTATGCTGTGCAGTATAATGATGTTAGTATCTATACACTGATGAGTATGCTGCACTGTATAATGATGTGAGTATCTATATACTGATGAGTATGCTGTGCTGCATAATGATGTGAGAATATATACACTGATGAGTGTGCTGCACTGTATAATGATGTGATTATCTGTACACTGATGAGTATGCTGCACAGTATAATGATGTGAGTATCTATATACTAATGAGTATGCTGCGCAGTATAATGATGTGAGTATCTATACACTGATGAGTATGCTGTGCAGTATAATGATGTGAGTATCTATACACTGATGAGTATGCTGTGCAGTATAATGATGTGAGTATCTATACACTGATGAGTGTGCTGCACTGTATAATGATGTGATTATCTGTACACTGATGAGTATGCTGTACAGTATAATTATGTGAGTATCTATACACAGATGAGTATTCTGCACAGTATAATGATGTGAGTATCTATATACTAATGAGTATGCTGCACAGTATAATGCTATATCTACACTGTATACAATTACAATTCTGGATTAGACTTACCTTTAAATAAAGTAGTATCTAGTGCTACTGCTACAAACCAGCAGCATCAAAAACTAATTATTTGTTATTGGGATTAGGATTTTTAAGAACAAAAGTGAAGCTTTGATAGTTATTGGCCAACACAATAATCATTCAATTTGTATTGCTGGATTGCTACTAAATGGTGTGAAATGGTAAATTTAAATAATATCCAGCCTGCAGAAAAGCCTTTGCAACCATTAGTTTAACAGGGTAAACTGCAGGAATGAAATACATTTTTGGATGCATGCATTGATTTGTTCTTTTTTCCCCAAATGAATGCAAAAAATGCATAAAATGTACAGAATTTTTGCATTTGTCCAAGTCCAACTGCACACGTCTATTATTGCATACATGGGTGTGCTTTTGTTTAGAGTTTGTTTCAGTGGGGTTTAGATATATAGACGGCTACAGAAGTGGGTGGGGGGTTGTTAGAGCAAAGTGGATTTTTGGGAGGATTACACTGCAGGGTAACTACTGATGGGGTTTGTAGTTAAAGTAGGCTGACCATATTGCCGCTTTAAAAAGGGACACATTTGAAAAATACATATGTCAGGGCTGTTTTCAGGGCTGTTTAAAGAAATGGTTTTGTATAAGAACCCTCACATATGTATTTTTCATATGTGTTCCTTCTTAAAGCGGCAATATGGTCAGCCTAAGTTAAAGGGACATGTAACGCAAATGTTTTTTTTCATGTATCAGATAGAACATACCATTTGAACAACTTTTAATTTTACTTCTATTATCCCATTTTCTTAATTTTCTTGTTATACTTTGTTAGAGGAGCAGCAATGCACTACTGGTTTCTAACTGAATGGGTGAGCCAATGACAATCAGTATATATATATATATATATAGATATATATATATATATATATATATATACAGCCACCAATCAGCAGCTAGGTTATGTGCTGCTCCTGAGCTTACCTAGATAAACCTTTCAGCAAAGGATAACAAGAGAAGGAAGCAAATTAGATAATATAAGTAAATTGGAAAGTTGTTAAAAATCGTATTCTCTATCTGAATCATAGATATCTAATTATGACTTTACTGTCCCTTAAAGGAGAAAGTTTGCAGTGGGGGTGCAACAATAGTTGAGGTGTAAGTACCAAATTTAGATTATTTGCAGTGTGGGGGTCAAGATTAGGATACATTTTAGTGTGGGGGAATTATGAGAATTAAAGGGACATTGTACACTAGATTTTTCTTTGCATAAATGTTTTGTAGCTGATTCATTTATATTGCCCATTTGGGAGTGTTTTTGTAACAATGTATAGATTTGCTTATTTTTTAATAGCATTGTGCTGATTTTTAGACTTCTAACCAAGCCCCAAAGTGTCAGGGGCGCGATCCGATATAGATCGCAGTTTGCGGCGCAAGCGAGGGAACCGGCGTCGCCCGCAGTTTCAGCTCGCAACTCGAGCTATCCCATATCGGTCGCCGTCAGATGCTAACGTGCCGTAAGTCTGACAAACCAGCGATGTCCAGAAATCTGCGCAAGTACAAATTTCTGGCGTCGCCAGTGACTTGCGCCACGTTAGAATCTGCCGGCGCCTATAAAACCTGACTAAAGTCTAAAACACCCGCAGTGTCTAACACGCCTCCCTAACATAGCCCGCACTGTCTAACACGCCTCCCTAACATAGCCCGACACGTCTAACCCTCTATCCGCTATCCCCCCTCACTAGCCTAACAATAAAAAAGCTATTAACCCCTAAACCGCCGCTCCCGTACCCCGCCGCAACCTAATAAAGTTATTAACCCCTAAACCGCCGCTCCCGTACCCCGCCGCCAGCTATATTATATCTATAACCCCCTAAAGTGAGCCCCTAACACCGCCGCCATCTATATTAATATTATTAACCCCTAATGTAAGCCCCTAACACCGCCGCCATCTCTATTAAAATTATTAACCCCTAATTTAATCTACCTACCCCGCCGCCAGCTATATTATCTATATTAACCCTAAGTATATTATAGTTAATATAGGTATTACATTATATATATTAACTATATTAATCCTAATTATATTAGGGTTAATATAGTTAATATAGTTACTATAGTATTTATATTAACTATATTAACTCTATCTAACACTAACTAAATTTATATTAAATGAATCTAATTCATTTATAAACTAAAATATTCCTATTTAAATCTAAATACTTACCTATAAAATAAACCCTAAGATAGCTACAATATAATTAATAATTACATTGTAGCTATGTTAGGGTTAATATTTATTTTACAGGTAAATTGTTAATTATTTTAACTAGGTATAATAGATATTAAATAGTTATTAACTATTTAATATCTACCTAGTTAAAATAATTACCCAATTACCTGTAAAATAAATCCTAACCTAAGTTACAAATACACCTACACTATCAATAAATTAAATAAACTACAAACATCTATCTAAAAATACAATTAAATTAACTAAACTAAATTACAAAAAAAAACAAACACTAAATTACAAAAAATAAAAAAAAGATTACAAGATTTTTAAGCTAATTACACCTATTCTAAGCCCCCTAATAAAATAATAAACCCCCAAAATAAAAAAAATTCCCTGCCCTATTCTAAATTAAACAAATTTCAAAGCTCTTTACCTTACCAGCCCTTAAAAGGGCCTTTTGTGGGGCATGCCCCAAAGAATTCAGCTCTTTTGCATACAACAAATACAATCCCCCCCCCCCATTACAACCCACCACCCACATACCCCTATTCTAAAACCACCCAAACCCCCCTTAAAAAAGCCTAACACTACCCCCCTGAAGATCTCCCTACCTTGTCTTCACCACACCGGGCCGAACTCCTGATCCGATCCGGGCGATGTCTTCCTCCAAGCGGCAAAGAAGAATTCTTCCTCCGGCGATGTCTTCCTCCAAGCGGCAAAGAAGAATTCTTCCTCCGGCGATGTCTTCCTCCAAGCGGCAGCAAAGTCTTCATTCTTCCGGCGGCATCTTCAATCTTCTTTCTTCGCTCCGCCGCCGCGGAGCATCCATCCCGGCCGACTGCTGAACTTGGAATGAGGTACCTTTAAATGACTGTTCCGATCAGCCAATAGAATGCGAGCTCAATCTGATTGGCTGTTCGGATCAGCCAATCGGATTGAACTTGAATCTGATTGGCTGATTCAATCAGCCAATCAGATTTTTCTAACTTAATTCCGATTGGCTGATAGAATCCTATCAGCCAATCGGAATTCGGCGGACGCCATCTTGGATGACGTCATTTAAAGGTACCTCATTCCAAGTTCAGCAGTCGGCCGGGATGGATGCTCCGCGGCGGCGGAGCGAAGAAAGAAGATTGAAGATGCCGCCGGAAGAATGAAGACTTTGCTGCCGCTTGGAGGAAGACATCGCCGGAGGAAGAATTCTTCTTTGCCGCTTGGAGGAAGACATCGCCGGAGGAAGAATTCTTCTTTGCCGCTTGGAGGAAGACATCGCCCGGATCGGATCAGGAGTTCGGCCCGGTGTGGTGAAGACAAGGTAGGGAGATCTTCAGGGGGGTAGTGTTAGGCTTTTTTAAGGGGGGTTTGGGTGGTTTTAGAATAGGGGTATGTGGGTGGTGGGTTGTAATGGGGGGGGGGATTGTATTTGTTGTATGCAAAAGAGCTGAATTCTTTGGGGCATGCCCCACAAAAGGCCCTTTTAAGGGCTGGTAAGGTAAAGAGCTTTGAAATTTGTTTAATTTAGAATAGGGCAGGTAATTTTTTTTATTTTGGGGGTTTATTATTTTATTAGGGGGCTTAGAATAGGTGTAATTAGCTTAAATATCTTGTAATCTTTTTTTTATTTTTTGTAATTTAGTGTTTGTTTTTTTTGTAATCTAGTTTAGTTAATTTAATTGTATTTTTAGATAGATGTTTGTAGTTTAGTAAATTTATTGATAGTGTAGGTGTATTTGTAACTTAGGTTAGGATTTATTTTACAGGTAATTGGGTAATTATTTTAACTAGGTAGATATTAAATAGTTAATAACTATTTAATATCTATTATACCTAGTTAAAATAATTAACAATTTACCTGTAAAATAAATATTAACCCTAACATAGCTACAATGTAATTATTAATTATATTGTAGCTATCTTAGGGTTTTTTTTATAGGTAAGTATTTAGATTTAAATAGGAATATTTTAGTTTATAAATGAATTAGATTAATTTAATATAAATTTAGTTAGGGGTGTTAGGGTTAGATAGAGTTAATATAGTTAATATAAATACTATAGTAACTATATTAACTATATTAACCCTAATATAATTAGGGTTAATATAGTTAATATATATAATGTAATAACTATATTAACTATAATATACTTAGGGTTAATATAGATAATATAGCTGGCGGCGGGGTAGGTAGATTAAATTAGGGGTTAATCATTTTAATAGAGATGGCGGCGGTGTAAGGGGCTTACATTAGGGGTTAATAATATTAATATAGCTGGCGGTGGTATAGGGGGATTAGATTAGGGGTTAATAATTTTTATATAGGTGGCGGCGGTGTAAGGGGTCAGATTAGGGGATAGATAAGGTAGATGGCGGCGGTTTTAGAGGCTCACAGTAGGGGGTTAGTTTATGTAGATGGCGGCGGGGTCCGGGAGCGGCGGTTTAGGGGGTAATAACTTTATTATGGATTTCGGAGGGGGGGGGATCGCGGTTGACAGGTAGATAGACATTGCGCATGCGTTAGGTGTTAGGTTTATTTTAGCAGATCGCGGTTGACAGGGAGATAGACATTGCGCATGCGTTAGGTGTTAGGTTTATTTTAGCAGCCAGTTTAGGAAGTTACGGGGCTCCAATAGTCAGCGTAAGGCTTCTTACGGCTGCTTTTTGTGGCGAGGTGAAAATGGAGTAAGTTTTCTCCATTTTCGCCACGTAAGTCCTTACGCTGCATATTGGATACCAAACTGCGCTGGTTTGGTATACCTGCCTATGGCCCAAAAAACTACGGGCGACGGCAGAAATATACGCGCGTAACTTCTAGGTTAAGCCGTATATAGGATACCAAATCAGCGTAAATATTGGCGTTGCCGGCTTTTGCGGGCGACGCTTTATATCGGATCGACCCCCAGATGTATACATGTGTTTACAGACTCCTGCTGGCTCCTGTTTGTATAATCTGTCTTTTCACATGCAGGGGAGGGGGGGAGTGACTGCTGTTCCTGTTTTCCCAGCCCCTTTCAGTGGGTGTCCCATCCTAACCTCATTAACAGAGCTACAGTGGGAGCTTCTAAGTACGTTTTTTTTAAATGTTTTATGCTAGATTTGTATATCAGTATCTGAGCATAATCTTCTTTATAGTAGTTTCTATTACATGCATGTGTATACTGTCCCTTTAAGTTGAAGTGTGGTTTAACTCAATGCAGAGTATAATTTCTCTCTACTGTCCATCCTTGAGTTTTGTCTTCCTAAATACAGTGACATGAAAGCTAAAAGCAATTGTACAAGGCACCTTATTGCCTATTTATCCTATCTAAAAAAAGATCAATTTCTTCATTTATTTTAAGGAACCAGAATCTGATAATGATGTTGGATGATGATAACCAGCATACAAACTATAAAAAGACAACAACTATATTCTTTTCTTTTAATTATGGGTGAACTTATTTTCTAAATAAGGGGATTTCTGATATTTTGAATAGGATTGAGGTGTCAATGATATTCTGTAATTTAATTACTTAAAAGGGGGATCCCTGTAGGATAGTTCCTGAGATTGAAACTGAATTGACCCACAGAGGATGCATTTGAAGAACAAGCAGTTTATATGGTTACCAGATTTTTGGATAGGGGTTATTCTAAAAGACAAATGAAACATTCCTCTAACAGGGCTACACTCCCTGGAATTAACTGTTGTTTGGCAAAACACATAAATAATGTGGTAGTCAAGTAAAGTTGATAACCAGATATAATTCTCATTGTGGGAAACTCAAAGGTGTCTTGGAAGTTTAGGTATTAGTTGACATCAAATTAGTCTTTGAGAGACATTGTGCCAGCAGTTCCTTTATTGACAGTAAAGGCTGTGACAAACTGCAACCGGAGCGGCGTGCAGCGTGTAGATGCGGCAGTACGCGCTCAGTGTGCCCTGCCTTTTCATCTCTGAGCACTCTGCTGTGTCAGGTCGCGTAGCTGAGCACTCAGAGATGAAATATTTGAACTTCAGAAGCGATGCGAGGTGGTGTAAAGCAGCTGCTTTGCCTCGCGCTGCATCGCTTGCAGTGTGTCACAGCCTTAAGACGTTTAAAAGATAAATTGGTGCAAAGTGAATTTATAAGGGACACGAATCCCAACACATGGCTGGGCTTAAGGCAGCAATCTATGGGCAGTTGCCATGTAGATAAAGGCCTCTAGTTATTAAGGTCTGTCGGACCTGATCCGACAGTGCGGATCAGGTCCGACAGACCTTGCTGAATACGGCGAGAAACAGGGGCCGTCAAGCTCCATCCGGAGCTTGATAACTAGAGGCCGATGTGTGTATTGTAAATTCATAGTGCACAGCACTTAATTTGGAACCAGTGAAGATCAGATATATATAAACAGTATGTGTGTGTATCTCACTGTAAAATAATCTGCACTCGCTGGGTTTGTATGAACAAAAGTAAAACTTTATTGATGATGTTTCGGTGACCTAGATCCCCTTCCTTGGTTGGTCTGAGGAAAGGAATCTAGGTCCCCAAAGCATCACCAATAAAGTTTTACTTTTACAAGCCTAGTGAGTATGGATTCTTTGACAGTAAAATGGATTCCCTGGGACTGTTTAAAAATAAAAAAATTAATATACAGGTGAAACTCGAAAAATTTGAATATCGTGCAAAAGTTAATTTATTTCACTTTGAGAACATCCAACTTCTTTTGCAATTACCTTTTGAGGCTTTCCCTCCTTATGGAGGAGGTCAATGATGGTTTTCTGCACAACTGTCAGGTCAGCAGTCTTTCCCATGATTGTGATTCCTACTGAACCAGACTGAGAGACCATTTAAAGGCTCAGGAACCCTTTGCAGGTGTTATGGCTTAATTAGTTGATTAGAGTGGGACACTTTGAGCCTAGAATATTGCACCTTTTCACAATATTCTAATTTTCTGAGATTGTGGATTTGGGGTTTTCATGAGCTGTAAGCCATAATCATCACAATTATGACAAATCACTGCTTGAACTATCTTGCTTTGCATGTAATGAGTCTATCTCATATATTAGTTTCACCTCTTAAGTTGCATTAGTGCAGGGGTGTCCAAACTTTGCTCTCCAGAGGTTTTGGAACTACATTTCCGATGATGCTCAGCCAGCATTTTATCTAGCTGAGCATCATGGGAAATGTAGTTCCAAAACCTCTGGAGAGCAAAGTTTGGACACCCCTGCATTAGTGAAATAAATGAACTTTTGCACAATATTCAAATTTTTCGAGTTTCACCTGTAGATATATATATACACACACACACACATATATATATATATATATATATATATATATATATATATATATATATATATATATATATATATATATACAGTATCTCTCAAAAGTGAGTACACCCCTCACATTTTTGTAAATAATTTATTATATCTTTATATCTTTTCATGTGACAACACTGAAGAAATATCACTTTGCTACAATGTAAAGTAGTGAGTGTACAGCCGGTATAACAGTGTAAATTTGCTGTCCTCTCAAAATAATTCAACACACAGCCAGTTATGTCTAAACCGTTGGGCATAGAGTTCACCAGAGCTTCACAGGTTGCCACTGGAGTCCTCTTCCACTACTCCCTGACGAATCGACGACATCACAGAGCTGGTAAATGTTAGAGACCTTGCGCTCCCGCACCTTCCATTTAAGGATGCCCCACAAATGCTCAATAGAGATTACGTCTGGAGACATGCTTGGCCAGTCCACCACCTTTACCCTCAGCTTCTTTAGCAAGGCAGTGGTTGTCTTGGAGGTGTGTTTGGGGTTGTTATCATGCTGAAATACTGCCCTGCGGCCGTATATATTTATATACTATATATATATATATATATATATATATAACTGCTGTTTCCGGCAAGCCTGAAGGCTAGCATGGAAACAGGGGCATCAGGGGCCATTTTGCCCCTTGATAAATCGGCCCCCATAGTATAAATTTTTTTCTCCAAAACTTTAATATAAAAAACTGATACAGCTTATGTCATCCCAAATTATGTACTTAACAGTTGTTAACATGTATTTAATCCACCAAAAACATTTGTCAAACTACCTTGTTGCCATGCATCCTACGTCACTTCAGGGAACCGTGATAACCAGCATTGTTTGTGGAAAGATCTTTGACATAACCCCACATCCATCCACAATACGGGATCACTCTTCCACTAAGAATATATCTACTTATAAATTAAAGGGACAGTAACGTCAAAATTAAACTTAAATGGGTTTGATAGAGCATACAATTGTAATCAACTTTCCGAATTTAATTCTATCATGATTTTTGCTTAGTTTTATTGGTATCCTTTGTTAAAGAGTAATCCTAGTTCATCCTAGGCCTTTAGCCCTCTAGGAGAAGCAGTGTTTATAGCAATGTTATATATAGTTACAAACCTTGCAGCCATAGATTTCCATAGTTTGTAACTATGTATAACTGCAATAAGCCATGTTGCAAACAATGCTGCCAGATGGCTATTTACACGAGCACGCTCCTGAGCTCACCAAGGATTACTCTTTAACCAAGGATAACAAGAGAACTAAACAAAATTGATAATATAAGTAAATAATTCCATGCTCTTTCTGAATCATGAACAATGAATTTTGATGTTATTGTACCTTTAAGCATTTGTGTAAGTGCACGTCTGTATTTAATAATTGCTTCTAATGGTATTTTAATACACTGTGGAGTTTAAACACCTGTATGTTGACATTATATGTAATATTTTATCTCCGTTCGCAGGTTAACACTACACTTCTGCTTCTTGCGCTTTGAGTAGCATGTTGATTACAAGTTGAAAGTAAAAAGTTTTCACCTTGAATATCGCAACCGTGTTAATGTATTCTCCCATAGACTTCAATGGAGTGCCAAAGTGACAAAAAACCTAACCAACAAATCATGCAAACCCGATTGCGATTCCTCAAGCGCACCAACCCAACATGAATTATTTAATATTTCACATTCCAATGTTCTTAATATAGAAGAATATGTTCTATTTATTCTTTAACCCCTTGAGTGCTAATGACGTCTCTGAGCCGTCACAGAGTTTCCCACTCTGGTGCTAATGACGGCTCAGAGCCGTCACTAGCACTCTCCCACCTTGAGGCAGATCTGGGGGCTCCCACCCGCTCCTACCCCGGCGATCGGGCCTGCATAGTGACAGGGGGGCTTCACGTTATGCGCGGTGACGTCATGCGCAATAACGTGATGACGTCACCGCACAACTTTATTTATACTTAACAATGTTAAGTATAGGAGCAGGGAGCATCTAAGCAGCTACAGACCCCCAAGACCCACCATTGGAAAGGTAATCACCTAACCTTTGCAACAGTGTAAGTCTTAAGGGTCTGAGAGAAAAAAAAAGTTAAACTTAAAAAATCTTAGCACCCAGGTGGGAAAGTGTTTAGCACTCAAAGGGTTAAATATATATATATATATATATATATATATATATATATATATATATATATATATATATGTATGATGTGTTTTTTTGAAAAATAAACCTACCTATATAAATATATGATTATATATAGGTAGACATATACAGATATATTTAGGAATATCTATTTACAAATAGTAAGAACATATTCCCCTATGTGAAGAACATTGGAATGTGTTTTATTTACAGTAAATACACAGTAAAACACTTAATTAACCCCTTAACGACCAACAACGTATGGGGTACGTCCTTTAAAAAAATGCAGTTAATGACCAAGGACGTACGCCGTACCTCGTTGGTCTTTGAAAGCGGTGGAAGTGATCTTCCAGCTGCTTTCATGTTATCACAGTGATGCCTCGATATTGGCATCCTGCAATACACAGTTTTGAGCAGTCCGATGCAGAGAGAGCCACTCTGGAAACCCTACACTATGGAACAAGTCTAAGTTGGGACTCGGTGGGAGAGAGGGTGGAGAATATTTTTTTTTAGCAAACTGGGAGAGGGTGGGGGGTTGGGTGTTGAGGGGGGACAGCTACACTACAGCTGCCAGTACCCAATATGGCGCACAATAAGGTAGAGGGGGGGGGGTTAGAGAGCTGTTTGGGGGGGATCAGGGAGGTTGGGGGCTAAGGGGGGATCCTAAACAGCAGCTTATGTAAATATGCTAAAAATAAAATAAAATTAAAAGATAGCTTTTATTTTAGTACTAGCAGATTTTCGGCCAGTACTTAAGATGGCAGGGACAATTGTGGGATGGGGGAGGGAAGAGAGCTGTTTGGGAGGGTTCAGGGGATGTGATGTGTCAGGTGGGAGGCTGATCTCTACACTAAAGCTAAAATTAACCCTGCAAGCTCCCTACATTCTCCCTAATTAACCCCTTCACTGCTGGGCATAATACACGTGTGGTGCGCAGCAGCATTTAGCGGCCTTCTAATTACCAAAAAGCAACGCCAAAGCCATATATGTCTGCTGTTTCTGAACAAAGGGGATCCCAGAGAAGCATTTACAACCATTTGTGCCATAATTGCACAAGCTGTTTGTAAATAATTTCAGTGAGAAACCTAAAGTTTGTGAAAAAGTTTGTGAAAAAGGGAAAAACATTTTTTATTTGATTGCATTTGATGGTGAAATGGTGGAATGAACTATATCAAAATGGGCCTAGATCAATACTTTGGGTTGTCTACTACACTACACTAAAGCTAAAATTAACCCCTTCACTGCTGGGCATAATACACATGGGGTGCGCAGCGGTATTTAGCGACCTTATAATTACCAAAAAGCAACACCAAAGCCATATATGTCTGCTATTTCTGAACAAAGGGGATCCCAGAGAAGCATTTACAACCATTTGTGCCATAATTGCACAAGCTGTTTGTAAAAACATTCAGTGAGAAACCTAAAATTGTGAAAAATTTAACGTTTTTTTTTAATTTAATCGCATTTGGCGGTGAAATGGTGGCATGAAATATACCAAGATGGACCTAGATCAATACTTGTGGTTGTCTACTACACTACACTAAAGTTAAAATTAACCCTAGAAGCTCCCTACATTCTCCCTAATTAACCCCTTCACTGCTGGACATAATACACGTGTGGTGCGCAGTGGCATTTAGCAGCCTTCTAATTATGAAAAAGCAACGTCAAAGCCATATATGTCTACTATTTCTGAACAAAGGGGATCCCAGAGAAGCATTTAAAATCATTTATGCCATAATTGCACAAGTTGTTTGTAAATAATTTCAATGAGAAACCTAAAGTTTGTGAAAAAAATTGCGAAAATGTGTATGATTTTTTTTATTTGATCGCATTTGGCGGTGAAATGGTGGCATGAAATATACCAAAATGGGCCTAGATCAATACTTTGGGATATCTTCTAAAAAAATATATATACATGTCAAGGGATATTTAGGGATTTCTGAAAGATATCAGTGTTCTAATGTAACTAGCGCTAATTTTGAAAAAAACTGGTTTGAAAATAGCAAAGTGCTACTTGTACTTATTGCCCTATAACTTGCAAAAAAAGCAAAGAACATGTAAACATTGGGTATTTCTAAACTCAGGACAAAATTTAGAAGCTATTTAGCATGGGTGTTTTTTGGTGGTTATAGATGTGTAACAGATTTTGGGGGTCAAATTTAGAAAAAGTGTGTTTTTTTCCATTATTTCCTCATATTTTATAAATCTTTTTATAGTATAATATAAGATATGATGAAAATAATGATATCTTTAGAAAGTCCATTTAATGGCGAGAAAATTGTATATAATATGTGTGGGTACAGTAAATGAGTAAGAGGAAAATTACAGCTAAACACAAACACAGCAAAAATTTAAAAATAGCCTTGGTCCCAAACGTCATTACGGGGTTAAACATGAATATTGCATAAATATGATTTTGCATGTTTTCAGCTACTTAACTGCAAAGGGCTTCAATGCACTTATATATATGTCTATATGTGTGTACATATGTATTTATGTGTTTATATGTGTATATACTGTATGTCTGTAAAAACATATACAGGTAACCCTCAGTTTACGCCGGGGTTAGGTTCCAGAAGGAATGGTTGTAAATCGAAACCGTTTTAAATTGAAATCCAGTTTATAATGTAAGTCAATGGGAAGTGAGGGAGATAGGTTCCAGGCCCTTCTCAAAATTGTCATAAGTAACACCTAATACATTACTTTTAAAGCTTTGAAATTAAGACTTTAAATGCTAAACAGCATTATAAACCTAATAAAATAATCACACAACACAGACTTCACTTGCATTTTTCTGCAAACAGTTCTTTCTATGCGATTTATAGACAGGAAGATCTTGTTCCCTTGAAATCTGCTCGATAGCTCAGGTCTGGTTAAACTGATTAATTTCAGCTTGCTTGGCTTTGCTGCAACACAAGCGGACAGCTCCACCTACTGGCTATTTTAATAAATGCACTGCTTCTCAAAGCTTTTCAATAGCAGTCACATGACTGGAAAAAAAGGTTGTTATTCTGAAACGGTGTAAATTGAACCGTTGTAAAACGAGGGCCACCTGTACATATATAAATACATATTTACACACACACACATATATATATATATATCTACACATAAATAAACATCTTTAGACATGTATATGTATGTATCTCTATGTTCAAGTCGTTTGCCTGCCTTTTTTTTCCTCTAACACCTGAGACCTCATATCTTTGAGCCCTTATAACTTTTAAATGCAATATTGTTTCTAAAACTTTTTATCAGACAGTGTTATGAATGTAAATGTTCTTTTGAATGTATTTTTGATGTGCTTTGTGCAACTCTCTTGATTCACGTGACAGTTAACCAGAGCTCACACTATCCTGATGTGCGTTAACTTCAATTGTGCTCAAGTGAACACATTTACTTTCAACACGTAATACGTGCGATACTTCCGACATAAACAAACACTCGTGATAAACCCCTTATTGCTCTCGTATAACAGTTACAGCTCTCTACTCGTAATCTAAGCCCAAAAATATTTGTCTATCATCTATCTATCTATCTATCTATCTATCTTTATATCTATCTATATGTCTGTCTGTCTGCCTATCCATTCATTTATTCACTTATCCATCCATCTATCCATCTACCAATCACAGCAAATCTCTGGGTCCAGTAGCATTCTATACATATAATCCATCTCTATTGGAAGCCCTAAGAAAACGGTCCAGGTGGTTCACAAGTGATTAAACATAAAAACCTAATTAAAACATCTTACTTTAAAGCGCCCGTGAGCAGAGTATATTGCTATTTGCCAGAACTAATTTTTATTTTACGCTGATGCATTTCCCCTTTTGCTTTATAAATCTCTATTAATGGCTGGTTGCAACTCTGAGATAGAAAATAAAAAGACCAGAAAAGCTTTAACGACAAGCTAATCAAATGCTGCTGAAGTTACACGCAGCTGCGGCAGCACCTGTCAAGTAATCATAGCAATAACACACTGCACTTTCTAAAGCGATAAGCATTTTGTTATTTTTATAATGAGGCGCTTGTTAATATAAGTGCCTGTGTAACAGGATTTGGTAGAAGGTGCCAAATAAAATAGCCCATGAGTCTGATGAGTCAGCCTGTGAAGTAAAGGATTAGTGTAATCTTGCCTCTGAACTACCACCCTAGCTAAACTATTTAGTTTTAATATTGTCAGGTAATGAGTACAGCTCTGCTGTATGTGTGCTGCATGCTAATGTACTGTTAAATGTCAGACAGTAGAGGGCAGTAGCGGTCTGTAGATCAATATTAACAATATTATTTTTTGCATATTTTTTGTACCTATAGTCTCCCTGCCAAAATAACACATTTTCTCTGCATGCTACAGTATAAAATCATTGTTGCAAGCACTTTTTGTAATCTGGCTCTGTAGTTCGTAGTTCTCTACAAATATAATATATATATATATATATATATATATATTATATGTGCATGTGTATATGATGTATGTACATATGCATATATATATATATATATATATATATTATATATATATATATATATATATATATATATATATACACACACAAATACAAAGTAAGCACACCTTACGAAAAAAAAAATTTTATACACATCTTTGGGAGTGCTGCCACTGTGACCAAATAGTTACACAAAACAGGGGGTATTGGAGCACATCCATTTGCAAATACACAACACATTTTAAATGCTGCAAAAAAATGTCTGCAAGAACTTCTATGCTTTTAAATAAAATTATGATCTAAGTTACTCAATATGGCCATATTCTGTTTAGCCAGTCACCATCCTACAAGGTGTCCCAAAGTTGACTGGTCCTAACACTACAGTACTTTGCCTTTATGGGCTGAGTCATTCCTAATTTTTCTCTTCATAATAGAATGAGACTCCCTGACTTTATATATTCACACTTGAAACATCAGCCCGCAGCTGATTAAAAGGGTGAAATGCACGTAGCTGTTTGTACACGCTACTGGAGGAGTTTTTGCAGCTGCCTTCCTGCAGTCTTTATGAGCCTGTTGGATGTATAATTGTTTCATGTAATCTCCATGTATTAGATGAATTTCCCTCACAGATTTTGGGAAGGGGCGTGGACTTCCACATGAGTGCACCACTAATAGCATGGGGATAGAGTAACCATAGGACAACCACAACAAAAGCGGCACTGCTTTATCTGATTTCAATGTTTGCTCAAGTATGTATTGAAAAGGTTTATTGGCGTAGTGGAAATCCTTATGAGATGTGCAACCAATATCCTGAGCAATTTCTTGGGTGAATATATTACATTGCAACATAAGGGATATAACTCCAATGCCTCTGATAGCCATACTTGCTGCAGTGCTTAAAGGGACACTATACCCAAACATTTTCTTTCATGATTAAGGTAGAGAATACAATTTTAAACAACATTCCAATTTACTTCTATTATCTAATTTGCTTCATTCTTTAGATATACTTTAATGAAGAAATAGCGATGCACACGGTGAACCAATCACAGGAGGCATCTATGTGCAGCTACCAATCAGCAGCTACTAAGCATATCTAGATATGCTTTTCAGCAAAGAATATCAAGAGAATGAAGCAAAATAGATAATAGAAGTCAATTAGAAAGTTGTTTATAATTGTATTCTCTTTCTAAATCATGAAAGAAAAAAATTGGGTTTCATGTCCCTTTAAGGAATGCTCTCTGGGCCATCCCCGCATGGACTGCATCGCTTAGGAGATTGCTGAATTAAGTATCCCTTGAGGAGGATTGATTTCCCAGATTTTCTGAACTGTTGGGTACCTATATCCGATTGATAAGGGACAATATGCATTAATTCCATAAAAGGGACATACTCAATTAGCTTCTTAAGACTCACTTTTAGTTTGTTGCCATTTTTTTCTGATTGAAACATGTAACATGGTTAGTGTCTTGTGTTCCTTACTGCTGATTTAAATTGGATTTAGTTCAATACCCTTGTGCTGGATAATGATTCACTTTTTGGTCTTTTTTAGCCTTTACAACTTAAAGTGTATGTAAACTTTGACGAATGTGTACCCGGTTTATAAAAATCCTATTAAAACAGGGACACTTTCATTCATCAAAGTTTACATTTAATTTCTTCTTGAAAGCCGAAAGTCAAAAATGAAGAATCCGGCTTCCTCCAATCACGTCATGGCCTCGGGCAATGTTTGCTCGGGAGGGGGGGGGGGAGCCGTGATTGGAGGAAGCCGGATCCTTCATTTCTGATGTATGAAGAGACGAGTGGCAGGCGGGGGATCGCTGGTCCAGCTTTCAAGAAGAAAAGGTGAGTATTTTAACAAAACTACTGAAATGTAAACTTTGATGAATGAAAGTGCCCCTGTTTTTAATAGGATTTTTAAAAACTGGGCATACATTCGTCAAAGTTTACATTCTTCAAGCACTAGGAGTGGTGGTTGCAATTTTCCAACGCCACCTCCTATTGGGATAATTTATTATTTACAGTGTGAAGTGTAGGTGTATACATTTATATATATATATATATATATATATATATATATATATATATATATATGCACCAAAATAACAGGAGTAGTACACTCAGGTCAAATTACATTTTCATGATTCAGATACAGCATGTAATTTTAAACAACTTTCCAATTTACTTCCATTAAAAAAAATGTGCAGTCTTTTTATATTTACACTTTTTGAGTCACCAGCTCCTACTGAGCATGTGCAAGAATTCACTGAATATACGTACAGTATATGCATTTGTGATTGGCTGAGGGCTGTCACATGATACAGGGGGAGTGGAAATATACATAACTTTGACATTTGTTAGAAAAAAATCTAATACTCATTTAAAATTCAGAGTAAGTGCTATTGCATTGTCTTGTTATCTTGCATTTGTTGATTATGCAAATCTATTGTATTTACTGGTCCTTTAAGCAAAGTTCCTTTTTTTAGACTCACAATATATATGATTCACATAGAAGAAACAATTTTTAACAACTTTCCTATTTACTTCTGTTATCAATTCTGCTTAATTCTCTTGATATCCGGTTTTGAATAAACAGCAATTCACTACTGGGAGCTAGCTGAACACATCAGGTGACTCAATAACAAGACTACAAATCAAAAGCTAGATCCCAGTAGTGCATTGCTGCTCCTGAGACTACCTAGATATGCTTTTCAATGAAGGACACACAGAGAATAAACCAAATTAGATAATAAAAGTAAATTGGAAAGTTGTTTATAATTGCAAAGTCTATCTGAATCTTAAAAGTTTACTTTTGTCTTTAAATATGTGCTTACATTTTACAGTACTAATATAAATAAAAAGTAATCTGAATACAAATAAACTGTAAATAATTTTATTTAGCAGAGGGAAAAGAGTTTTACAAGAACTTTCTAAGACAAATGTAAGTGTTTTAATTCATTATAGCCTGTTATTTTTAGTATATGTCCTTCCTTTCCTAGCTATATGCTCAGTTTTTTAAGGTTTGTTTTGTTCAGATCGGTCTTACGCACATATGTATCGCAAAGAGCATTAGGATAATATTAAGGAAAACACATATTACTCATATCGAATTTAGTTTGTAAAATTCACGTGTGAATATTTTATGAATTTATCAATAAACATTATATGTAAATAATATTAACATAACATAAAATATTAACTGTTACAATACAGGTAACAACAATAATAAGCAGCATACAGCTTCAGTATTGATAGTTTTCCTCTTTATATTGAGATAATCATTCAGTTTCGATTTATTGGTCTAGAGTACAAGTGGCGCACAAAAATATTAGCACTATTGTGCAATAACATCGCTCGCGTTAGATCAATAGCGCTTCTCTTTATGCGCTCATATTACAAACTAAAAGTACTGTTTTTTGCTCACACGCTAGTCTAGGGCGCGCTAACATCTGGATGTTGGATAGCTCAGGTGTGCTTAATCCCTCACATAATAGAATTCTAAGGGGGCTGCTATAAAAACCAATGTGAACTATTCTTCAAGTGTTAAAGGGATCGTAAAGTCCAAATTAAACTTCCATGATTCAGATAGGGCTTGTAATTTTAAACAATTTTCTAATTTACTTTTATCATAAAATTTGCTTTGTTCTCTTGTTATTCTTAGTTGAAAGCTAAACCTAGGTAGGCTAATATGCTAATTTCTAAGCCCTTGAAGGCCGCCTCTGCATTTAACAGTTTTCACAGCTAAAGGGCGTTAGTTCATGTGTTTCATATAGATAACACTGTGGTCATGCATGTGAAGTTATTTAAGAGTCAGCACTAATTGCCTGAAATTCAAGTCTGTCAAAAGATCTGAGAAAAGGAGGCAGTCAGCAGAATCTTAGATACAAGGTAATTACAGAGGTAAAGAAAATATAATTTCTATAACAGTGTTGGTTTTGCAAAACTGGGGTATGGTAAATAAAGGGATTATCTATCTTTTTAAACAATAACATTTTTGGTGTTCACTATCCCTTTAAGCCAATGGTGACATAATTTAATATACAGGTATATATTTATATACAGTCGTATGCAAAAGTTTAGGAACACCTGACAATTTCCATGATTTTCATTTATAAACAATTGGGTGTTTGGATCAGCAATTTCATTTTGATCTATCAAATAACAGAAGAACACAGTAATATTTCAGTAGTGAAATGAGGTTTATTGGATTAACAGAAAATGTGCAATATGCATCAAAATGAAATTAGACAGGTGCATAAATGTGGGCACCCCAACAGAAATATTTAGTAGAGCCTCCTTTAGCAGAAAAAAACAGCCTCTAGATGCTTCCTATAGCCTGTAATGAGTGTCTGGATTCTGGATTAAGGTATTTTGGACCATTTCTCCTTGCAAAACATCTCCAGTTCAGTTAGGTTTGATGGTTGCCGAGCATGGAAAGCCCGCTTCAAATCACCCCACAGATATTCTATGATATTCAGGTCTAGGGACTGGGATGGCCATTCCACAACAATGTACTTGTTCCTCTGCATAAATGCCAGAGTAGATTTTGAGCAGTGTTTTGGGTCGTTGTCTTGTTGAAATATCCAGCCCCGGCGTAACTTCAACTTTGTGACTAATTCCTCAACATTATTCTCAAGTATCTGCTGATATCAAGTGGAATCCATGCGACTATCAACTTTAATAAGATTTCCAGTACCGGCACTGGCCACACAACCCCACAGCATGATGGAACATCCACCAAATTTTACTGTGGGTAGCAAGTGTCTTGGAACGCTGTGTTCTTTTGCCACCATGCATAACGCCCCTTGTTATGACCAAATAACTCAATTTTTGTTTCATCAGTCCACAGCACCTCCTTCCAAAATGAAGCTGGCTTGTCCAAATGTGCGACTCTGTTTGTGGCGTGTGTGCAGAAAAGGCTTCTTCCCCATCACTCTCCCATACAGCTTCTCCTTGTGCAAAGTGCGCTGAATTGTTAAACGATGCACAGTGACACCATCTGCAGCAAGATGATGTTGTAGGTCTTTAAAGGTGGTCTGTGGGCTGTTTTTGACCGTTCTCACCATCCTTTGCCTTTGCCTCTCCAATATTTTACTTGGCCTGCCACTTCTGGCCTTAACAAGAACTGTGCCTGTGGTCTTCCATTTCCTCACTATGTTCCTCACAGTGGACACTGACAGCTTAATCTCTGCAATTGCTTTTTGTAGCCTTCCCCTAAACCATAATGTTGAACAATCTTTGTTATCAGGTAATTTGAGAGTTGTTTTGAGGCTCCCATGTTGCCACTCTTCAGAGGAGAGTCAAAGAGTACAACAACTTGCAATTGGCCACCTTAAATACCCTTTCTCTTGATTGGATGCACCTGTCTATGAAGTTCAAGGCTTAATGGGCTCACCAAACCAATTGTGTGCTTCAATTAATAAGTGCTAGGTAGTTACAGGTATTCAAATCAACAAAATGACAAGGGTGCCCAAATTTATGCACCTGTCTAATTTTGTTTTGATGCAAATTGTACATTTTCTGTTAATCCAATAAACCTAATTTCACTACTGAAATATTACTGTGTCCTTCAGTTATTTGATAGATCAAAATGAAATTGCTGATCCAAACACCCAATTATTTATAAATGAAAATCATGGAAATTGTCGGGGGTGCCTAAACTTTTTCATACGACTCTCTCTCTCTCTCTCTCTCTCTCTCTATATATATATATATATATATATATATATATATATATATATATATATATATATATATATACAGCAAAGTATTTAGTCAGCCACCAATTGTGCAAGTTCTCCCACTTAAGAAGATGAGTGAGGCCTGTAATTTTCATCATAGGTATACCTCAACTATGAGAGACAAAATGTGGAAACAAATCCAGACAATCACATTATCTGATTTGGAAAGAATTTATTTGCAAATTATGGTGGAAAATAAGTATTTGGTCACCTACAAACAAGCAATATTACTGGCTCTCACAGACCTGTATCTTCTTCTTTAAGAGGCTCCTCTGTCCTCCACTCATTACCTGTATTAATGGCACCTGTTTGAACTTGTTATCAGTATAAAAGACACCTGTCCACAACCTCAAACATTCACACTCCAAACTCCACTATGGTGAAGACCAAAGAGCTGTCGAAGGACACCAGAAACAAAATTGTAGACCTGCACCAGGCTGGGAAGATTGAATCTGCAATAGGCAAGCAGCTTGGTGTGAAGAAATCAACTGTGGGAGAAATAATTAGAAAATGGAAGACATACAAGACCACTGATAATCTCCCTCGATCTGGGGCTCCACTTAAGATCTCACCCCGTGGGGTCAAAATTATCACAAGAACGGTGAGCAAACATCCCAGAACCACACGGGGGGACCTAGTGAATGACCTGCAGAGAGCTGGGACCAATGTAACAAAGGCTACCATCAGTAACACACTACGCCGCCAGGGACTCAGATCCTGCAGTGCCAGACATATCCCCCTGCTTAAGCCAGTACATGTGCGGGCCCGTCTGAAGTATGCTAGAGAGCATTTGGATGATCCAGAAGTGGATTGGGAGAATGTCATATGGTCAAATGACACCAAAGTAGAACTGTTTGGTAGAAACACAACTTGTCGTGTTTGGAGGAGAGAGAACACCATACCTACTGTGATGCATGGGGGTGGCAACATCATGCTTTGGGGCTGTTTCTCTGCAAAGGGAACAGGACGACTGATCCATGTACATGAAAGAATGAATGGGGCCATGTATTTTGAGATTTTGAGTGCAAACCTCCTTCCATCAGCAAGGGCATTGAAGATGGAACGTGGCTGGGTCTTTCAGCATGACAATGATCCCAAACACACCGCCCGGGCAATGAAGGAGTGGCTTCGTAAGAAGCATTTCAAGGTCCTGGAGTGGCCTAGCCAGTCTCCAGATCTCAACCCCATAGAAAACCTTTGGAGGGAGTTGAAAGTCTGTGTTGCCTAGCGACAGCCCCAAAACATCACTGCTCTAGAGGAGATCTGCATGCAGGAATGGACCAACATACCAGCAACACTGTGTGATAACCTTGTGAAGACTTATAGAAAACGTTTGACCTCTGTCATTGCCAACAAAGGATATATAACAAAGTATTGAGATTAACTTTTGATATTGACCAAATACTTATTTTCCACCATAATTTTCAAATAAATTCTTTCCAAATCAGACAATGTGATTGTCTGGATTTGTTTCCACATTTTGTCTCTCATAGTTGAGGTATACCTATGTTGAAAATTACAGGCCTCTTTCATCTTCTTAAGTGGGAGAACTTGCACAATTGGTGGCTGACTAAATACTTTTTCCCCCCAGTGTATATATATATATATATATATACAGTATATATATAAAACACGGAAGGGGACTGCACTTTCAGACCGGACTGGGTACACATCCCATGACCCTGCAATATGCTCAGCCCTGGGTGCTTACTGGCACTCACAAGAAGCTGTGTTGTCCCTAGAGTCACAGGCAGTTAACCCCAGACTGGTCTGGGTGCAAGAACCATAGGGAAAATTACAAAACAAAAAATTATACACACACAGAGAAAGTCCAGTACTCACTTACAAGCTCTCAGATAAGATTAATAGCAAAAATGGAAAGGTTAGTTACCACCTTTGGCCAAATGGGACAAGCCCAGGTACCACGTCAAGGTCCCTTCCAAAAACCTGGGATCCTAAAACAGCCACACAATGCATGCTCTCAATCCAACAAACTGGGAACAAGTGAAGGGTGCACAGGCTTATGTAATCACCCCAGATATATACAAAACACGGACGGGGACTGCACTCTCAGGCCGGACCGGGTACACATTCCATGACCCTGCAACATGCTCAGCCCTGGGTGCTCACTGGCACTCACAGGAAGCTGCGCTGTCTGGGGTTAACTGCCTGTGACTCTGGGGACAGCGCAGCTTCCTGTGAGAGAAGTTTATCTTACAATGCAGGGTTCTGGATGTGGAGAGACACCTACATTACAATAAAAGGTTTAAAATAAATTCCCAAAATTTTATTTGATTTCTTTCCATGCCGGAGAATTTTTGATCTTTGGGTCCTTAGTGAGATGGCAATAACTACCAACAAGAATTCAAAGGAATCCTGGCCATTTCTATAGGCAAATTGATAGTTTTCCTCTTTATATTGAGATAATCATTCAGTTTCGATTTATTGGTCTAGATTACAAGTGGCGCACAAAAATATTAGCACTATTGTGCAATAACATTGCTCGCATTAGATTAATAGCGCTTCTCTTTTTGCGCTCATATTACAAACTAAAAGTACTGTTTTTTGCTCACACGCTAGTCTAGGGCGCGCTAACATCTGGATGTTGGATAGCTCAGAATTCTAAGGGGGCTGCTATAAAAACCCATGTGAAATATTCTTCAAGTGTTAAAGGGATAGTAAAGTCCAAATTAAACTTCCATGATTCAGATAGGGCTTTTAATTTTAAACAATTTTCTAATTTACTTTTATCATAAAATTTGCTTTGTTCTCTTGTTATTCTTAGTTGAAAGCTAAACCTAGGTAGGCTCATATGCTAATTTTTAAGCCCTCGAAGGCCGCCTCTGCATTTAACAGTTTTCACAGCTAGAGGGCGTTAGTTCACGTGTTTCATATAGATAACACTGTGCTCATGCACGTGAAGTTATTTAAGAGTCAGCACTAATTGCCTGAAATTCAAGTCTGTCAAAAGATCTGAGAAAAGGAAGCAGTCAGCAGAATCTTAGATACAAGGTAATTACAGAGGTAAAAAATATAATTTCTATAACAATGTTGGTTTTGCAAAACTGGGATATGGTAAATAAAGGGATTATCTATCTTTTTAAACAATAACATTTTTGGTGTTCACTATCCCTTTAAGCCAATGGTGCCATAATTTTATATACAGGTATATATTTATATACAGTCGTATGCAAAAGTTTAGGCACCCCTGACAATTTCCATGAAGGGGACTGCACTCTCAGGCCGGACCGGGTACACATTCCATGACCCTGCAACATGCTCAGCCCTGGGTGCTCACTGGCACTCACAGGAAGCTGCGCTGTCTGGGGTTAACCTCCTGTGACTCTGGGGACAGCGCAGCTTCCTGTGAGAGAAGTTTATCTTACAATGCAGGGTTCTGGATGGGGAGAGACACCTACATTACAATAAAAGGTTTAAAATAAATTACCAAAATTTTGTTTGATTTCTTTCCATGCCGGCAAATTTTTGATCTTTGGGTCCTTAGTGAGATGGCAATAACTACCAACAAGAATTCAAAGGAATCCTGGCCATTTCTATAGGCAATTTGCCACTTTGAAGTTGTTCATATTCAACTTTGATGCTGAGAGAGAAAATCCAAGCAGTGGAATCACCATAACTCTCCTCCACCTTCAAAATGTAGCATCTGAGCAAGTGATGACAAGGTTATGATACCCATGTTTTGGGATGTTGAGGGAATTTTGATAACTGACCTCCTTTAGCACCGAGTAACCACAACAGGTGACTACTACACCAAATGTGCACAAAGCAATTAGAGAAGAGATGTGGCAAGTCAAGTGAGAATTTGCTACCCTACCAAGACAATGCTCCTATGCCCGAGTCCTTTATTTCCATGGTTACCACATCTGAAACTGGTCTCAAATTGCTTCATAACCCCAAATACTCACCAGACTTGGCCCTCAGTAACTATTGTCTTTGCCAATGTTTGAAGGAATTAAGACTTTGTTGTTCTATGGTAGGACTTGGCCTTATTCCTCTACCCCTGTAACATCGTTTAGCAGATGGTCCTTCAGCCTGCTCTCACCTAATAACCCAAAATGCCAGGGAAATATCCTATTCACCAAAAAGGATTTCATAATATGCAGGCACTATTATTATACCACTGTTTTCAATGGAAAAGCTTACTTCTAGATCACCAAATTAGTCTAATATTCTTACAGTATTAGAGATATTTGTTTCTTTTTGTCATTAGTAGAGAAAACATAAAGTGATTAAATGTGTTAATAAAATATCACTGGAAGAAATTTCTGTATATAGCATTTATTGATCATTTCAGTCATTTGCATACAAATGTCTAATTCCAGGAACTGAATTTCTAAGTTACATTTAAGCACCATATTCTAAATATTTCCTAAGGAACCTGCAGCATTTGTAAATACTGTGGATATCCTATGCTCCCTCAAACTATAATCAAAATACGACAATTGTCTAAACCATATCAGCTACTGAATTTTCTGTATTTTAAAGAAAATACTCTATATGTACAAAGTGTACTTTTTGTATCTGTCAAGGGAGTGTTGAATGAATCCACTTTACTTCATCAGATTTATGGGTGCTTGTCTTTCTCTGCCAATAAAATTAATCAGGAAACATTAAAGTGATATGATACCCAAAAATCAGCTAGATTACGAGTTTTGAGCGCTATAGGGATTTTAACGACTGCCACAAAAGCGGCGTTATTTCACCTCCCTATAGCGCTGGTATTACGAGTTCTAAAAAAGCAGGCTTGTGTGGGCGAAATGGTTGCGTTGAGCTCCATACCGCACTGAAAACAAGCGCTGCTTTGACGTGCTTGTGCACGATTTCCCCATAGACATCAAAGGGGAGAGCCGGCAAAAAAATGCCTAACACCCGCAATCGCGGAATGAAAAGCTCCGTAACGCAGCCCCATTTATGTCTATGGGGAAAATAAAACTAATGTTTAAACCTAAAACCCTAATATAAACCCTGAGTCTAAACACCCCTAATCTGCTGCTGCCGACATTGCCGCCACCTACATACAGTTATTAACCCCTAATCTGCGCCCCGAACATCGCCGCCACCTACATACAGTTAAAACCTCTAATCTGCCGCCCCCAACATCGCTGCCACCTACATTCAGTTATTAACCCCTAATCTGCTGCCCCAACATCGCCGCCACCTACCTACAGTTATTAACCCCTAATCTGCCACCCCCAACATCGCCGCCACCTACATAAAACTATTAACCATAATCTGCCGCTCCCGATGTCACTGCCACTATACTAAAGTTATTAACCCCTAAACCTCTGGCCTCCCACATCACTACCACTAAATAAATCCATTAACCTCTAAACCTAACCCTAACATAACCCTAAGCCTAACGTAACCCTAAGCCTAACACCCCCTAACTTTAACATAATTAAAATACAGCTAAAAAAACTTACGCCTAGATTTAGAGTTCTGCTTTAGCCGTCCAAACCAGCGTTAGGGGGTCCTAACGCTGGTTTTGGCCGCCCGCTGGTATTTAGAGTCAGTCAGGAAAGGGTCTAACGCTCACTTTCCAGCCGCAACTTTTCCATACCGCAGATCCCCTTACGTCAATTGCGTATCCTATCTTTTCAATGGGATCTTTCTAACGCTGGTATTTAGAGTCTTGGCTGAAGTGAGCGTTAGAACTCTAACGACAAAACTCCAGCCGCAGAAAAAAGTCAGGAGTTAAGAGCTTTATGGGCTAATGCCGGTTTATAAAGCTCTTAACTACTGTGCTCTAAAGTACACTAACACCCATAAACTACCTATGTACCCCTAAACCGAGGTCCCCCCACATCGCTGCCACTATAATAAAAGTTTTTAACCCCTAATCTTCCAAACGAACACACCGCCGCAACCTACATTATCCCTATGTACCCTTAATCTGCTGCCCCTAACATCGCCGACCCCTATATTATATTTATTACCCCCTAATCTGCCTCCCCCAACGTCGCCACTACCTACTTACACTTCTTAACCCCTAATCTGCCGACCGGACCTCGCCGCCACTATAATATATGTATTAACCCCTAAACCGCCTCACTCCCGCCTCAAAAACCCTATAATAAATAGTATTAACCCCTAATCTGCCCTCCCTAACATCGCTGACACCTAACTTCAAGTATTAACCCCTAATCTGCTGACTGGACCTCGCCACTACTATAATAAATGTGTTAACCCCTAAAGCTAAGTCTAACCCTAACACTAACACCCCCTAAGTTAAATATAATTGTACTTACCTGTAAAATAAACCCTAATATAGCTACAAAATAACGAATAATTATATTGTAGCTATTTTAGGATTTATATTTATTTTACAGGCAACTTTGTATTTATTTTAACTAGGTACAATAGCTATTAAATAGTTAATAACTATTTAATAGCTACCTAGTTAAAATAATTACAAAATTACCTGTAAAATAAATCCTAACCTAAATTACAATTAAACTTAACACTACACTATCAATAAATTAAACTGTCTACAATTATCTACAATTAAATCAACTAAACTGAATTACAAAAAACCCCAAAAAAAACAAACACTAAATTTCAAAAAATAACAAAGCCCCCAAAATAAAAAATGCCCTACCCTATTCTAAAATAAAAAGTTAACAGCTCTTTTACCTTACCAGCCCTTAAAAGGGCCTTTTGCGGGGCATGCCCCAAAGAAAACAGCTCTTTTGCATTTAAATAAACATACAATACCCCCCCCAACATTACAACCCACCACCCACATACCCTTAATCTAACCCAAGCACCCCTTAAAAAACCTAACACTAAGCCCCTGAAGATCTCCCTACCTTATCTTCACCACGCCGGGTATCACCGATCCGTCCAGAATAGGGTCCGAAGTCTTCATCCTATACAGCAAGAAGAGGTCCAGAAGAGGGTCCGAAGTCTTCATCCTATCCGGCAAGAAGAGGACATCCGGACCGGTAGACATGTTCATCCAGGCGGCGTCTTCTATCTTCATCCATGCGGAGCGGGACCATCTTGAAGCAGCCAACGCGGATCCATCCTCTTCTTCCGGCGACTCCAGATGAATGAAGGTTCCTTTAAGTGACGTCATCCAAGATGGCGTCCTTCGAATTCCAATTGGCTGATAGGATTCTATCAGCCAATCGGAATTAAGGTAGGAAAAATCTGATTGACTGATTGAATCAGCCAATCAGATTGAGCTCGCATTCTATTGGCTGATCGGAACAGGATTTATTTTACAGGTAATTTTGTAATTATTTTAACTAGGTAGCTATTAAATAGTTATTAACTATTTAATAGCTATTGTACCTAGTTAAAATAAATACAAAGTTGCCTGTAAAATAAATATAAATGCGAAAATAGCTACAATATAATTATTCGTTATATTGTAGCTATATTAGGGTTTATTTTACAGGTAAGTATTTAGCTTTAAATAGGATTAATTTATTTAATAAGAGTTAATTTATTTCGTTAGATAACAATTATATTTAACTTACGGGGGTGTTAGGGTTAGACTTAGCTTTAGGGGTTAATACATTTATTATAGTAGCGGCGAGGTCCGGTCAGCAGATTAGGGGTTAATACTTGAAGTTAGTTGTCGGCGATGTTAGGGAAGGCAGATTAGGGGTTAATACTATTTATTATAGGGTTTTTGAGGTGGGAGTGAGGCGGTTTAGGGGTTAATACATTTATTATAGTGGCGGCGAGGTCCGGTCGGCAGATTAGGGGTTAATAAGTGTAGGTAGGTAGCGGCAACGTTGGGGGGGGCAGATTAGGGGGTAATAAATATAATATAGGGGTCGGCGATGTTAGGGGCAGCAGATTAGGGGTACATAGGTATAATGTAGGTTGCGGCGGTGTACGGAGTGGCAGATTAGGGGTTAATAATAAAATTCAGGGGTCAGCTATAGCGGGGGTGGAAGATTAGAGGTTAATAAGTGTAAGGTTAGGGGTGTTTAGACTCGGGGTACATGTTAGGGTGTTAGGTGCAGACTTAGGAAGTGTTTCCCATAGGAAACAATGGGGCTGCGTTAGGAGCTGAACGCTGCTTTTTTGCAGGTGTTAGGTTTTCTTTCAGCTCAAACTGCCCCATTGTTTCCTATGGGGATATCGTGCACGAGCACGTTTTTGAAGCTGGCCGCATCCGTAAGCAACGCTGGTATTTAGAGTTGAAGGGGCGGTAAATTATGCTCTACGCTCCCTTTTTGGAGCCTAACGCAGCCCTTCAGAGATCTCTAAATACCAGTGTTATTTAAAAGGTGCGGGGGGAAAAAAGACACGCGTAGCTAACGCACCCCTTCTAACGCAAAACTCTAAATCTAGGTGTTAAGCTCCCCATTGCCCTGAAAAGGTCATTTGTTTGGACATTGCCCTTAAAAGGGCATTTAGCTCTTTTACATGCACAGACCCTAAACTAAAAATAAAACCCACCCAAAAAAACCTTAAAAAAACCCTAACATTAACCCCCGACGATCCACTTACAATTCTTGAAGTCCCGCTTGAAGGATCCATCCAGCCGGCGAAGTCATCATCCATGCTGCAAGAAGTCTTCATCCAGGCGGCCTCTTCTATCTTCATCCATCCGGCGAAGTCCTCATCCAGGTGGCAAAAAGTTTTCATCCAGACGGCATCTTCTATCTTCATCCATCCGGCGTGGAGCGGGTCCATACTGAAGACATCCGGCGTGGAGTATCCTCTTCATAGATCTCTGCCGTACACTGGAACTTCAATGCAAGTGACGTCATCCAACATGGCGTCCCTTGCATTCCTATTGGCTGAAAGATTTCAATCAGCCAATAGGATTGGAGCTGCTAAAATCCTATTGGATTTTCCAATCAGCCAATTTGATTGAGCTCTCATCCTATTGGCTGTGCCGGATGGATGAAGATAGAAGATGCCATCTGGATGAAGACTTCTTGCTGCCTAGATGAGGACTTTGCCGGATGGATGAAGATAGAAGAGGCCACCTGGATGAAGACTTCTTTCCTGCATGGATGATGACTTCACCAGCTGGATGGATCCTTCAAGCGGAACTTCAAGAACTGTAAGTGGATCGTCGGGGGTTAGTGTTAGGTTTTTTTAAGGGTTTTTTAGGTGGGTTTTATTTTTAGTTTAGGGTCTGGGCATTTAAAAGAGCCCATACAAATGCAATTTTCAGGGCAATGGGGAGCTTAGTTATTTTTAGATAGTTATTTTATTTGGGGGGTTGGTTGTGGGGGTGGTGGGTTTTACTGTAGGGGGTGTTTGTATTTTTTTTACAGGTAAAAGAGCTGTTATCTGTGGAGCAATGCCCCACAAAAGGCCCTTTTAAGGGCCATTTGTATTTTATTATAGGTATTATTAGTTTTTTTTTAGTTTTTTTTATAGATTAGGTGTAATTCTTTTTTATTTTTGATAATTTGTTTCTTATTTTTCGTAATTTAGTGTTTGTTTTTTGTTATTTAGTTTTTTTTTGTATTTAGATGCTTTTTGTAATTTTTAGAGTAGTGTTAGGATATTTTTAATGTGTAGTTTAGTTTAATTTAATTGGTAGTTAGTTTAACTGTAGTTTAATAATTGTCTTAGTTTAATTGTTCGTTTAAAATTGATTTATTTAATTTGACAGGTAAGTTTTAATTTAATTTAAGATAGGGAAATTGTAATTTTAATAAAGTTAGGGGGTCGTTAGGTTTAGGGGTTAATTGTTTATTTTAGTATATTTCGTTGTGGGGGCTTTTGGTTTAGGGGTTAATAGTTTATTTTAGTATATCTCATTGTGGGGGGCTTGCGGTTTAAGGAATAATAGGTTTATTATAGCGGCAGTGTGGGCGGACAGCAGATTAGGGGTTAATAATATTTAAATAGTGTTTATGATGCGGGAGGGTGGCAGTTTAGGGGTTAATAACTTTATTATAGTGGCAACGATGTCGGGGAGCGGCGGAATAGGGGTTAATACATTTTAATAGTGGTGGCGATGTCAGGAGCAGCAGATTAGGGGTTAATACATTTATTATAGTGTTTGCGATGCGGGAGGGCCTCAGTTTAGGGGTTAATAGGTAGTTTATGGGTGTTAGTGTAACACTTTAGTTATGAGTTTTATGTTATATAACTACTGACTTTAGATGGAATTACGGATCTTGTGGTTATAGAGTGTACCGCTCACTTTTTGGCCTCCCAGGCAAACTCGTAATACCGGCACTATGGGAGTCCCATTGAAAAATAACTTTTTTTAAAAGTGCGGTACTGATGTTGCATGACAGGCTAAAAGGTGTGCGGTACAGCTATACCGACAAGACTCGTAATAGCAGCGTTAGGGAAAATGAAGCGTAAAGGGCCATAACGCTGCTTTTTCACTCATAACGCCAAACTCGTAATCTAGCTGAATGTTATTTTGTGATTCAGACAGAGCATAGCATTTTTTAAAAAAAGTTTCTAATTTATTTCTATTATCTAATTTGCTTCGTTCTCATGATATTCTGTGTTGAAGAGATACCTAAGTAGGCATCTGAAGAACTACATGGCAGGAAATAGTGCTGCCCTCTAGTGCTCATGCGAATGGATTACATTCTTGCAAAACTGCTGCCATATAGAGCTCCAATAATGGGCTGGCTCCTAAGCAAACGTCCCTGCTTTTCAAAAAAAGATACCAAAAGAATGAATAACATTAATAATAAAAGTAGATTAGAAAGTTGTTTAAAATAACATTATCTTTCTGAATCATGAAAGAAAAAGATTGGGTTTCATATCCCTTTAATATAACACTATTAGTTATACTAGTTTTAATTTATATTGATAAAAGTGAAAAGGCTTTTACTAAAATATTTCAAGCAAAAAATATTTTATAAGTTGTTTTCTATACACAATATCATATTTTTGAGTGAAGTGTACCTTTAATGTCTCCTTGTGTTGTATACCAATTTGCACAGCAGGCACAAGAAGCTTAGAGAAAGTTTATAGACTTGCGGTTAAAAAAACAGACGCTATTTGCAAGTTGATCGATGAGCCATAATCTTATAGAAAGGTGACACACAGGTGATTGCTGTTAAGGAAGAGAGTAAATTGGTGCAGAACAGACTTTATGTTGAAACATAAAATATACAAAGCATTATTCTTGTTGAATGCTGTGTTTCAGTAAGTGATGGATTTGGTCTCATTTTATCGTGGGAGACTTACATTACTTTATTGGAAGTTCTGACACACCTCATTAGATTTCTCTGTTTTAATTTGTACTCTGTAGTAAACATAACTATGTCTGTAGCTGCTGATGCATTAATGTGAACGCAGATAATATAACTGAAGATAATGTCTGCAGAGTTTGCATTTGTTCAGATAGATATTTTGTTTTTTGGAACTCATGGTTGAGCAGTTTAAAGCAATCTAGTGAAACACAAAACTTTTAAAGAATCATTAGAGAACATTGATAAAAAGTACTCCCATTAATTGATTTAGTACATTGCAAAATGTTAACCACAACCAGTACTTATGTGTTGAAACAATATACAGCATTTTTTCTACCTTGCATTTAAAGCAACTTGTTTCGCAATATTTTTTTCCAAACAAATAATAGATATGAGTCTAGATTACAAGTAGAGCGCAATTGATAGCACAGGATGTGTTATCTTTTTGTCTTCCTCTCACAAAGGATAACACAAAGACTGCTGTTCCATAACTTGTCCACCTGCTCTGAAGCTGCGGACGTCAATCCGCCCGATCCTATATGATCGGGCTGATTGACACCCCTGCTAGTGGTCGATTGGCCGCAAATCTGCTGGGGCAGCATTGCACAAGCAGTTCTGGTGAACTGCTTGTACAATGATAAATGCTGACAGCGTATGCTGTCGGCATTCATGGATGTCTGTCAGACATGATCCGCTGAGCAGATCATGTCGAACAGACCGATGATAAATCGGCCACAATATGTGTAAGAGACAAGACAAAATTTGACAATCAAATACGAGAGAAATAGAACACCCTATTTCAGTGGGAACTTACAATCCAGAAGGGTAGGAGGGTGAGAAAAAGAAGGTGAGGACTGCAAGGGTGATAATGTTAATACAGAGTTAGATAAGGGCAATTATTAGGTAAGTGGAATCCACTGTTACCCAGGGCTAAATTACAAGTGGTACCTATTTGCTTGTTAAAATTAGCTTTAAGTAATAGCTCCATAGACTTAAATAGAGCTATATAATCACCTTTACTTGCGCGCAAACCCGATCCCATTTACTCAAGTGCCCTAATCTGACATGAAATATTAATATTTCACATTCCAATGTTCTTCACGTAGCAGAATATGTATTTATTAATTTTTTTTTTTATATATATATATATATATATATAATTATTTTGATATATATATATATATATATATATATATACACTATATATATATGATTATATATATATATATATATATATATATATATATATATATATATATATATATATATAGGTATAGATATATACAGATATATAGGAAAATCTACTGAAAAATACTTAAAGGGACACTAAACCCAAATTTTTTCTTTCATGATTCAGATAGATCATGCAATTTTAAACAATTTTCTAATTCACTCCTATTATCAATTTTTCTTTGTTCTCTTGCTATCTTTATTTAAAAAGCAGGAATGTGATGCATAGGAGCCGGCCCATTTTTGGTTGAGAACCTGGGTTATGCTTGCTTATTGATGGGTAAATGTAAGCCTCCAATAAACAAGCGCTATCCATGGTGCTGAACCTAAAATGGGCTGGGTGCTAAGATTTACATTCCTGCTTTTAAAATAAAGATAGCAAGAGAACGAAGAAAAATTGATAATAGGAGTAAATTAGAAAGTTGCTTAAAATTTCATGCTCTATCTAAATCATGAAATAAAAAATTTGGGTTTAGTGTCTTTAAAACTATTTTTCCATTGTGAAGAACATTGGAATGTGAAATATTTACAATAAATACACAGTTAAAGGGAAACTGAACCCAATTTTTTTCTTTCATGATACAGATAGAGCATGCAATTTTAAGCAACTTTCTAATTTACTCCTATTAGCAATTTTTCTTCATTCTCTTGTTATCTTTATTTGAAAAAGAAGGCATCTAAGCTAAGGAGCCAGCCAAATTTGGTTCAGTACACTGGACATCACTTGTTTATTGGTGCTGTCCAATCAGCAAGAACAACCCCGGTTGTTCACCAAAAAATAGGCCGGCATCTAAACTTACATTTTTGCTTTTCAAATAAAGATACCAAGAGAATGAATAAAATTTGATAGTAGGAGTAAATTTGAAAGTTGCTTAAAATGTATGCTCTATCTGAATCACGAAAGAAAAAATTTGGGTTCAGTGTCCCTTTAAATATGAATATTGCAAAAATATGATTTTTCATATTTTCAGCTACTTGACTGCAAAGGGCTCCAACGTTCTTATATATACATATGTATTTATGTGTTTATATGTGTATATAGCTCTGTAAATACATATATACACATATAAATACATAAATACTTATATACACATATAAAGACATATGTACACACATATTAATACACACACACACGTATATATATATATATATATATATATATATATATATATATATATATATATATATATATATATACACACACACACACATATTTAGACATGTGTATGTATGTATCTGTTTGTTAAAGCCCTTTGCAGCCTTTTTTTCCCCTCATCAACATCTGAGACCTCATATCTTTGAGCCCTTATAACTTTTTTCTTTATGGAGTATTTAAAAGAACTTAGATTAGGTGAAAGTCTGACAGCAAGAGAAAGTGCGCTCCAGTGGGTTGTTGCCGCACAAGCGAAGTCCTGCAGTTTAGCATGGGAAGAGGTGATGATAGAAGATGCAACAGGGCAATGTTGGACCTTAGGGGGCGGCCTGGAGTATACTTGTTGATTAGTAAGGATAGGTAGTGGGAGCGGCGTTGGTGGTACAGGCTTCGTAGGTCATGGTAATAATTTTTAATCAAATTCTGCTTTGAACGGGGAGCCAATGAAGGGACACACAGAAGCAGACTGGCAGGAAAGGTGGATTAGCCTGGCAAAGTCATTTAAGGTGGATTGAAGGGGGTGAAGTGGGAGAGAGGAAGGCCAGTGAAAAGGTTATTGCAGTAGTCAAGTCAGGAATTTACAAGGGAGTGAATTATTTGCTTTGTGGTGTCAGTCAATGCTTAGAAAAGGGCAAATTTTGGAAATATTTCGTAGAAGGTTGCGGCAGGATGAAGAGAGCAATTGGATGTAAAGGATGAAGGACAGATTGAGTCAAGTGTAACTCAGAGTCAGGGGACTTGGGGTGATGGGAAGATAGTTATGCCATCAAAGGTGATAGAAAAGTCAGAAATCAGAGTAAAGCTAGAGGGGGAATTAAAAGAAGCTCTGCCTTTTTAACCCAATTATCTTAATGCTGACAAAACCTTTTCAGCATGCCCTATACTTAATGGATAGCGCAAAAGCACTATTAGCGTACTCATTGCACTTGTTTTACAAGTACCGAGTTAAGTGTTGCAATCAAATGCTGAACAGAATACTGCTGTGAAAAGTAGTGCTTTTTAAGACCTCAACATAGCTCATCATCAGCTTAGCACTCTAATATTCTACATGAATGTTACTGCATTTCCCCATAGAAGTCTATTATGTGAGAGTTGTAGCACACCAACAATATTCGACATGCAGATGTTAGTGTTCCTTATATTGTGCCAGATTACAAGTAGGGTATCGCGCCTATTGCAAGTTAAAAGTAAAAAGTTTACGTGCAAGCAAAACCCGATGTGAGCTAACTCCAAAACTTTGGATATTGCGACCGCACTTCTCCACATACACTTCAATGTACCGCTATGTTAAAAATAATATATAACACTTATCGCTTGCACAATAATCTGACACATTAGACCAACTACGCTAAACCCGATGGTAGTTATGCATATGTTACATTTCTTCACTTTTTATTTTGAAATACATATTTCTATATGTATGTCCTCAGCACAAATTTCACATGCAAGGTGTAAGGAATAATACCGGGACTTAAGGACAACAGTCCGCCAGTAAGTATGCAGCAGCAGCAGCAATAGGTCAGAGAGGAGACAAACTCCACTCTATGGGGCATATTTATCATGCTCCGTATGGAGATTTATGCCCCTGTTTCCGCGTGAGTCTTCAGGCTCGCCAGAAACAGAAGTTATGAAGCAGCAGTCTAAAGACCGCTGCTCCACAACTTGTCCGCCTGCTCTGAGGCCGCAGACAGAAATCAACCCGATCGAATACGATCGGGTTAATTGACACCCCCTTCTAGCGGCCGATTGGCAGTGAATCTGCAGGGGGCGGCATTGCACCAGCAATTCACAAGATGTATCGATGTGCGGCGGACATGATTTGCTATTCGTATCATGTCCGCTCGCACATTGATAAATATACCCCTATGAGCGATCTCACCCAGTCCTCCAGAGGTTTATGCACAAGTTATCCTCCTCACCAGCACGATATGCCATCCAGACGGCAAGTAATACCCTTCAGTTGAAATAACTAATGCTTCACATTAAAGGAATCACGGAGGATTCAAAGCTCCCGCTTGCATATAACCCTGCTGCACCTTTATTCAAGTTTACAGTTTACCTAAGCTTTGGAGGCACATTTTTGATGAGGGCTTGGCTCATTTTATGTCATGGATTGACGTCTATTAGTGTTTTATATGACTGGAGACCGCCCAGTGATACTGTTTTATACTATGTCTTTGCATCCTTGCAGAATTGTGCATTATATATGTATTTTCACTACTGTATATTAAAGGGCCATAATACCCAAATGTTTAAACACTTGAAAGTGATGCAGCATAGCTGTAAAAAGCTGATTAGAAAATATCACCTGAACATCTCTATGTAAAAAAGAAAGATATTTTACCTCAAAAGTTCCTCAGTAGCCACCTCCCATTGTAAAGGATTTCTAAGCAGCATTTTAGTGTGTCTGTCCTGGGACATCTGAAGGGACTAGCATCGTGCACTCTCATATTATTTCACCAATCAGGTAAAGGAAGCTTACTATGAAATCTCATGAGAGTTAAGTCAAATCTCATGAGATCACAGTAAGAGTTCATGACCTCAGCACTGCTGATGCTGATTGGCTGCTGTTCATTTCTTCATTTTTTTTAAATTTGTTTACCTGCAGCTGGGAGCAGCTGAGTATAACTTTTTACACAGAACTTACTCTGCTGAGCTGAGGAAATTGTGAGATAAAATATCTTCCTTTTTTACATAGAGAAGCTCAGGTGATATTTTCCTGTCAGCTTTTTACAGTTATACTGCATCAGTTTCAAGTGATTTAGCATATGAGTATTATGTCCCTTTAAATAAGTCGTTTTCACTTCAGCATACACATGCCTGGACATGACTTATATTTGCATACTGATTCTTTGTTAGTGCAGGGACACCAATATTTATTTTTATTATTATCTTTAGGTGTCTATTCTGGAGTATACCTTGGTCCCGGGCATTATTATCTTTATTCCATATATCATATTTTCCTACTGAATTGTATACCTTATTAAGTGCTTATCCATAATGTTGTGTGTGTGTGTATATATATATATGAATAGAAGTAAAGTTCTCCCAAGGCAAAGTTAAAAAATCCAACATTTTATTATAATCCACATAGGATAAAAGTAACCCATCGGGGTCCCAAAAAGCACATAAAAGCACAAATGCATTAGGCTGACATGTTTCAGCTTGTTGCTATAATCATAGCTGATTCAATACATTTGTGTCACTCATTTAAAAGCACACCTTCTTTTTCATTGGTTTAACCTCTTATTCTCTTGCACAAGTAGTGATTGCGCTGAAAGTGAAGTCAGCACGCTTCTGGTCTAGACCTAACACAAAACATTTTTTTTTTTTCATGACAACTTATTCCTAACAGAAAACAAATCATATAGGTCCACTACCAATCAATTTGCCATGCAAACTGCATTGGTCACAATGCCTAAATTGAATTAGATCGCTCAAAACTGGTAAAACATAATTGCCAATGTAACACACCACAAAAAATTCACAGAATACACTGACGTCACGCCCAGTAAAATGAATATACATACTTTTAATAATCCCATCACCATCCAAATGGGTATTTACACAACAGAACACTGGAGAATATTTTTTTCACAGCTAATAGTACACTTAAGCATTTCATATTGCCCCAGTGGCAAAGGATACTCTTGAACATATTACCAACTTATAATTGTTATCAATGTACACACTACAGCATAATAGTCTGTATAGTCCCAGGTCACCACACTATTTAAACCATGAGGTGACATGATCCCCAACTTATAGATATCATTAACATCACCTCCTCTTGGTGGCCTCACTATCCTGTCAATTAGCATACATCTCAGATCAGCCACTGTGTGTCTTGATCTCAGAAAGTGTAACGCCCTCCTTCAGGGCCAATCTTATTGTTAAGCAATGATTCGCTATCCTCTCCTTGAGGGGGCGCTCTGTCTTACCAACATAGGTAAGTCCACATGGACACTTGATAATGTAAACCCCCATGTCTGATGTACATGTAAGTCTATGCTTCAAAGTTACATTTTTGTCAGTGCGAGGGTGACTAAATGATGGATGAATAATCAAAGAATTACAGGTTATACATTCATCTGAATGATAACAATTAGATTTTACTGTCCAGCTTCTCAGAGCAAAGCTGTCCACTGGATCAGCCAAGTTGAGCAAGTCATTTAAATTCTTGTCTCTTCACAATCCCACTAGGGTGCGACCTGTGCAACCTTGCTTTAAAGAATTATCAGACGAGACAATGTCCCAATATTTAAATACTGACGTTTTAAGCTGCAAAATCTGTAAATTGTACACTGGGGTGAAGATACAAGAGTGTTGTTCTTCGGGAAGTAAACCTTTTATTTTACCCTTGGAAACCCTATCATAGGCTTTCTTAATAGTCGATGGTTTATACCCTCAGACAATAAACCTCTCTATAACTTCCTGCTCCCTCCTCTGTTTAGCAGAATCCTGAGTAACAATCCTATTTATCCTAGCAAATTGACTAACAGATAAACTATCTAGTAAACACCTTGGGTGGAAATTAGAGGCCAATAGTAAAGTATTTCTATCTGTAGTATTTTTATAAAGGTCTGTGACTAGACCATTATCACTTGATAACCATCACATCAAGATAGCTAATGTGTCTGTAATATGCATGCGTGATGAATCTAATCTTAGATTCCAAACTGTTTGTTCATAAAGATAGTTGTTCCATCTTGCCACTCCAAACCAAAAAGAGGTCATCTATATAGCGACAGTATGTGGTAATCAAGGGAGAGTAAACTTGAATGTGTTTTATCTCATAGTTAAAAAATATTAGCATATATATATATATATATATATATATATATATATATATATATATATATATACTGTAAATTTTATTATATCTTTTCATGTGACAACACTGAAGAAATGACACTTTGCTACAATGTAAAGTAGTGAGTGTACAGCCTGTATAACAGTGTCAATTTGCTGTCCCCTCAAAATAACTCAACACACAGCCATTAATGTCTAAACCATTGGCAACAAAAGTGAGTACACCCATAATTGGAAATATCCAAATTGGGCCCAATTAGCCTTTTTCCCTCCCCGGTGTCATATGACTCATTAGTGTTACAAGGTCTCTGGTGTGAATGGGTAGCAGGTGTGTTAAATTTTGTGTTATTGCTCTCACGCTCTCTCATACTGGTCACTGGAAGTTCAAAATGGCACCTCATGGCAAAGATCTCTCTGAGGATCTGAAAAAAAAAAAGAATTGTTGCTCTACATAAAGAAGGCCTAGGCTATAAGAAGATTGCCAAGACCCTGAAACTGAGCTGCAACATGGTGGGCAAGACCATACAGTGGTTTCACAGGACAGGTTCCACTAAGAACAGGCCTCGCCATGGTCGACCAAAGAAGTTGAGTGCACGTGCTCAGCGTCATATCCAGAGGTTGTCTTTGGGAAATAGATGTATGAGTGCTGCCATCATTGCTGCAGAGGTTGAAGGCGTGGGGGGGGGGCAGCCTGTCTGTGCTCAGACCATACACCGCACACTCCATCAAATTGGTCTGTATGGCTGACGTCCTAGAAGGAAGCCTCTTCTAAAGATGATGCACAAGAATGCCCACAAATAGTTTGTTGATGACAAGCAGACTAAGGACATGGATTACTGGAACCATGTCCTGTGGTCTGACGAGACCAAGATAAACTTATTTGGTTCAGATAGTGTCATGCGTGTGTGGCGGCAACCAGGTGAGGAGTTCAAAGACAAGTGTGTCTTGCCTACAGTCAAGCATTGTGGTGGGAGTGTCATGGTCTGGGCCTGTATGAGTGCTGCTGGCACTAGGAAGCTACAGTTCATTGAGGGAACCATAAATGCCAACATTTACTGTGACATACTGAAGCAGAGCATGATCCCCTCCATTCAGAGACTGGGCCGCAGGGCAGTATTCCAACATGATAATGACCCCAAACACACCTCCAAGACGACCACTGTCTTGCTAAAGAAGCTGAGGGTAAAGGTGATGGACTGGCCAAGCATGTCTCCAGACCTAAACCGTATTGAGCATCTGTGGGGAATCCTCAAACGGAAGGTGGGGGAGCGCAAGGTCTCTAACATCCACCAGCTCTGTGATGTCGTCATGGAGGAGTGGAAGAGGACTCCAGTGGCAACCTGTAAAGCTCTGGTGAACTTCATGCCCAAGTGGGTTAAAGCAGTGCTGGAAAATAAGGTTGGCAACACAAAATATTGACACTTTGGGCCCAATTTGGACATTTCCACTTATCAATAAAAACTTTTTATATATTTTGCCACTGTGTACATCCAAGTGCTGTTGTAGAAGGATGATTCAGTCGCTTTCCACTCTGGGTAACTCCGGCCAGATGTTAGACTCTCCTAAAGAGTATTGTAGAATGTTCCTGTTACAGTAACCAAGTTAGCTGGTGACTGAGGATCCGGCCTTCTTATACCGCATAAATTGCATAAAAGAGAGAAAGTATGGGGGCTTACAGCACTATTCCCTACTGTTAAAACCTAGCCTTTATTAATAAATTAAAATCATAAACAGACGGTAATATCACATCTAATCACCCTGCTCACATACCACCCTCCCACTGGGTAAGGTTATATAGTACTGAAAAAAGCAGAGTGAATAAGAAAATAAACAGAAAAAAATAAAAAATAAAGCATCACACTAATTCCAGAGTCCTGGCCAATATACTGGAACCTCGGCATCAGGTGGGATAGTGGAGAGGCAAGTTAAAAAAGATAGTGCAGCAAACAATTTTCAGCCCTACACAGTCTTTTTCAATGCTAAAATCCACCAGATTACTCTCCTAATCTGCTTTAAATAGGGTATGATGACTAACAAAACACCAATCCAATTTCGAGACACAAACACTAGCTTAAGTGTATTATATGCAACACACCTATCCATTGGCTTAAGCCCTAAAACGGGGTGTGCCAATCTAGATCCATATCTAATCGGATCTCCTTCCAATAATAGGAGTGTTAGCTCTGTGATGATCCAATAAAAAGTGTATGCCGTCCTGACACACCTTTATATCTTCCAAAATAAAGAGTTTTTCTATTCATTGTTATTAAGGTGTAAACTTTACCCATATGATATATATGATCATATCTCCATGACATCATGTAAATTAAGTCAGCATTATGTATATGTCATCTCAATCATTTTGAATATATATATAAAACTCATTTTGTCCCTTCAAATGGGCTGACTTTGATGCACATCAAGTGCCAATCCACCAACAAATATCCCAGTCATAACATATGTTTATGGAGACAGAATTAGATGCTGTCCCGAGTATTATATTCATATTACATAGTAAAAGACAGAAAATAAAAGTCTGTCTATTCATTATTAGTAAGGTTTAAAGCTTTACCCAAATGATACATATATATTTATGAGCATATCTCCATGACATTGTATAAATGAAGTCGGTATTATGTGTGTTGTCTCGATCATATTGAATATAAATGACCCATTTTGTCCCTTCAAACGGGCTGACCCTGACACACATCAAGTGCCAGTCCACCAACAGATCTATCACTCCTAATCACCTAGATTACGAGTTTTGCGCTCGTGTTTTAACGCTGAAAAAAATTGCCATTTCAGTGTTAAAACAGTAACGCAGCAATTATGAGTCTTGTCGGTATAGCTGTACCGCAAGCATTTTAGCCTGTAACGCAACGTCAGTCCCAAACTAAAAAAAATGATGCATGGGATTTCCATAGCGCTGCCATTACAAGTTTTGCGGTGAGGCTAAAAAGTTTGTGTTACAGCCTATACCAACACGATCCGTTTCGCAATCTGAGACCAGTAGTTATGAGGCCCTCCCGCATCGCAAACACTAAATTACATTTATTAACCCCTAATCTGCCGCTCCTGATATCACTGCCACTAATAGTATTTATTAACCCCTATTCCGCCGCTCCCTGACAATGCCGCCACTAAATACAGTTATTAACCTGACATTTCCACCACTAAATAAAGCTATTAACCCCTATTCCACCGCTCCCCAACATCGCCGCCACTAAATAAAGTTATTAACCCCTAAACCTCTGGCCTCCCACATCACCTCCACTAAGGAAACCTATTAACCCCTAAACCGCCAGCACCCCACATTGCAAAACACTAAATTAAACTATTAACCCCTAAACCTAACAACCCCCTAACTTTAACTTAAAATTACAAGATCCCTATCTTAAAATAAATAAAAACTTACCTGGGAAATTAAAAAAACCTAAGTTTAAACTGTAAATTAAACTAAAATTACTATTATACTACAATTCAAATAACTATCAATAACATAAATTAAATTACACATTAAAAAAACTAACACCACTAAAAAAATTAAATCAGCCAATAGAATTTCATTAGCTCTCATTCTTATGGTTGATTTGAACAGCCAATAGGATTCAGTAGCTCTCATCCTATTGGTTGAATTAAATTTCAAAAATCAAATCAGCCAATAGGAATGCAAGGGAAGCCATTTTGAAAAGGCTCCCTTCCATTAAAGATTCAGTATACGACGGTGACCGTATGAAGAGGATGCTCCGCGCCGGATGTCTTCAGGATGGACCCGCTACATGCCGACGGGATGAAGATAGAACCCGCCGCCGGGATGAAGATAGAAGATGCCGCCTGGATGAAGATAGAAGACGCCGCCTGGAAGAATGAAGACTTTGGGGCTTTTTTATTTTTATAGGGCTATTAGATTAGGTGTAATTGTTTTTATTTTCGATAATTTCGTGTTATTTTTTGTAATTTAGTATTTTTTTATTTTTTGAAATTTAGTATTTTTATTTTTTTGTAACTGTAGATTTTTTTTGTTTTTTAGTGGTGTTAGGTTTTTCTAATGAGTAATTTAATTTATTTAATTGATAGTTGTTTTAATTGTAGTATAATAGTAATTAGTTTAGTTAGTTTAATTTATAGTTTAAACTTAGGTTTTTTTAATTTCCCAGGTAGGTTTTTTAATTTATTTTAAGATAGAGATCTTGCAATTTTAATTTAAAGTTAGGGGGGTGTTAGATTTATGGGTTAATAGTTTAATTTAGTGTTTTGCGATGTGGGGGGCTGGCGTTTTGGGTCTAATAGGTTTATTTAGTGGCAGTGATGTGGGAGGCCAGAGGTTTAGGGGTTAATAACTTTATTTAGTGGTGGCGATGTCGGGGAGTGGTGGAATAGGAGTAAATAGCTTTATTATAGTGCGGGCGATGTCGGGGAGCGGTGAAATAGGGGTTAATAACTTTATTTAGTGGTGGCGATGTCGGGTAGCAGCGGAATAGAGATTAATAACTTTATTATAGTGGCGGCGATATCGGGAGCGGAAGCTTAAGGGTTTAATAGATTTATTTCTGTGGCGGCGATGTCGGGGGCGGCAGATTAGAGGTTAATAACATTATGTAGGTGTCGGCGATGTCGGGGGTGGCAGATTAGGGATTAATAACATTATGTAGGTGTCGGCGATGTTGGGGGCAGCAGATTAGGGGTGTTTAGACATGGGGTTTATGTTAGGGTGTTAGGTTTTAACATAACTTTTTTTTCCCCATAGACATCAATGGGGTGCGTTACGGAGCTTTTCATTCTGCGATTGCAGGTGTTAGTTTTTTTCTAACACTTTCTCCCCATTGATGTCTATAGGTAAAGCACGTCAAAGAAGTGCTTGGATTTTGTGCGGTATGGAGCTCATTGCAACCATATCGCACGCACAAGGCGGCTTTTCCAAAACTCGTAATGGCAGCGCTATGGAAGGTGAAATAATGCAACTTTTGTTGCGTTCGCTTCACACCCTCTATAGCGCAAAACTTAATCGTAATCTAGGTGAATGTGTTTATAGAGATAAAACTAGGTGCTATTCATAATATTATATTCATATTATATAACAAGAGATAGATAAAAAATCTGTCTATTCATTATTAGTAAGGTATAAAAAGATAGAAATACCATAAATTAAGGAAGATACCATAAATGAACTAGTTGCACTACTCAATGAGTCAAGGAAGATAGAAATACTATAAATTAAGGAAGATAGAAATACCATAAATTAAGGAAGATAGAAATACCATAAATTAAGGAAGATAGAAATACCATAAATTAAGGAAGATAGAAATACCATAAATTAAGGAAGATAGAAATACCATAAATTAAGGAAGATAGAAATACCATAAATTAAGGAAGATAGAAATACCATAAATTAAGGAAGATAGAAATACCATAAATTAAGGAAGATACCATAAATGAACTAGTTGCACTACTCAATGAGTCAAGGAAGATAGAGATACTATAAATTAACTAGTGGCACTACTCAATGAGTCAGAACCCAATTATGAGGCAGCTAAATGGTATGAAATCTTGAAACCTAAGTCGCTGTGTTTTATACCATCTAGCAATATCTCACCACAAATTATGACATTTCTTACTATGCTCAGAAATCACAATGCTAGATGAAATACATGATCCAAAAGTCCCATATAATCTGTCACCCTCTGAAAAATTGGCCTTAGCTGCAATGATGGGTTGGGAAGATGTACAATTTAAATCTAGTGACAAAGGGTATAATGTAGTGTTATGGCCTAACACTAAGGGGCCCATTTATCAAGCCCTGCAGGCTCGCCAGAAACACCAGTTATGAAGCAGCGGTATAAAGACCGCTGCTCTATAACCTGTCCGCCTGCTCCGAGCAGGCGGACAGACATCGCCACAATTCAACCCGATTGAGTATGATCGGGTTGATTGACACCCCCCTGCTGACGGCCGATTGGCCATGAATCTGCAGGGGGCGGCGTTGCATCAGCAGCACACAATAGCTGCTGGTGCAATGCTGAATATGGAGAGCGTATTGCTCTCCGCATTCAGCGAGGTCTGTCGGACCTGATCTGCACTGTCGGATCAGGTCCGAAAACCTTTGTTAAATTGGCCCCTATGTATGTCTCTGAAGTCAATAGACAATTGAGTAATGAAACTTACTATAAGAGGATTTTTATACGATTTTATGGAGATATGCTCATAAATATATATGTATCATATGGGTAAAACTTTACACCTTACTAATAATGAACAGACAGACTTTATTTTCTGTCTTTTACTATGTAAAATGAATATAATCCTTGGGACAGCATCTAATTCTGTCTCCATAAACTTATGTTATGACTGGGATGTTTGTTGGTGGATTGGCACTTGATGTGCGTCAGAGTCAGCCCATTTGAAGGGACACAATTAGTAATATAAATTCAATATGATCGAGATGACACTTGTACATAATCCTGACTTAATTAACATGATGTCACAAAGGTCTATATATATATCATATATAGTGTACACCTTACTAACAATGAATAGAAAGACTCTTTATTTTTCCCTTGCTCTATATACATGCATGTGAAGTCTGTGAATATCAGTATGACATGCTGATGGGGGCGTGTATTATTATTATTATTATCGGTTGTTTGTAGAGCGCCAACAGATTCCTCTCCATGACTGGAAGATATAAAGGTGTGTCAGGACGGCATACACTTTTTATTGGATCATCACAGAGCTAACACTCCTATTATTGGAAGGAGATCCGATTGGATATGGATCTAGATTGGCACACCCCGTTTTAGGGCTTAAACCAATGGATAGGTGTGTTGCATATAATACACTTAAGCTAGTGTTTGTGTCTCGAAATTGGATTGGTGTTTTGTTAGTCATCATATCCTATATAAAGCAGATTATTAGAGAAATCTGGTTGATTTTAGCATTGAAAACGGCTGTGTAGGGCCGAAACTTGTTTGCTGCACTATCTTTTCTAATTTGCCTCCCCTCTATCCCACCTGATGCCGAGGTTCCAGTATATTGGCCAGGACTCTGGAATTAGTGTGATGCTTTCTTTTTTATTTTTTCCTCCGTTTATTTTCTTATTCACTCTGCTTTTTTCAGTACTATATAACCTTACCCAGTGAGAGGGTGGTATGTGAGCAGGGTGATTAGATGTGATATTACCTTCTGTTAATGATTTTAACTTACTAATAAAGGCTATGTTTTATCAGTAGGGAATAGTGCTGTAAGCCCCCATACTTTCTATTGTTTGTGTAATTGTTATTTAGGACGATTAGCACCTTATCTCATAGAAATATTTTTATTTGATAAGTTTTTCCCACTCTTTTGGATTGTAGTGCCAGTTAGCTCTTATCTGGTAATTGTATCTTCTTATACCGCACTTTAATTGTGCTTCATCAAATCTAAGTCATTTTCTTGCTTTACTGCTATGTGTTGAGGAGCCTTCTCTGATATATTGTATATATTGTATAGTATTCTCATTGTAGATGGCCTGACACGTGAAAACAGCTGCATGCGCATATGCAGTCTCTATTGGTCTGACATAAAGTATATCCTTTGTATTGGAATATATACCACTAACATCACCAGCACTTTTTAGCATATTGTTGGCGCCCCTGTTTGTATCATTTTGTGTATGATATTTTAGATAGTTAGTATTCTCGCCTACTTTTTGAATGGCAATCCAAGTCAATATGGTTGCTCAAAGCCTAAAAGTGCATATATTTTTCTGCAACATTCTGCTGTGCATATCGGGCTGGACTGCTTGATTTTGAACAGCAGCTTGATTTTTTCAAGCAGATTTTGCAGCATGTATTCAAATTTGGACAAATGCAAAAAAATCTCTAATTGTGCTGTTTTCTTTATATGTGTTCCAAAATGCAAAATGAGCACTACCTTTTAATGACTAAGCAAAGGAATAAATGATGGCTCAGCAAAAAATGTGCTCATTAGTTTGTGCTGTTAAAATTGTTACTCTAAAGATAGGAAAGACCTGTGCCAGACCACATAAAAAGATCAATATTTTGGTGCTGCTACTGGCTTGTAATACTAGCATTAGCTGATATTTTCAATATATATATATATATATATATATATATATATATATATATATATATATATATATATATATATAAAGGGACATAAAACTCACATTACTCTTTCATGATTCAGATAGAGCATACACCTTAAAACAACTTCAATTTACTTCTATAATCAAATAATCAAATTTTCTTTTCTTGTTATCCTTTGTTGAAAAGCAGAAAGGTAAGTTCAGAAGTGAGCCGTGTCTGCAGCACTTTATGTCAGCAGTTTTACAACGTTATATATTAGCAAGAGCACTAGATAACAGCATTATATCCTGTAATGTAGTTCTTCAGACATCGGCACGCTTCCTAAAATGCTTCTGTTCGAAATTGAAATGTGGTCATACACTTTTCAATTTTACTATAATATCCCTTTAAGTAAATATCTTCTCTTGCTCTGTTATAAGAGGGCAGGATGACCCCCGGGCAGAAAATATACATTTGTGTCAAAGAAATAATTGACATATTTAAGAAAATCATGTGAGATTATTCTTTATTACACTGCAGCACTTTTGTATTTCATAAGAGATCTAATTGTGTTCTCTTTAAACCTCAGCTTCTGAATTATAGACAGCGAGACTCTATGAAACCTAAATTGCGGGTTTGTGGACTTTGTACAGGAATAAATGCTGGGTATTATCTACAGCCTGCGCGTAAGTATTCTGATTTGACCTCTAAAACCCAGGGATGTTTTGCAGTAGTAAATTATGTTCTGTGTCTTTTTACAAAGCTTTGAAAGGATATTGTAAATGATTTTTTATTTATGACATTTTTTTTTTTTAAACCAAATAAATTATTGTCATGTAAAAACAATAACAGAAACAAAATCACATTTAAAGGGCCATACAATATAGTCGAATTGCGTAATCAATAAATGCATGATTGAAAGATAATAAAAAAGCCCGATATTCAAAGCATCAACAGACTGATGAGAAACTGCCTTTCTGACCTTGTCAGCCTTGCAGTCTGTCGGTCTGCCGATATTTAAAAAAAAAAAAAAAAAGGGGGATGGAACCGCGAAGTGCCAGTGAGTGGTGATGTGTCTCCTATATATATAATGGGGAGCCATTTTTCAGCCCTTTCTGCGGGCGGGAGATGCATTTGCAATGTGTTCCTACCGTACAGATGCCTAGATTATGAGTTTTGTTGGTAAGGCTGTGCGGTGCTAACGCGGAGTTTTCCCTTACCGCTTACCTACAGACAACGCTGGTATTACGGGTTTTTAGAAAACCGGCGTTAGTCGCAAAAAAGTGAGCGTAGAGCAAAATTTAGCTCCACATCTCACCTCAATACCAGCGCTGCTTACGTTAGCGGTAAGCAGGTAAAACGTGCTTGTGTACGATTTCCCCATAGGAATCAATGGGGCAGAGCCGGCTGAAAATAAACCTAACACCTTCAAAAAAGCAGCGTAAAGCCCCTAACGCAGCCCCATTGATTCCTATGGGGAAACACATTACACATTTTATGTCTACACCTAACACCCTAACATGAACCCCTAATCTGCTGCCCCCAACATCGCAGACACCTGCATAACATTATTAACCCCTAATCTGCCGCTCCGGACACTGCCGCCACCTACATTTGTATTTATTTTAACTAGGTAGAATAGTTATTAACGATTTAATAGCTACCTAGTTAAAAATAAAAAATAAAATAGTTAAATTCAAATTTTCCTGTAAAATAAATCCTAACCTAAGTAACAATTACACCTAACACTACACTATAATTAAATAAATTAACTAAACTAAATACAATTAAATACAATTAAAAATAATTATCTAAAGTACAAAAACAAACAAACATTAAATTACAGAAAATAATAAAATAATTACAAGATTTTTAAACTAATTACACCTAATGTAATCCCCCTAACAAAATAAAAAAGCCTCCCAAAATAAAAAAAAGCCCTACCCTACACCAAATTACAAATAGCCCTTAAAAGGGCCTTTTGCTGGGCATTGCCCCAAAGTAATCAGCTCTTTTACCTGTAAAAAAAAGAAATACAACCCCCCAACATTAAAACCCACCACCAACACAACCAACCCTACTCCAAAATCCACCCAATCCCCGTTAAAAAAACCTAACACTAACCCCTTGAAGATCACCCTACCTTGAGAAGTCTTCACCCAACCGGGCCGAAGTCCTCCACAAAGCCGGCAGAAGTGGTCCTCCAGACGGGCAGAAGTCTTCATCCAGGCGGCATCTTCTATCTTCATCCATCCGGCGGCTCCATCTTCAAGACATCCGATGCAGAGCATCCTCTTCTTTCGACGTCTTCTTGCTGAATGAATATTCCTTTAAATGACGTCATCCAAGATGGCGTCCCTTGAATTCCGATTGACTGATTCTAATTTTAATGTTGGGGGGGTTGTAATTTTTTTTTACAGGTAAAAGAGCTGATTACTTTGGGGCAATGCCCCGCAAAAGGCCCTTTTAAGGGCTATTTGTAATTTAGTGTAGGGTAGGGCTTTTTTATTTTGGGGGGCTTTTTTATTTTTTTAGGGGGATTAGATTAGGTGTAATTAGTTTAAAAATCTTGTAATTATTTTATTATTTTCTGTAATTTAGTGGGGGGTTTTTGTACTTTAGATAATTTTATTTAATTTTATTTAATTGTAGTTAATTTAGGGAATTAATTTAATTATAGTGTAGTGTTAGGTGTAATTGTAACTTAGGTTAGGTTTTATTTTACAGGTATACTTGTATTTATTTTAACTAGGAAGTTATTAAATAGTTAATAACTATTTAATAACTATTGTACCTAGTTAAAATAAATACAAACTTACCTGTAAAATAAAAATAAACCCTAAGATAGCTACAATGTAACTATTAGTTATATTGTAGCTAGCTTAGGGTTTATTTTATAGGTAAGTATTTAGTTTTAAATAGGAATAATTCAGTTAATGCTAGGAATATTTATTTAGATTTATTTAAATTATATTTAAGTTAGGGGGTGTTAGGGTTAGGGTAAGACTTAGGTTTAGGGGTTAATAAATTTAATATAGTGGCGGCGGTGTAGGGGGGGCAGATTAGGGGTTAATAAATTTAATATAGTGGCGGCGGTGTGGGGGGGTGCAGATTAGGGGTTAATAAGTATAATGTAGGTGGCAGTGGGCTCCGGGAGTGACAGGGTACCAAGAAAGCTGTAAAAAAGCCAAAGAGCAGCGAGATCGATGACTGTTAGTTAACAACAGTCTGCTGCTCATCGCCCCGTACTTGGTGCGTGGCTTTTTGACAGCTTTTTTGATAATTTTGGAGAACGTATTCAGGTCTGTGGCAGTGATGTTAGGCGATCTTAGGCGAGCGTATTAGTGCCGGTGAATGCAAGAAAGTCGATGCTTTGATAAATAAATGCCAATGTAACTATTAGTTATATTGTAGCTATCTTAGGGTTTATTTTACAGGTAAGTATTTAGTTTTAAATAGAAATAATTTATTTAATGATAGTAATATTTATTTAGATTAATTTAAATTATATTTAAGTTAGGGGGTCTTAGGGTTAGATTTATGTTTAGGGGTTAATAAATTTAATATAGTGGCGGCGACGTTGGGGGCGGCAGATTAGGGGTTAATAAATGTAGGTAGGTGGCGGCAGTGTAGGGGTGCAGATTAGGGGTTTATAAATATAATGTAGGTGGCGGCGGTGTAGGGGGGGCAGATTAGGGGTTAATAAATATAACGTAGGTGACGGCGGTGTAGGGGGCGGCAGATTAGGGATTAATAAGTATAATGTAGGTGGCGGTGAGCTCCGGGAGCGGCGGTTTAGGGGTTAATAAGTTTATTTAGTTGCGGCGGGGTCCGGGTGCGGCGGTTTAGGGGTTAATAAGTTTATTTAGTTGCGGCGGCGTCCGGGAGTGGCGGTTTAGGGGTTAATACATTTATTAGAGTTGCGGCGGGGTTCGGGAGCAGCGGTTTAGGGGTTAATACATTTATTAGAGTTGCGGTGGGCTCCGGGAGTGGCGGTATAGGGGGTAAACATTATAGTATAGTGTACCAAGAAAGCTGTAAAAAAGCGGAAGAGCAGCAAGATCGATGACTGTTAGTTAACAACAGTCCGCTGCTCATCGCACCGTACTTGGTGCGCGGCTTTTTGACAGCTTTTTTGATAATTTTGGAGAACGTATTCAGGTCCGCGGCAGCGATGTTAGGCGATCTTAGGCAAGCGTATTGGTGCCGTGGAATGCAAGTCAGTTGACGGCTTGATAAATAGATGCCATTATCTGACAAATTTCACCTCAGTAGAGACAAGGGCATCCAACTTAAAGGGACAGTCTACACCAGAATTGTTATTGTTTAAAAAGATAGATAATCCCTTTATTACCCATTCCCTAGTTTAGCATAACCAACCCAGGATGAATACACTTTTTACCTCTGTGATTATCTTGTATCTAAGCCTCTGCAAACTGCCCCCTTATCAGTTCTTTTGACAGGTATCCATTTTAGCCAATCAGAGCTGGCTCACTGGAACTCCACAGTGTTATCTATATGACACACATGTAGTGATGTGGCGAACATAAAAATTTGGGTTCGCGAACGGCGAACGCAAACTTCCACAACTGTTCACGAACCAGCGAACCGTGCGAACCGCCATAGACTTCAATAGGCAGGCGAATTTTAAAACCCACAGGGACTCTTTCTGGCCACAATAGTGATGGAAAAGTTGTTTCAAGGGGACTAACACCTGGACTGTGGCATGCCGGAGGGGGATCCATGACAAAACTCCCATGGAAAATTACATAGTTGATGCAGAGTCTGGTTTTAATCCATAAAGGGCATAAATCACCTAACATTCCTAAATTGTTTGGAATAACGTGCTTTAAAACATCAGGTATGATGTATCGATCAGGTAGTGTAAGGGTTACGCCCACTTCACAGTGCGCAGTGTAGGTGATATACCTGCCCTGACCATGCTTTGCAGACCAGGTATCAGTGGTCAGATGGACCCTTGCCCCAACACTGTGTGCCAGACATGCCATTATAGTAGACTTATATGGCTTTGGCGTTGCTTTTTGGTAATTAGAAGGCTGCTAAATGCCACTGCGCACCACACATGTTTTATGCCCAGCAGTGAAGGGGTTAATTAGGAAGCATGTAGGCAGCTTGTAGAGTTAATTTTAGCTTAAGTGTAGTGTAGTAGACAACCCAAAGTATTGATCTAGGCCCATTTTGGTATATTTCATGCCACCATTTCACCGCCAAATGCGATCAAATAAAAAAAAAATGTTCACTTTTTCACAAACTTTAGGTTTCTCACAGAAATTATTTACAAACAACTTATGCAATTATGGCATAAATGGTTGTAAATGCTTCTCTGGGATCCCCTTTGTTCAGAAATAGCAGACTTATATGGCTTTGGCGTTGCTTTTTGGTAATTAGAAGGCTGCTAAATGCCACTGCGCACCACACGTGTTTTATGCCCAGCAGTGAAGGGGTTAATTAGGGAGCATGTAGGGAGCTTGTAGAGTTAATTTTAGGTTAAGTGTAGTGTAGTAGACAACCCAAAGTATTGATCTAGGCCCATTTTGGTATATTTCATGCCACCATTTCACCGCCAAATGCGATCAAATTTAAAAAAAACTTAAATGTTTTCGCAATTTTAGGTTTCTCACTGAAATTATTTACAAACAGCTTGTGCAATTATGGCACAAATGGTTGTAAATGCTTCTCTGGGATCCCCTTTGTTCAGAAATAGCAGACATATATGACTTTGGCGTTGCTTTCTGGTAATTAGAAGGCCGCTAAATGCTGCTGCGCATCACATGTGTATTATGGCTAGCAGTGAAGGGGTTAATTAGGTAGTTTGTAGGGAGCTTGCAGGGTTAAATTTAGCTTTAGTGTAGAGATCAGCCTCCCACCTGACACATCAGACCCCCTGATCCCTCCCAAACAGCTCCCTTCCCTCCCCCACCCCACAATTGTCCCCGCCATCTTAAGTACTGGCAGAAAGTCTGCCAGTACTAAAATAAAAGGTTTTTACATTTTTTTTATTTTTTTTTAGCATATTTACATATGCTGTGGTGTAGCATCCCCCCTTAGCCCCCAACCTCCCTGATCCCCCCCAAAACAGCTCTCTAACCCTCCTCATCTGCCTTATTGGCGGCCATCTTGGGTACTGGCAGCTGTCTGCTATTATTTCACAGTCAAAAAAGTGTTGTTTTCTTTTAAATGTACACTACTGTTACACCAGATATGAGTGGTGGCACTGGGCAAGTGGGCACAGTATACGCTGTGAGTCTGACACACACGCTGGCAGGCAGGCAACTGCAATTAGATTACACAGAAAAAAAAAAAAAGCAGACTGATGTTTGGGGTGCTGTCCTTACAGCAGAGATCAGATGAGTCCTTCAGGACTGTAGTGGACACTGAATACACTAGCCTAGCTATAGATTTCCCTATTCAATCAGCAGCAGCTACACTGTCCCTCCTCTCACTAAGAATGCAGCTTCCAAATGAATCTAAAATGGATGCTGTCCAGGAGGTGGGAGGGTCTGGAAGGGAGGGTCTGCTGCTGATTGGCTGGAATGTGTCTTCTGACTGTGAGGTACAGGGTCAAAGTTTACTCAATGATAAAGAATAGGGGGCGGACCGAACATTGCATATGTTCGCCGTCCGCGGCGGATGCAAACATGCTATGTTCGCCGGGAACTATTCGCCGGCCAACTATTCGCGACATCACTACACACATGAACTAACACCCTTTAGTGGTGAAAAACTGTCAAAATGCCCTGAGAGAAGAGGCTGCCATCAGGGGATTAGAAATTAGCATATGAACTTCCTATGTTTAGCTTTCAAGTAAGAATACCAAGAGAACAAAGCGAAATTGGTGATCAAAGTAAATTGGAAAATTGTTTAAAATTGCATTCTCTATCTGAATCATGAAAGTTTATTTTGGACTAGACTGTCCCTTTAAAGTGCTTCAGAAATGTATGAGAGTGAGGAGAATTCCATGTTGCTGCCTTACATGGGATCTCAGAAGAGATGTCCACTTCCTCAAGCAAAGAAATGGAAACTGTTCTTGTGTCGTAATGTTGGGGATTCTGATCACATTTGGCATTATTGTTGGTGTGAACTTTTTCTGTGTTGCAGTTTTATTGTCATTATTAAAGGATAATTAAATAAAGTAGAATTACATAATGAACAAGTCCATAACAATATGACAATCCAATAGCGATAACAATATGATAGTGAAAGCAAATTTGAAAGTTTCTTAAAACTGCAAGCTCTATCTGAACCATGAAAGTTTAATTTAGTGTAATCTATTGACTTTAGTGTCCCTTTAATGCTGAATTTCCAGTAGTTTTGTTGTTACATTGGGTCATTGTTTGCTGCACATATTTAATTTTCCACCATGGCCATGTTTTCATGAAGCCACTATGAAGCCATTTTTCTTTGTTTACAGACAGTTTCTTGAGCATACAATTTTAAATAACTTTCTAATTTACTTCTATTATCATTTTTTCTTCATTCTGTTTGTATCTTTTGTTGAAAAGCAGGAAGGTATGTTTAGAAGCTAGCTCATTTCTAAAGCACTATCTGGCAGCAGTTTTGCAAGAATGCTATCCATTTGCAAAAGCACTAGATTGCAGCACTATTTCCTGTCATGTAGTGCGTCAGATGCCTACCTAGGTATCTCCTCAACAAAGAATATCATGGGAATGAAGCATTTTAGATAATAGAATCAAATTGGAAACTTTTTTTAAAAATGTATGTTCTGTCTGAATCACAAAATATTTTCATATCCCTTTAAAGGGACACTGAACCCAAATTGTTTCTTTCGCGATTCAGATAGAGCTTGCAATTTTAAGCAACTTTCTAATTTCCTCCTATTATCATTTTTTCTTCGTTCTCTTGGTATCTTTATTTGAAAAAGAAGGCATCTAAGCTTTTTTTTGGGGTTCAGAACTCTGGACAGTACTTTTTTATTGGTGGATGAATTTATCCACCAATCAGCAAGAACAACCCAGGTTGTTCACCAAAAATAGGCCGGCATCTAAACTTACATTCTTGCATTTCAAATAAAGATATCAAGAGAATGAAGAAAATTTGATAGGAGTAAATTAGAAAGTTGATTAAAATTGCATGCTCTATCTGAATCACGAAAGAAAAAATTTGGGTTCAGTGTCCCTTTAACTTTTCTTCTGTATTCTGACTACCTGGTTTATGGTCTTCGATTACTGTTCTTGACCACTATTTTACCTAATGATTCTACCACTAACTGCTCTGGATCATGTTTTGACCTTGGCTGTGGCCCTTAAATTAAGATAAAGCATGCAATTTTAAGCAACTTTCTAATTTACTTCTATTATCAATTTTTCTTCGTTCTCTTGCTATCTTTATTTAAAAAGAAGGCATCTAAGCTAAGGAGCCAGCCAATATTTGGTTCAGACCCTGGACAGCACTTGTTTATTGGTGGGTGAATTTATCCACCAATCAGCAAGAACAACCCAGGTTGTTCACCAAAAATGGGCCAGCATCTAAAAGTTCTTGCTTTTCAAATAAAGATACCAAGTGAATGAAGAAAATTTGATAATAGGAGTAAATTAGAAAATTGCTTAAAATTGCATGCTCTATCTGAATCACGAAAGAAAAAAATTTGGGTTCGGTGTCCCTTTAACCCCTTAATGACCGAGGACGTGCAGGGTACGTCCTCAAAAAAAAGGCAGTTAATGCCTGAGAACGTACCCTGCACGTCCTCGGTTTGGAAAGCAGCTGGAAGCGATCCTGCTCGCTTCCAGCTGCTTTCCGGTTATTGCAGTGATGCCTCGATATCGAGGCATCCTGCAATAACCATTTGTAGCCATCCGGTGCAGAGAGAGCCACTCTGTGGCCCTCTCTGCACCGGACATTAACGGCTACCTTCGTTGGTGGGTGGGAGCCGGTGTGGGAGGTGGGTGGCGGCCATCGATGGCCTTTGTGATGCGGAGGGGGGCGGGATCGGGGGCGGGGACGACCGGGGGGACGCGCACGGACGCGCGCGCGTGCACGGGGAGGCCGGGCGGGCGCGTGCACGGGGAGGGAGCGGGTGGGAACCACTACGCTACAGAAAATGTTTTTGTTAGAAGTGGGGATCAAAGGGGTTAATATGGTTTTTTTAGTGATCGGTTTGGCTGGTGGGGTATTGGACTGTGGGGGGGAAGCTACACTACAGAAACAAATAGTAAAACATAAAAAAAACAACATTTTTATTTGAAAACTGGGTACTGGCAGACAGCTGCCAGTACCCAAGATGGCCCCAATAAGGCAGAGGGGGAGGGTTAGGGAGCTATTTTGGGGGGATCAGGGAGGTTGGGGGCTAAGGGGGGACCCTACATAGCAGCATATGTAAATATGCTTAAAAAAAAAATATATATATTTTTTTTATACCTTTTATTTTAGTACTGGCAGACTTTCTGCCAGTACTTAAGATGGCGGGGACAATTGTGGGGTGGGGGAGGGAAGAGTGCTGTTTGGGAGGGATCAGGGGGTGGGATGTGTCAGGTGGGAGTCTGATCTCTACACTAAAGCTAAAATTAACCCTGCAAGCTCCCTACAAACTACCTAATTAACCCCTTCACTGCTGGCCATAATACACATGTGATGCGCAGCAGCATTTAGCGGCCTTATAATTACCAAAAAGCAACGCCAAAGCCATATATGTCTGCTATTTATGAACAAAGGGGATCCCAGAGAAGCATTTAAAACCATTTGTGCCATAATTGCACAAGCTGTTTGTAAATAATTTTAGTGAAAAACCTAAAGTTTGAAAAAGTGAACAATTTTTTTTTATTTGATTGCTTTTGGCGGTGAAATGGTGGCATGAAATATACCAAAATGGGCCTAGATCAATACTTGGGGTTGTCTACTACACTACACTAGAGCTAAAATTAACCCTAGAAGCTCCCTACATGCTCCCTAATTAACCCATTCACTGCTGGGCATAATACACGGTTGGTGCGCAGTGGCATTTAGCAGCCTTCTAATTACCAAAAAGCAAAGCCAAAGCCATATATGTCTGCTATTTATGAACAAAGGGGATCCCAGAGAAGCATTTACAACCATTTATTCCATAATTTCATGAGTTGTTTGTAAATAATTTCAGTGAGAAACCTAAAGTTTGTGAAAAAATTTGTGAAAAAGTAAAATAATTTTTTTATTTGATCGCATTCGGCGGTGAAATGGTGCCATGAAATATACCAAAATGGGCCTAGATCAATACTTTGGGATGTCTTCTAAAAAAAAATATATACATGTCAATGGATATTCAGAGATTCCTGAAAGATATTAGTGTCCCAATGTAACTAGCGCTAATTTTGAAAAAAAGTGGTTTGGAAATGGCAAAGTGCTACTTGTACTTATAGCCCTATAACTTGCAAAAAAAGTAAAGAACATGTAAACATTGGGTATTTCTAAACTCAGGACAAAATTTAGAAACTATTTAGCATGGGTGTTTTTTGGTGGTTGTAGATGTGTAACAGATTTTGGGGGTCAAAGTTAGAAAAAGTGTGTTTTTTTCCATTTTTTCCTCATATTTTATAATATTTTTTATAGTAAATTATAAGATATGATGAAAATAATGGTATATTTTGAAAGTCCATTTAATGGCGAGAAAAACGGTATATAATATGTGTGGGTACAGTAAACGAGTAAGAGGAAAATTACAGCTAAACGCAAACACCACAAAAATGTAAAAATAGCCTTGGTCCCAAACGGACAGAAAATGGAAAAGTGCTGTGGTCATTAAGGGGTTAACTATTTTTATAGATTATGCTTCTGCTCCTGATTGTCTTCACTGTTGCTGAGTCTAGCCTGTTTTACTCCTGTTTACTTCTAGATCACTACCATCTATTAAGGTTCTCTACACCTGCTGGACTGTATAGGTAAGCGTCAACACTCTATCCAGAGTTGCTGGAACAATCTTAACACCACAAACTGCTCATCTCTTCTGTCCTTCTCTTGGACTGATTAAATTACTTTGCTATAGACACGTGGTTATATACAACTAATTTCTTTATGTGATTGGGATGGAAGTCGGGACTATGGAGCTTTTTTTTTGCAATCTTGTTGGTTTCTTGTATATTGTATTTGGGATGGTGCCTTCTTTAATGATATTAACAGTGGTATCTATGAGACTGACACTTTTAGTGTTCAAGGTTGAGAATGGTGGTGGGGTGGAAACTTTTATGGTCTTTGTGAAACTGTTTTAGTGCCATTTCAGCTTCATTCCAAATAAGGAAGATGTCATCAAGGTAGTGAAGATATAACAGTGATTTTATTTGTAGTTGATTGAGAAATTCCTCTTCCAAATTAGCCATAAAAAGAATGTAAAATTCGGGGGCCATGCGTGTTCCCATAGCTGTTCCAATGGTTTGTAGGAGGTGTTTTCAATGAAGCAGAAGCTGTTATGTTTGAGGATGAATTCTGTCAGTTCTAGTATAGTGGAATTGGGAATTTTCTTTGTATCCTCCCTTTTGGACAGAAATTTAATACAAGTTGATAAACCATCTTCATGTGGGATGTTTGCATAGAGGGCACTGACATCCTAAGGCCTAGATTTAGAGTTCGGCGGTAGCCGTGAAAACCAGCGTTAGAGGCTCCTAACGCTGGTTTTAGGCTACTGCCGGTATTTGGAGTCACTCAAAATAGGGTCTAACGCTCACTTTTCAGCCGCGACTTTTCCATAACGCAGATCCCCTTACGTCAATTGCGTATCCTATCTTTTCAATGGGATCTTTCTAAAGCCGGTATTTAGAGTCGTTTCTGAAGTGAGCGTTAGAGCTCTAACGACAAAACTCCAGCCGCCGGAAAATAGCAGGAGTTAAGAGCTTTCTGGGCTAACGCCGGTTCATAAAGCTCTTAACTACTGTACCCTAAAGTACACTAACACCCATAAACTACCTATGTACCCCTAAACCGAGGTCCCCCCACATCGCCGCCACTCAATTAAAATTTTTTAACCCCTAATCTGCCGACCGCCACCTACGTTATACTTATGTACCCCTAATCTGCTGCCCCTAACCCCGCCGACCCCTGTATTATATTTATTAACCCCTAACCTGCCCCCCACAACGTCGCCGACACCTACCTACACTTATTAACCCCTAATCTGCCGAGCGGACCTGAGCGCTACTATAATAAAGTTATTAACCCCTAATCCGCCTCACTAACCCTATCATAAATAGTATTAACCCCTAATCTGCCCTCCCTAACATCGCCGACACCTAACTTCAATTATTAACCCCTAATCTGACGACCGGAGCTCACCGCTACTATAATAAATGGATTAACCCCTAAAGCTAAGTCTAACCCTAACACTAACACCCCCCTAAGTTAAATATAATTTAAATCTAACGAAATTCATTAACTCTTATTAAATAAATTATTCCTATTTAAAGCTAAATACTTACCTGTAAAATAAACCCTAATATAGCTACAATATAAATTATAATTATATTGTAGCTATTTTAAGATTAATATTTATTTTACAGGGAACTTGGTAATTATTTTAACCAGGTACAATAGCTATTAAATAGTTAAGAACTATTTAATAGTTACCTAGTTAAAATAATAACAAAATTACCTGTAAAATAAATCCTAACCTAAGTTATAATTAAACCTAACACTACCCTATCAATAAATTAATTAAATAAAATACCTACAATTACCTACAATTAACCTAACACTACACTATCAATAAATAAATTAAATACAATTGCTACAAATAACTACAATTACATAAACTAACTAAAGTACAAAAAATAAAAAAGAACTAAGTTACAAAAAATAAGAAAATATTTACAAACATAAGAACAATATTACAACAATTTTAAACTAATTACACCTACTCTAAGCCCCCTAATAAAATAACAAAGACCCCCAAAATAAAAAAATGCCCTACCCTATTCTAAATTAATAGAGTTAAAAGCTCTTTTACCTTACCAGCCCTGAACAGGGCCCTTTGCGGGGCATGCCCCAAGAAGTTCAGCTCTTTTGCCTGTAAAAAAAAACATACAATACCCCCCCCCAACATTACAACCCACCACCCACATACCCCTAATCTAACCCAAACCCCCTTAAATAAACCTAACACTAAGCCCCTGAAGATCTTCCTACCTTGTCTTCACCATCCAGGTATCACCGATCCGTCCTGGCATCCGGTGCTGAAGAGGTCCAGAAGAGGCTCCAAAGTCTTCCTCCTATCCGGCAAGAAGAGGACATCCGGACCGGCAAACATCTTCTCCAAGCGGCATCTTCGATCTTCTTCCATCCGGTGCGGAGCGGGTCCATCTTGAATCAGCCGACGCGGATCCATCCTCTTCTTCCGGCGTCTCCCGACGAATGACGGTTCCTTTAAGGGACGTCATCCAAGATGGCGTCCCTCGAATTCCGATTCCGATTCTATCAGCCAATCGGAATTAAGGTAGGAATATTCTGATTGGCTGATGGAATCAGCCAATCAGAATCAAGTTCAATCCGATTGGCTGATCCAATCAGCCAATCAGATTGAGCTTGCATTCTATTGGCTGATCGGAACAGCCAATAGAATGCGAGCTCAATCTGATTGGCTGATTGGATCAGCCAATCGGATTGAACTTGATTCTGATTGGCTGATTCCATCAGCCAATCAGAATATTCCTACCTTAATTCCGATTGGCTGATAGAATCCTATCAGCCAATCGGAATTCGAGGGACGCCATCTTGGATGACGTCCCTTAAAGGAACCGTCATTCGTCGGGAGACACAGAAAGAAGAGGATGGATCCGCGTCGGCTGATTCAAGATGGACCCGCTCCGCACCGGATGGAAGAAGATCGAAGATGCCGCTTGGAGAAGATGTTTGCCGGTCCGGATGTCCTCTTCTTGCCGAATAGGAGGAAGACTTTGGAGCCTCTTCTGGACCTCTTCAGCACCGGATGCCAGGACGGATCGGTGATACCTGGATGGTGAAGACAAGGTAGGAAGATCTTCAGGGGCTTAGTGTTAGGTTTATTTAAGGGGGGTTTGGGTTAGATTAGGGGTATGTGGTTGGTGGGTTGTAATGTTGGGGGGGTATTGTATGTTTTTTTTTACAGGCAAAAGAGCTGATTTTCTTGGGGCATGCCCCGCAAAGGGCCCTGTTCAGGGCTGGTAAGGTAAAAGAGCTTTTACATTTATTAATTTAGAATAGGGTAGGGAATTTTTTATTTTGGGGATCTTTGTTATTTTATTAGGGGGCTTAGAGTAGGTGTAATTAGTTTAAAATTGTTGTAATATTTTTCTTATGTTTGTAAATATTTTTTTATTTTTTGTAACTTAGTTCTTTTTTATTTTTTGTACTTTAGTTAGTTTATGTAATTGTAGTTATTTGTAGAAATTGTATTTAATTTATTTATTGATAGTGTAGTGTTAGGTTTTATTGTAGGTAATTGTAGGTATTTTATTTAATTAATTTAATGATAGGGTAGTGTTAGGTTTAATTATAACTTAGGTTAGGACTTATTTTACAGGTAATTTTGTTATTATTTTAACTAGGTAACTATTAAATAGTTCTTAACTATTTAATAGCTATTGTACCTGGTTAAAATAAATACAAAGTTGCCTGTAAAATAAATATTAATCCTAAAATAGCTATAATATAATTATAATTTATATTGTAGCTATATTAGGGTTTATTTTACAGGTAAGTATTTAGCTTTAAATAGGAATAATTTATTTAATAAGAGTTAATTAATTTCGTTAGATGTAAATTATATTTAACTTAGGGGGGTGTTAGTGTTAGGGTTAGACTTAGCTTTAGGGGTTAATCCATTTATTATAGTAGCGATGAGCTCCGGTCGTCAGATTAGGGGTTAATAATTGAAGTTAGGTGTCGGCGATGTTAGGGAGGGCAGATTAGGGGTTAATACTATTTATGATAGGGTTAGTGAGGCGGATTAGGGGTTAATAACTTTATTATAGTAGCGCTCAGGTCCGCTCGGCAGATTAGGGGTTAATAAGTGTAGGCAGGTGTCGGCGACGTTGAGGGGGGCAGATTAGGGGTTAATAAATATAATATAGGGGTCGGCGGTGTTAGGGGCAGCAGATTAGGGGTACATAGGGATAACGTAGGTTGCGGCGGTGTACGGAGCGGAAGATTAGGGGTTAAAAATAATATGCAGGGGTCAGCGATAGTGGGGGCGGCAGATTAGGGGTTAATAAGTGTAAGGTTAGGGGTGTTTAGACTCGGGGTACATGTTAGAGTGTTAGGTGCAGACGTAGGAAGTGTTTCCCCATAGGAAACAATGGGGCTGCGTTAGGAGCTGAACGCTGCTTTTTTGCAGGTGTTAGGTTTTTTTACAGCTCAAACAGCCCCATTGTTTCCTATGGGAGAATCGTGCACGAGCACGTTTTTGAGGCTGGCCGCGTCCGTAAGCAACTCTGGTATCGAGAGTTGCATTTGCGGTAAAAATGCTCTACGCTCCTTTTTTGGAGCCTAACGCAGCATTTTTTTGGACTCTCGATACCAGAGTTAATTTTATGCTGCGGCCAGAAAAAAGCCCGTGGAGCGTTAACAGCCCATCTACCGCCAAACTCCAAATCTAGGCCTAAGTGACCAGAATTGAGTTGGTATTTTTTTTTATGCTGTCAGTGGTGTCCTGGAGGAAGCTCTTTGTAGCACGCACTAGGGGCCTCAGCATGCAACGAGTCCTGATATGTTTTCTGTAAGTGTGTTGATGCCAGAGATTATAGGACGGCTTGGATTACTTGGTATGTGTATTTTTGGGAGCATGTAAAAATTGCTTAGAGATGGAGAATCCGGTATTAGTGTGAGGACTTGTTCTTGGATGTGTTTTGGTAAGATATGTTTTATCAGTGCATTTTTGTAACCACAGTGAGGCCTGATAGTAGTTTCTTGTAATAATTTGTATCCAAATGTTGACTGCTGTCAGTGTTCATAATTACAACTGCTCCTCATTTGCTGATTTAATGGTAATATGTGGGTTGTTTTTCAAGTATTTATTGCTTTTTTTCCATTGGAGTGATCGTATCATGTCCGTCCGCACTTTAGTAAATCGGCCCCAGAGTCTTCTAAAATAATCCTCCAGTTCTCTCTCTCTCTACACACACATATATATATATATATATATATACACACAGTATATATATATATATATATATATTTATATATATATATATATATATATATATATATATATATATATATATATATATATATATATATATAAATTATGGAAAATGTATTTATAAACATACTGCATACTACATTCTATGGATTATTTTAAATATTTTACAGTATTTTTATATTATTAATAATTATTTCAATAATGCACCTTAAGAATACCTTGTCACCTTGTAAGTGGTGACTGGCTATGCAAAATATGGCCATATTGTGTGACTAAGATCCCAATTTTATTTAAAAGCAATAGTTGTCCCTTGATGTTGTTTGCAGGCAATTTTTGGGATGTGCACCAATACCTTTTTGCTTGTGTAATACTGGGACATATTGGCAGCACTCCCAAAAGATGTGTATATAAACTTTTTGTAAGGTGTGCTAAACCAAATTTTGTATTTGTATTTATATATATAAATTATGGAAAATGTATAAACATACTGTGAAATGTATAGATACATTCTATGGATTATTTAAAATATTTTACAGTATTTTTATATTATTAATAATTATTTCAATAATGCACCTTAAGAATACCTTTCATGCGCGCTAACCCGGCCACGTTAAGACCTAAATTGAGAATATTTTACTTTCCTTTGTTTTTTACATATAAAATAATGTACTTTTTTATTATTAAATATGTATTTATATACAGTATATCTGATACTGTTAGAAACATAGAAACATAGAATTTGACGGTAGATAAGAACCAAAAAGGCCCATCAAGTCTACCCATATTACGTGTTACTTTTTCCTTAGGATAGCCTTATGCATGTCCCAGGCATTTTTAAATTCCTTTACAGTCTTTGTGTTTATCACCTCAAATGGAAGTTCATTCCATGAATCCACCACCCTTTCTGTAAAAAAATGCTTCCTTAAATTTCTCCTGAATCTGCTACCCTCTAACTTTAGATTGTGACCCCTTGTTTTGGCATTTATTTTTTTGTGAAAAATGCTTTCAGCTTCTATTTTAATAAGTCCCTTCATATATTTGAAGGTTTCTATCATGTCACCTCTTTCCCTTCTATCCTCTAAAATATACATATTTAGATCATAGAGTCTTTCTTTGTACGTTTTATATATTAGACCATGTACCATTTTAGTAGCCCTCCTTTGGACAGCTTCTAGTTTATTTATATCTTTCTGAAGAGAAGATATGGTCTCCAGAGCTGTACACAGTATTCCATATTTGGTCTAACTAATGATCTGTAAAGTGGCATAAGAACCTTGCTATTTCTGCTACTAAAACCTCTTCCAATGCAACCAATCATTTGACTGGCCTTGCTGGCTGCACTGCGGCATTGTGTACCAAATTTTAAATCATCTGAAATAATAATTCCCAAATCCCTTTCTTCTTTAATTACAGTCAGTAATGTACCATTGAGACTATAATTGGCCTTTGGGTTTTTGGATCCTGTATGCATAATTTTGCTCTTGGTAAAATTAAATTTCAGATCCCATTTATTTGACCAGTCCTCTAGTTTATTTTTTTTTATTTTTTTATTTATTATTTTTCTAATTTCAAATTACACAGTAAACAGTACATTAGTGCTTTACATACAATAATCAATACAGTGCCCTTCTCAGGCTTTCATTTCTACATTTAACTAACAATAAAAAACATATGCTTCATAAAGATGTTATCCATTCTATTCTTTTCTATAACCCCATCCCTTAAGCGGTCAGTGATGACTTTGGTTTGTATGGGATCCCTTAGTGGTTCTTGTGAAATCTGTGGTGAGTGTAGTGATTCTTCCCATAGGAATCTAGCGTCATGGATAAAAGTCGATTTATTGCGTTTAATATAACCGTACTCCTCTAAATTCAGAAGCTCTGTCATCCTATCTAGCCACATAGCCTTTGTGGGGGTTTCCGGTGTTTTCCATGCCCGTGCTATTAGGGATCTAACACTATTCAGTCCTGTCTGTAGCAAAAAGGACTTCAGTTTACAAGAAGGTTTGGGGAGATCATTAAGTAATGCGGCTGTCATAGATATGTGTAGTTCATTGCCTAAAAGTAACTGGAAATGTGCTTCTACCTCTCTCCATAATGGTCGTACCTTGGGGCAAAGCCACCACATATGTACTAAGCTCCCTGCCTCTCCGCACCCCCTCCAGCACATTCGTGATGAGTCAGGATATATTGTGTTTAATCTCGTTGGTGTAAGATACCATCGTGTCAGGATTTTATAGTTCATTTCTAGTATCTGTGGTGAGGTTGAGGATTTCTTAGTAGTCGTGAATATTCTATGCCAGTCCATCTCAACCGGACCGGTCCTAATGTCCCCTGCCCATTTGGTTGTGTATAGCGGTAGTTGGGTTTTGTGGTGTGCAGTTAACAGTTTGCGTGATATAGAGAGGGAATGCCGTACTGTGTGGTTTGTATGAAATGATACAGTTGAGCATATTTTAGCCACTTTGCATAGGTCCCATCTGCTACTTCCGTGAGCCTATTCCTTTCCCTGAGTTTGCCTCCTTCAGTAAAACAGCATAGGGGGACCGTGTATCCCCATTCTCTTAAAGCCCCTGTCTAGGCCTCCGACCATTTCTACATTAAGTACTATTGGGAATAAGGGTGATCTACTAGTGGTAATATGGGGGTTGGATGCAATGATTTTGTCCCAATTTTTAAAAAAATGTTTGTGAGAATCTAGGAGTTGGCATTGTTGGGGTCTCAGGTTACTTGGAACCCAGCACAGAGCTTGTACATGTGGAACCTTTAGGATGTGCGAGTCTAGGGAGACCCAGGCTTTGCCATTGTGTGCTCCATGCCAGTCCAGCACTCTTTGTAGAGTAGCTGCGTTATAGTATTCCTCGATTTTTGGGAGTCCCAACCCCCCCAGATCTAATGATCTGTAGAGGGTGTTCCTGTTAACTCTGGGCTTACATGTACCCCAGATATAGGAATTGATTTTACTCTGTAGCCTTTGTAAATACCAGTTGGGAAGGTGCAATGGGAGGGCCTGTAGTATGTACAATATTCTTGGTAAAGTGGTCATTTTTATGGATTGGATTCTTCCCCACCATGAGAGTGGTTTTGTCTCCCACTCTGTCAGGTCTCTTAGTGTGTTACGTAGTAGAGTCTCATAGTTTTTATTAAAAAGGGTGGGGTAAGTGGGCGAGATATAAATACCCAAATATTTAATGGAGTCAGTCTGTAGTCGTAGGGGGCTTAGTGATGAAAGACCGCAGAATGTCGTCTCTGGGAGGGAAATGTTTAAGATTTCGGATTTGGTCTTATTGACTAAGAAATTAGAAAGTTTGCCGAATTTATCTATTTCACTCATTACTGCCGGAATTGAGGATGTAGGGGACGAGACTGAAAACAGAACGTCGTCTGCATACTCGGCAATTTTATAGTCGTTGGGTCCTATTTGAATACCTCTAATGTTCTCATTCCCACGGACATGGGAAGCGAAGACCTCCATTGTCAGGATGAACAATATAGGAGACAGTGGGCAACCCTGGCGTGTACCATTTTGAATTGAAAAAGGGTCAGATAGCATGCCATTAGCTTTCACTCTAGCACTGGGGTGGGAATATTAACTGAAAATACGTGAAATCATGTTATTGCCGAACCCAAAGGAGCCTAAGGTTTCTTTAAGGAACCGCCAGCTCGTTCTATCGAACGCTTTTTCAGCATCCGTTGTTATATATACTGATTCAATTTGATGGCATTTGGCATATTCCATTAGGGAGATAGCCCTAATTGTGTTGTCACGGGCTTCCCTCTGTGGTATGAAGCCTACTTGGTCGACATGAATTAATTCACTCAGGAAGGTGTTGATGCGGTTTGAGAGAATTTTGCTGAAAATTTTGATATCTGAATTTAACAAGGATATGGGGCGATAACTACCGGGTTCCTCTTGTGGTTTATCAGGTTTAAAGATAACAGAGATGTGCGCCTGTAGCATGTCCGTGGAAAATTTACCTGTGTCATCTATACTTTGAAATAAGGCTAAGAGGTGGGGTGTTAGCAGGTGTCTAAATGTCTTGTAATATTGGTTTGTAAAACCGTCTGGGCCTGGGCTTTTACCATTAGGGAGATGGGAAATTACTTTCTGAAGTTCCTGCATGGTAATTGGTCTTTCTAGGTCCGATTTCTGGTCCTGGGATAGTTGTGGTAATCCTGCTTTCTTTATATAGTCATGTATGTCTGTAGGCTGAGTCCCTAAGTCTGGGGTTTCGAGATTGTAAAGGTTTTTTTTTATAGAAACTACTGAATTGGTTTGCGATTCCTTTACTGTCCCAGGTCAGAAGGGGAGAGGACTCTGGTAAGCTATTAAATTGGAAATATTCAGATATAGAGGTCGTTAAAGACTGGGTTGTTGGGGGGTGATGTAGCATATGGTCTTCTAACCGCCATGAATATGGTTGGATTGGGGAGTCCGGCCAATTTAATTCAAGTGAGATCAGGGAGTGGTCTGACCAAGGTGTCGGGACTATATCAGTATCTAATGTTAGGGACAGTCCGGCTTGGTCTATATACAAGTAGTCAATTCTGGAGTACATAGCCCATGGATGTGAGTAGAAGGTGTAATTCTTTTGTTGGGGGTGTTGAATCCTCCATACATCTACCATCCCCAGTCTTTTGCTACAATTAAGAACAGCGTCTGGTGGTCTCAGCTGAGCACTTGGCTTATGTGTCGATGTATCTATTGTGGGGTCCATCGCGACATTAAGGTCTCCCCCTAGGATCAGTGTACCTTTCTGTGTTTCTAAAACCATGGATTGGAGGCGTTTAAAGAAGGAAGTTCTGCCAGTGCTGGGGGCATAAACGTTTAAAATTGTAACTGGTCTATTGAACAACAACCCAACTACTATTAGGATTCTCCCCTCTTTATCTGAGACTGTGTTAATTAATTGAAAAGGGGTACTTCTATGAAATAAAATCCCTACACCGTTCTTTTTCACTGTGTTTGAGTTAAAGTACCCTGTAGGGAAGTCTTTAGACGAAAACTTGGGTTCAGTTAATTGAGCAAAAAGGGTTTCTTGTACTAGTACAATTGAGCACTTTTGTTTTGCGAACCAGCTTAAGGCTATCGACCGCTTGACCAGGGAATTAAGGCCTTGGCATTCTGTGAGACTATTCTAATGGATCTAATCATTGTGGCTGTGGATATGAAGTGAGCGCTGATGTGAAAATACGAATGTAGTCTTACCTTGGGATGAGAATAGTAGACCAGGGATGGAGCCCTCCCCCCCAGGACTTACATAACCGTGTAGGGTAGATGGTTCTTGTCTCCTTGTGAAGGAAGTAGATATCAACTTAGTGGATAAAGTTTCTAGAATAGAAAAAATGGTCTTAAACACTGAGCATATAAATAACAAAACATTGAAACTAATAACATACTTACTCATAATGAGTAACAAGTGACTAGACCTTCTGAAGGCCATTCTAATCTAACTACTCCAGGGGGGTCTGCAGTAGCTCATTACTGCGGCTGTACCTTATGCTGTAGTTCTGTAATTATACTACACCTATAGGGTTGGGTAAGCCTGAGAAAAAAAAAAAACATACACAGATAAACAATAACAATCACAACAAACTGATCAGTGTGTCCAATTAGTCTTGAGAGACCAATGTTCATAAGTCCACTGAGAAAAATAAGAGAGAGGTGAAGAGCTAAGAAGGGGTAATAAAAGAAAAGGAAAGGGGAGAATTCTTGCTTCATATATCAACCAGCTCCGGCATAAAATTCTCAAGTTGGTGACTTTTCTCTTAAGCTATGAGGCTGCTTCATTTTCATGCTGGGTCTGTTGTTCCTGGTGACAGTGGACCATTTTGGGCGTTGAGGTTTTGGTCTATTTGGTTTAAGATTTGGTGCAAGAAAGTCCTCCTCATCCAGTTGAGGGACTCTGGGTATGGGTATGTTTAGTTGCGAGCAGAATTTATCGAGGTCTTCAATGTCCTGATAGATAGCTTCTTTATTGTCCTTGACCGCCTTAAGTGAGAAGGGGAAGCCCCAGCGGTAGGGTATCCCCAAGTCTCTTAGGTGTGTAGTAAGAAAGCTGACTTCTTTGCGCTTCGTGAGCGTGAGGGAGCTTAGGTCTGCGTAAATTTGTATGTTTGGGGTCTTTTTCCTGGCGGCGGCCATGATATTTTATTTTTCATGGAAATAGTGGCATTTTAAAATGATGTCCCGAGGTGGTGCAGAGGCAGCGGGCTTAGGTCTTAAAGCTCTGTGAGCTCTGTCGAGAATGATATTGGAATCCGTGTCCAACAGGTGGTTAAAAAGGGCTTGCAGGTATTGTGGAATATCTGTACTAGTGATTGTCTCTGGAACACCCCTTATCCTCAGATTCTGTCTACGGCCTCTATTGTCCAGATCTTCAATCTGGTCCTGTAAACGCGTGATTTCCAATGCTTGACATTGTAGTTGTGATGTGGTTAAATTTGTAGTTTCTGAGATCTCTTCCGCCTGCTCTTCTAATTGCACCACTCTGTTGCCTATGTCTGTGAGATCTTTTTTAACCTCTGCTAGCCCATCCTTAACGATTTGACTCACTTGAGTCATCAAAGTGGCGAAGTCCTCTTTTGAAGGTAAAAATTTTAAATCAGCCCTGGTGAGAGGGCTATCATCATCTTGTAAAGCGCTATCAGAGTCCTCTCTATCATCCCCTATATCTGGCTGTGAGGGGATGGGTTGTATAGTATTAGGATTTTCCAGCGTTTTAAAAAAAGAGTTCATCTTAACTCCCTGAGGTGCTGTTGTTTTATTATGTTTATCAGGCTTAGCTTGTCTTGTGGACGCCATTTTATAACTCCTTTCAAAGGTTTAATATCGTGTGCAGCAATGTTATGGGTTGCTTTACTATGCTCTCTCTAATGGTAATTGATGTGCTTTGCATGGAAGAGAGCTGGCATAAACAAAAACAGATCACAGCCTGTGTCCTGATTTCTCAGTTCTCCCTCACTAACACAAGAGGCCTAGTTAAAGTGAGACGCACTGATCCAGTGTAGTGCGTCTGTCAGGTTTTTAAGTTCTGGCTGTGTTTTTTCGGATGATTTAGCCTCCCAATTACGTGTCAGTCCCTTGCCTTGAACTTTGTTTTGTACTTGTTTATAAATTTTGGACTTACGTCTGTAATTACTTTAGTGCGGCATGCGGTCAAAGATAGCGGTTATATTTTCAGCATTATCAGTTTACCTATAGCCGCGTCGCCACTTTCATACCCATTGTGCGATTTGATCGCACCTCGGATGTCCTCTGTATCTCTGCATTCTCTCCGGCACTGCTGGGCAAAGTGAACTCTCCATTTGCAACGTCCCGGTTGTTCCCTGGTTAAGCTTGCGTTGGGCCTGTGCCGGTGGCGTTGAGATTGATCGGAACACTGTTTTCTGCCAGAAGCGAGGGTGTAAAAGTCACTACTTCTCTCCGATCAGCTCTATGAGGGATTTCTGTGCCTTTTGAGCCCTTAGGTAGCCGTGTTTTGTTGCATATGGGTTACAGCTTCACGGAGCTTTGCACTTATGCGGCCATGCTGGTCTCCGGCCGGCTCCGCCCCCCAGTCCTCTAGTTTATTAATATCACAGTTCATTTGATCAACTCCTCCTGGAACATCTACCCTGCTACAAATTTTTGTATCATCAGCAAACAAGCAAACCTTCCCCTTAAGCCCACTTCCAATATCACTTATGAACATGTTAAACAAAACAGGCCTATGAACTGACCCTTGGGGAACACCACTAGTAACTGATGCCTCATTTGAATGTACTCCATTAATTGAAACCCTCTGACGTCTATCTTAAAGCCAGCATTCTACCCACTTAACAATCTTAGCATCTATTCCAAGGCAATGCATTCTGTGAATAAGTTTGTTGTGTGGGACGGTGTCAAATGCTTTGCTAAAGTCTAGATATGCAATATCCACGGCTCCTCCCTGGTCTATTATTTTAGTTACATGGTCAAAGAAATCAATTAGATTAGTCAGGCATGATCTTCCAGCAGTGAAATCATGCTGTCCTGTGTCTTCTAAGTTGTTTGTCTGAATGAAAGATACAAGTCTTTCCTTTAAAAGAGTTTCCATTAATTTCCCTGCAATTGAGGTCAAACTGACTGGCCTATAGTTAGCAGAATCTTCCCTACTACCCTTTTTATGAAGAGGGACTACATTGGCAATTTTCCAGTCTTTTGGAACAAATCCTGTTAGAAGTGACTGATTAAATAAATCAGCTAATGGAGTAGCTATTACGGATCGAAGTTCTCTTAGAACCCTTGGATGAATATTATCTGGACCCACAGACTTATTAACTTTTATTTTTGATAAAGACCTTGAAACCTCTTCCTCTGTAAAAAGAAAAGTACTACTCACATTATTTACAGTAACATCCCTTAATAGCATCTCACTCTATTTACCATCTGTTGTAAGACTGAACAAAAGTAATCATTTAAACAGTTTGCTATTTGTTTATCTTCTTCCACTACTCTATCCTCATTCTTGAGTCTAACTATCCCTCTGTTAGTTTTTCTCTTTTCACTGATATATCTAAAGAAGGTTTTGTCACCATTTTTGACAGATTGTGCTATTTTCTGCATCAGCTTTAGCCTTTCTGATTAACTGCTTTGTCATCTTTTGATAGGTTCTCCATCAAAAATACATATTTATACCTGTATATCTATAGAAATTGATAATTTATTATTATTATTATCAGGTATTTGTAGAGTGCCAACAGGTTCCGCAGCGCTAATATGCAGGAATATATAGAAATATGTATTTAAGAATAAAAATAACATTATCTTGTAAGTGAAGAACATTGGAATGTGAAATATGTACAGCGAATATTCAGTAAAACATCTAAATAGATATGTACATATTTAAACATGCATATGCATGTATCTGTATGTTAAAGTCCTTTGCAGCCTCGTTTTTTTTTTAACACCTGGGACCTTATATCTTTGAGCCCAATTACTTTTTATTGCAATTTTAAAAATAAAATTCTTATCATACAGTGTTATTATGATTGTAACTGTACTTTTAAATACATTTTTTATGTATTTTGTACCACTTTTCAGTCAAGCGTAACAGTTAACCACAACTCTGAAGTTGCGCTAATCCAACGCACATTTATTTAAATTTCACTCGAGTGAACCCATTTACTTTCAACTTGTAATATGCACTACTTCCAACAGCCGTGATAAACCCCTTTTTGTTTGCGTGCAACAGATAGCGCCCTTCTCGTAGTATGGCCCATAGTCTGCTAAAGATACATGCGCTCCTATCAGTCTACCTAGTTTTACTCTCCCACAAAGGATACCAAGAGAAAAAAGCAAATTGGATAATAGAAATAAATTGGAAAGTTGTTTAAAATTGCTCATCTGAATCATGAACATTTCAATTTGACTTTACGGTATGTTTAAAGGGACACTAAACCCAAATTTTTTCTTTCATGATTCAGATAGAGCATGCAATATTAAGCAACTTTCTAATTTACTCCTATTAACAATTTTTTTCGTTCTTTTGCTATCTTTATTTAAAAACCAGGAATGTGATGCATATGAGCCGGCCCATTTTTGGTTGAGAACCTGGTTTATGCTTGCTTATTGGGGGGTAAATGTAAGCCTCCAATAAGCAAGCGCTATCCATGGTGCTGAACCTAAAATGGGCTGGCTGCTAAGATTTACATTCCTGCTTTTAAAATAAAGACAGCAAGAGAACAAAGAAAACTTGAAAATAGGAGTCAATTAGAAAGTTGCTTAAAATTTCATGCTCTATCTGAATCATGAAAGAAAAAATTTGGGTTCAGTGTCTCTTTAACTCTTTTATCATCCAGTTTTAATTCTTCACTAGTTTGATACATTATTTGCTATACTAATCTGTCAGTGTTCTTTTGAATATATTTTACACCAAACAACATCATAATAGAGGTAATTTAAATAATCTGTGCTCAGATCATTAAATATTTTAGAATGACAGAAATTATTTAGGCAAAATTTAATTTTCTAACTTTGAAAACCTCTTGTATGTTCCTAGCAAATAGAGCCTGGTTGTTGTTCATATGTAATTATGATAAATTCTGACCTTTTATAAACTGTACTTAAACCTGGCATGTGGCTGTATGACATTATAGGCTTAACATTTATTATTATAGTTTGCTACTTGGTTTGTACATAGTTTTCACACCTAAAATGTTTTTCATTACAATCTACACAAGCTAGAATAGTTTGGATGACATAATTCATTTTTTTTCTAAGGGAACATTAAGTCCTGAAATCCAGTAGAGATAAACAGAGTCCAACTTAATTCCAAAACTTTATAATGGCTCAAAAATAATGCAGATATTATGCAAAGTCATTCAGTTCTACCATTTTTTTATGCTTATTTGGAAAGTAACTTTATATGCATATATTTCCATGTCTAAGGAAAAAGAATTGAAATAAAAGTAAAATCATAAAACAAAGTTTCTCTTTATATATTTGTTCCAGTATTCAAATATACTCAAGAGCAAATATTTACAATGGAATATTCAGTACCAAAAAAAAGCTCCTATGCAAGAAAAAATATTCCATATATAGGCAGCAATCTCTCAGGGGTATATGATCCAGAGGAAGAGCAGCCCACTGTGTTTGTAGGAGTGGACAAGATGAGGACTAGGCAAGCTAATAGGTGGAGTAACAGATACAAAACCAGAGTTTGAACAGAGAACTGTCTCACATTATCATGTTTTTATGTGTTATCAGATTCACAGTTGCAGTTATGGGGGTCGATCTGATAAAAATCGTCAAACGCAAAAGCCGGCGACGCCAATATTTGCGCTGGTTTGGTATCCTATATACGGCGTAACTTAGAAGTTACATGCGTATATTTCTGCCGTCGCCCGTAGTTTTTTGGGCCATAGGCAGGTATACCAAACCAGCGCAGTTTGGTATCCAATATACAGCGTAAGGACTTACGTGGCGAAAATGGAGAAATCTTACTCCATTTTCACCTCGCCACAAAAAGCAGCCGTAAGAAGCCTTACGCTGACTATTGGAGCCCCGCAACTCCCTAAACTAGCTAGAAAATAAACCTAACACCTAACGCATGCACAATGTCTATCTAGCTGTCACCCGCGATCTGCTAAATAAAACCTAACACCTAACGCATGCGCAATGTCAATCTACCTGTCAACCGCGATCCCCCGCCGCAATCCCTAATAAAGTTATTAACTTCTAAACCGCCGCTCCCGTACCCCGCCGCCATCTACATAAACTAACCCCCTACTGTGAGCCCCTAAAACCGCCGCCATCTACCTTATCTATCGCCTAATGTGAACCCCTAAAACCGCCGCCATCTACCTTATCTATCCCCTAATGTGAACCCCTTACACCGCTGCCATCTACCTTATCTATCCCCTAATCTGACCCCTTACACCGCCGCCACCTATATAAAAATTATTAACCCCTAATCTAATCCCCCTATACCGCCGCCAGCTATATTAATATTATTAACCCCTAATCTAATCCCCCTAAAGTAATAAACTCTATTACCAGCCCTTAAAAGGGCCTTTTGCGGGGCTTTGCCTCAAAGTAAACAGCTCTTTTGCCCTATAACCTGCCCTCCCTACACCGCCGCCACCTATATTAATAGTATTAACCCCTTATGTAAGCCCCTTACACCGCCGCCATCTCTATTAAAATTATTAACCCCTAATTTAATCTACCTACCCCGCCGCCAGCTATATTATCTATATTAACCCTAAGTATATTATAGTTAATATAGTTATTACATTATATATATTAACTATATTAACCCTAATTATATTAGGGTTAATATAGTTAATATAGTTACTATAGTATTTATATTAACTATATTAACTCTATCTAACCCTAACTAAATTCTTATTAAATAAATCTAATTCATATTATAAACTAAAATATTCCTATTTAAATCTAAATACTTACCTATAAAATAAACCATAAGATAGCTACAATATAATTAATAATTACATTGTAGCTATGTTAGGGTTTATATTTATTTTACAGGTAAATTGTTAATTATTTTAACTAGGTATAATAGCTATTAAATAGTTATTAACTATTTAATAGCTACCTAGTTAAAATAATTGCCCAATTACCTGTAAAATAAATCCTAACCTAAGTTACAAATACACCTACACTATCAATAAATTAAATAAACTACAAATATCTATCTAAAAATACAAAACTAAATTACAAAAAAAACCAAACACTAAATTACAAAAAATAAAAAAGATTACAGCAATTTTAAGCAAATTACACCTATTCTAAGCCCCCTAATAAAATAATAAAGCCCCCCAAAATAAAAAAAAATTCCCTGCCCTATTCTAAATTAAAAAAAGTTCAAAGCTCTTTACTTTACCAGCCCTTAAAAGGGCCTTTTGCGGGGCATGCCCCAAAGAATTCAGCTCTTTTGCATTTAAATAAATATACAATACCCCCCCCCAACATTACAACCCACCACCCACATACCCCTATTCTAAACCCACCCAAACCCCCCTTAAAAAAACCTAACACTACCCCCCTGAAGATCTCCCTACCTTGTCTTCACCACGCCGGGCCGAACTCCTCATCCGATCCGGGCGATGTCTATCCAAGCGGCAAAGAAGAATTCTTCATCCCGGCGATGTCTTTCTTCAGCCAATCGGATTGAACTTGAATCTGATTGGCTGATTCAATCAGCCAATCAGATTTTTCTACCTTAATTCCGATTGGCTGATAGAATCCTATCAGCCAATCGGAATTCGACGGACGCCATCTTGGATGACGTCATTTAAAGGTACCTCATTCGTCGTTCAGTCGTCGGCCGGGATGGATGCTCTGCGTCGGAGGAGCGATGAATGAAGATGGAAGATGCTGCCGGATGGAAGAAGACTTTGCTGCCGCTTGGAGAAAGACATTGCCGGGATGAAGAATTCTTCTTTGCCGCTTGATTGGACATCGCCCGGATCGGATGAAGAGTTCTGCCCGGTGGGGTGAATACAAGGTAGGGAGATCTTCAGGGGGGTAGTGTTAGGTTTATTTAAGGGGGGTTTGGGTTAGATTAGGGGTATGTGGGTGGTGGGTTGTAATGTTGGGGGGTGGTATTGTGTTTTTTTTTCAGGCAAAAGAGCAGTTTTCTTTGGGGCATGCCCCACAAAAGGCCCTTTTAAGGGCTGGTAAGGTAAAAGAGCTTTGAACTATTTTTAATTTAGAATAGGGTAGGGCATTTTTTTTATTTTGGGGTTTTATTATTTTATTAGGGGGCTTAGAATAGGTGTAATTAGCTTAAAAATCTTGTAATCTTTTTTTTATTTTTTGTAATTTAGTTTATTTTATTTAATTGTATTTTTAGATAGATATTTGTAGTTTATTTAATTTATTGATAGTGTAGGTGTATTTGTAACTTAGGTTAGGATTTATTTTACAGGTAATTGGGTAATTATTTTAAATAGGTAGCTATTAAATAGTTAATAACTATTTAATAGCTATTATACCTAGTTAAAATAATTAACAATTTACCTGTAAAATAAATATAAACCCTAACATAGCTACAATGTAATTATTAATTATATTGTAGCTATCTTAGGGTTTATTTTATAGGTAAGTATTTAGATTTAAATATGAATATTTTAATTAATAATATTATTAGATTTATTTTAATAAGAGTTTAGTTAGGGATGTTAGAGTTAGATAGGGTTATTATACTTAATATATATATATATATATATATATATATATATATATATATATATATATATATATATATATATATATATATATATAACGATATTAACTATATTAACCCTAATAGAATTAGGGTTAATATAGTTAATATAGCTGGCGGCGGTGTAGGGGGATTAGATTAGGGGTTAATGTATTTAATATAGCTGGCGGCGGTGTAGGGGGATTAGATTAGGGGTTAATACATTTATTATAGCTGGCGGTGGTGTAGGGGGATTTAGATTAGATGCAAAAGAGCTGTTTACTTTGTTACAAAGCCCCGCCAAAAGCCCTTTTAAGGGCTGGCAAAAGAGCTGAATTCTTTGGGGCATGCCCCGCAAAAAAGCCTTTTTAAGGGCTGGCAAAAGAGCAGTTTACTTTGGGGTAATGTCACGCAAAAAGCCATTTTCAGGGCTATTTGTAGGCTTAGACTTAGGTTTAGTGGTAGGGATAGTTTAGTATTTTAGGGGTTAAATAATTTAATATAGATGGCGGCGGGGTAGGGGGGATTAGATTAGGGGTTAATAATCTTAAAATAGATGGCGGTGAGGTAGGGGCTCACTTTAGGGGGTAGGTAAGGTAGATGGCGGCGGTGTTAGGGGCTCACTTTAGGGGGTTATAGATTTAATATAGCTGGCGGGGGGTCCGGGAGCGGCGGTTTAGGGGTTAATAACTTTATTAGGTTGCGGCGGGGTTTGGGAGCGGCGGTTTAGGGGTTAATACATTTTTTATTGTTAGGCTAGTGAGGGGGGATAGCGTATAGAGGGTTAGACGTGTTGGGCTATGTTTAGGAGGCGTGTTAGACAGTGCGGGTGATTTCATACTTTAGTCATGTTTTGTAGGCGCCGGCAGTTTCTAACGTGGCGCAAGTCACTGGCGACGCCAGAAATTTGTACTTGCGCAGATTTCTGGACATCGCTGGTTTATCCGACTTAAGGCACGTTAGCAACTGACGGCGCCGTATATTGGATAGCTCGAGATGCGAGCTGAAACTGCGGGCGACGCGGGTTCCCTCGCTTGCGCCGCAAACTACGCCGTATATCGGATCGCGCCCATGGAGTGTAGGAATTGCATTTTTGGTTTGTAGGGGTATCTCAGCCAGATGTTAGAGGTGAAAATGAGACTTCCCTCAATAGGCAGAGAAGTACGTAAAGGTTAAGCTCTTGGGTAAGGCATACCTAAGAGGGTAGACCGTATTGCTAGCTGGTGGGTTTGTGTAAAATTAAGATTAATGATAATGTTAAAAGAATGTTTATAATCCATGTCAGATATGGTCAGTACTTAAGTTAAGACTTACATACTTAGGGTTCAATCTATGAACTAACTTAAAGGGACATGAAACCCAAATTTTTTCTTTCATGATTCAGATAGAAAATTTTAAACAACTTCCTAATTTACTTCTATTATCTAATTTGTTTCATTCTCTTGGTATAATTTGTTGAAGGAGCAGCAATGCACTAATGGTTTCTAACTGAACACATGTGTGAGCCAATCACATTCAACATATATATGCAGCCACCAATCAACAGCTAGAACCTAGGTTCTGTGCTGCTCCTGAGCTTGCCTAGCTAAACATTTCAGCAAAGGATAACAAGAGAAGGAAACAAATAAAATAATAGATGTTAATTGGAAAGTTTTTTAAAATTGTATTCTCTGGAGGATATTTATCAAAGCCTCAACTATGCTGCATTCGCCGGCACCAATACGCTCGCCTAACATCACCTAACATCGCGGCCGCGGACCTGAATACGATCTCCATATTTATTAAAAAAGCCGCGCACCAAGTACGATGACTGTTGTTAACTATCAGTCATCGATCTCGCGTCAATTCGGCTTTGTACCAACTTTATTTATACAATTTTACTAAACGCTGTCACTATACTAAAATGTTTAACCCCTATCCCGGCGCTCCCGGACCCCACCGCCACCTAAATAAATGTATTAACCCTATCCCGCCGCTCCCGGACCCCACTGCCACCTAAATAAATGTATTAACCCCTATCTTGCCGCTCCTGGACCCCGCCGCCACCTAAATAAATGTATTAACCCCTATCCTGCTGTTCCCGAACCCCGCCACCACCTAAATAAATATATTAACCCCTATCCCGCCGCTCCCGGACCACGCCGCCACCTAAATAAACTTATTAAACCCTAAACCTCTGGCCTCCCATATAACTACCACTAACTAAACCTATTAACCCCTAAACCGCCAGCCCCCACATTGCCATAAACTAAATTAAGCTATTAACCCCTAAACCTAACAAGCCGCTAACTTTAAATTAAAAACACCACGTCCCTATCTTAAAATAAATTTAAACTTACCTGCAGAATTAAAATAAACTATTTTTAAACTATTAATTAACCTACCCTAACTATTATACTACAGTTAAATTAAACTACCAATTAAATTAACTAAATTACATATTAAAAAACCCTAACCCTCAAATTATTTAAATCTACTATTTAACCTTATTAAAAATTACTAAATTACCAAAAAAATAAACGCTAAATTACAAAAAATAAAAAGCACTAAATTACGAAAACAAACAAACCACATTATCAAAAATAAAAAAGAATTACACCTAATCTAATAGCCCTATCAAAATAAAAAAGCCCCCCCAAAACAAAAAAACCCTAGCCTACACTAAACTACCAATGGCCCTTACAAGGGCCTTTTGTGGGGCATTGCCCCAAAGAAATCAGCTCTTTTACCTGTAAAAAAATACAAACACCCCCCCCAACAGTAAAACCCACCACCCAACCAACCAACCCCCCCAAATAAAAACCCTATCTAAAATAACCTAAGCTCCCCATTGCCCTGAAAAGGGCATTTGTATGGGCAGTGCCCTTAAAATGGCATTTAGCTTTTTTACTGCCCAGACCCTACTCTAAAAATAAAACCCACCCAAAAAACCCTTAAATAAACCTAACACTAACCCCCGACGATCCACTTACAGTTCTTGAAGTCCCGCTTGAAGGATCCATCCAGCCGGCAAGAAGTCTTCATCCGGGCAGCCTCTTCCATCTTCATCCAGCCGGCGAAGTCTTTATCCAGACGGCATCTTCTATCTTCATCCATCAGGCACATAGCGGGTCCATCCTGAAGACATTCGGCGCGGAGCTCCTCTTCAATACGGTCGCCGCAGTAAACTGGAACTTGAATGTAAGTGACGTCATCCAAGATGGCATCCCTTGCATTCCTATTGGCTGAAAGGTTCCAATTAGCCAATAGGATTAGAGCTCTTAGTTTAATTTAAGTGTAGTATAATAGTTAGGGTAGGTTAATTAATAGTTTAAAAATAGTTTATTTTAATTCTTAAGGTAAATTTAAATTTATTTTAAGATAGGGATGTGGTGTTTTTAATTTAAAGTTAGCGGCTTGTTAGGTTTAGGGGTTAATAGCTTAATTTAGTTTATGGCGATGTGGGGGGCTGGTGGTTTAGGGGTTAATAGGTTTATTTAGTGGTAGTGATGTGGGAGGCCAGAGGTTTAGGGGTTAATACGTTTATTTAGTGGTGGCGGGGTCCGGGAACGGCGGAATAGGGGTTAATACTTTTATTTAGTTTGCGGCAGGGTCGGGGAGCGGCGGAATAGGGGTTAATACTTTTATTTAGGTTGCGGCAGGGTCGGGGGGAGCAGCGGAATAGGGGTTAATAACATTATGTAGCTGGCGGCAATGTCGGGGTGGCAGATTAGGTGTGTTTAGACTCGGGGCTGAAGTTATGGTGTTAGGTGTAAACGTAACTGGTTTTCTACCATAGAAATTAATGGGATATCTGGCAGCATTGAACATAAGCTTTCGCTGCTTTCAGACTCCAGGGTGGCAGATTGAAAACAAGGTACGCTGGGCCAGAATAGCCACGAGTGTACCTGTTAACTATTTGATAACTTTGAAAAAGTGTCAAATAGTGGCGAATGTGTATTCGGAACATCTGTAATGACGTAAGCATCGATCTGTGTCGGATTGTGACCGGCGGATCGTATGTTACGTCACACATTTCATTTTTTGCCGGTCTGTAGGCTTTGAAAACTAGGTCGGATCAAGCTTGCAACAATTACGCTGCGGAATTCAAGCGTATTTGCGGTTGACGACTTGATAAATATCGCCCTCTATCTGAATCCTGAAAGAATTTTTTTGGGTTTCATGTCCCTTTAAGCTGGTTTTGAGCCATTGCATTATAGGCTTCTTAGATTCTCTGCCACCTCTGAGTTGGCAGAGAAACCACCCTGCACATGCATGCTCGGGGTGATTGACAGGCCTTTCTATGGTGCGATTGGTCGTGCGAGAGAAGGAAGCATCATAACAAACTTTATGAGTGTGTAATGATACATCTGGGCATACAGGGTCTGCTGCCGATAGATGCAAAGCCATGTAGAATTAGTTCTCAAGTTGAAAACCTTGTCTGCATGGCCTTAGAATAGCATGGCCCTTATAGGCTTTTACAAGAATCAACTAACTGACAGGAACATTGATGGAAGATTATTATTAAATAGTGTACATTTCAATCCTTCACTGTCTACAGAAAAGGATTACCTATCTTTAGAGTAATGGTGTGTCCTGTATATTTGTTTTTTCATTAAAGGACCGTTCATTTATCACATACAGATGAATGCAGCAAATCTGAAAAATTCTTTTTTTTTTTTTAACAAACACACACACACTATATATATATATGAGATCTCTGATGAAGCGCATGTGAGCATGCGGGAAACGCGTCAGGTCCAGCCCTGCACACTGTGACTGTGTCTTTCACTTGTCTGCTCATTAAACTAACCACTTTGGAAAAGAGTCTGCAGTTCCTCGTTTTTCTTTCTTCTAATACTATATATATATATATATATATATATATATATATATATATATAGCAACCAAAAAACAGAAGAATGCAGGCGGCTTTCCAAAACATAACTTGATTTTATTCCAGGTTAAAAATCCATGTGTATACGATCATGGAAAATCACAATAGTAGCATAAACTTGAAAGATAGTGCTGCTGACATGTTTTGCCTGTCAAGGCGTAATCATAGCTACAGTTAAAACACCTGCTAACCTATTTAGGGCAGCTGGGGAAACCTGATATGTTAAAACTTAATTAACAAGTAGCGCTAGGGATTCATATTTAACCCTTTATTACACTCCAGAAAAGAGCCTCAAATTTATGCATAATATGAGACAGTATTCAGTATCTTACAAAAGTGAGTACACCCTTCACATTTTTGTAAATATTTTATTATATGTTTTCATGTGACAACACTGAAGAAATTAAACTTTGCTATAATGTAAAGTAGTGAGTGTACAGACTGTATAACAGTGTAAATTTGCTGTCCCCTCAAAATAACTCAACACACATCCATTAATGTCTATTCTAAAAAGTTAGTACACCCCTAAGTGGAAATGTCCAAATTGGGCCCAATTACCCATTTTCCCTCCCCGGTGTCATGTGACTCAGTGTTACAAGGTCTCAGGTGTGAATGGGGAGCAGGTGTGTTAAATTTAGTGTTGCAAAAAAGATTTGTTCCAGCCACCAATAGTTAAAAAACCTTTATTTCTTCATATGGGGTCTTTTGACAAACATACAACGTTTCAGACCTGCTATAGGTCCTTAGTCATGTATGATAAATTTAGTGTTATCACTCTCACACTCTCTCATACTGGTCACTGGAAGTTCAACATGGCACCTCATGGCAAAGAACTCTCTGAGGATCTGAAAAAAAAATTGTTGCTCTACATAAAGATGACCTAGGCTATAAGAAGATTGCCAAGACCCTGAAACTGAGCTGCAGCATGGTGGGCAAGACCATACAGTGGTTTCACAAGACAGGTTCCACTCAGAACAAGCCTTGCCATGGTCAAGCAAAGAAGTTGAGTGCACATGCTCAGCATCATATCCAGATGTTGTCTTTGGGAAATAGACGTATGAGTGCTGTCATTATTGCTGCAGAGGTTGAAGGGGTAGAGGGGTCAGCCTGTCAGTGCTCAGACCATATGCCGCACACTGCATCAAATTGGTTTGCATGGCTGTCGTCCCAGAAGGAAGCCTCTTCTAAAGATGATGTTCAAGAAAGCAAACAGTTTGGTGAAGACAAGTAGACTAAGGACATGGATTACTGGAACCATTTCCTGTGGTCCGATGAGACCAAGATAAATTTATTTGGTTCAGATGGTGTCAAGCAACCAGGTGAGGCATACAAAGACAAGTTTGTCTTGCTACAGTCAAGCATGGTGTTATGGTCTGGGCTTGCATAAGTGCTGCCGGCACTGGGGAGCTACAGTTCATTGAGGGAACCATGAATGCCAACATGTACTGTGACATACTGAAGCAGAGCATAATCCCCTCCCTTCGGAGACTGGGCCGCAGGGCAGTATTCCAACATGATAATGACCCCAAACACACCTCCAAGACGACCACTGCCTTGCTAAAGAAGCTGAGGGTAAAGGTGATGGACTGGCCAAGCATGTCTCCAGACCTAAACTCTATTGAGCATCTGTGGGGCATCCTCAAATAGAAGGTGGAGGAGCGCAAGGTCTCTAACCTCCACCAGCTCTTTGATGTTATCATGGAGGAGTGGAAGAGGACTCCAGTGGCAACCTGTGAAGCTCTGGTGAACTCCATGCCCAAGAGGGTTAAGGCAGTGCTGGAAAATAATGGTGGCCACACAAAATATTGATACTTTGGGCCCAATTTGGACATTTCCATTTAGGGGTGTACTCACTTTTGTTGCCAATGGTTTAGACATTCATGGCTGTGTGTTGAGTTATTTTGAGGGGACAGCACATTTACACTGTTATACAGACTGTACACTCACCACTTTACATTGTAGCAAAGTGTCATTTTTTCAGTGTTGCCACATGAAAAGATATAATAAAATACAGTTGTGATCATAAGTTTACATACCCTTGCAGAATTTGATTTCTTGGCCATTTTTCAGAGAATATGAATGATAACACAAAAACTTTTCTTTCACTCATGGTAAGTGTTTGGCTGAAACCATTTATTATCAATCAACTGTGTTTAATCTTTTTAAATCATAATGATAACAGAAACTTTCCAAATGACCCTGATCAAAAGTTTACATACCCTGGTGATTTTGGCCTGATAACATGTACACAAGTTGACACAAAGGGGTTTGAATGGCTATTAAAGGTAACCATCCTCACCTGTGATCTGTTTGCTTGTCATTAGTCTGTGTGAATAAAAGGTAAATGAGTTTCTGGATTCCTGAAAGACCCTTGCATCTTTCATCCAGTGCTGCACTGACGATTCTGGATTCTGAGTCATGGGGAAAGCAAAAGAATTGTCAAAGGATCTGCGGGAAAAGGTAGTTGAACTGTATAAAACAGGAAAGGGATATAAAAAGATATCCAAGGAATTGAGAATGCAAATCAGCAGTGTTCAAACTATAATCAAGAAGTGGAACATGAGGGGTTCTGTTGAAATCAAACCACGGTCAGGTAGACCAACTAACGGGATGCAAAGAAAAACCCATAAATAACTTCAGGTGAAATACAGGACTCTCTGAAAACATGTGGTGTGGCTGTTTCAAGATGCACAATAAGGAGGCACTTGAAGAAAGATGGGCTGCATGGTTAAGTCGCCAGAAGAAAGCCATTACTGCGCAAATGCCACAAAGTATCCCGCTTACAATATGCCAAACAGCACAGAGACAAGCCTCAAACCTTCTGGCACATAAGTCATTTGGAGTGATGAGACCAAAGTTAAGCTTTTTGGCCACAACCATAAACGCTACATTTGGAGAGGAGTCAACAAGGCCTATGATGAAAGTTACACCATTCCTACTGTGAAACATGGAGGTGGATCGCTGATGTTTTGGGGATGTGTGAGCTACAAAGGCACAGGAAATTTGGTCAGAATTGATGGCAAGATGAATGCAGTATGTTATCAAACAGAACACCTCATTTTCCACTTCTTGATTAGAGTTTAAACACTGCTGATTTGCATTCTCAATTCCTTGGATATCTTTTTATATCCCTTTACTGTTTTATACAGTTCAACTACCTTTTCCCGCAGATCCTTTGACAATTCTTTTTCTTTCCCCATGACTCAGAATCCAGAAACGTCAGTGCAGCACTGGATGAAAGATGCAAGGGTCTGTCAGGAGTCCAGAAACTCATTGACCTTTTATACACACACACTAATTATAAGCAAACAGATTGCAGGTGAGGATGGTTACCTTTAATAGCCATTCAAACCCCTTTGTGTCAACTTGTGTGCATGTTATCAGTCCAAAATCACCAGGGTATGTAAACTTTTGATCAGGGTCATTTGGGTAGTTTCTGTTGTCATTATGATTTAAAAAGAGTAAACAAAGTTGATTGATAATAAATGGTTTCAGCCAAACACTAACCATGAGTAAAAGAAACGTTTTTGTGCTATCATTCATATTCTCTGAAAAATGGCCAAGAAATCATAAATTCTGCCAGGGTATGTAAACTTATGAGCACAACTGTATTTCCAAAAAATATGAGGGGTGTACTTACTTTTGTGAGATACTGTGTATATATATATATATATATATATATATATATACAGTATATTGTCCCATTTTAAATGCATGTTTTTGAATTTGCAAGGAATAAAAAACCCAGAAAAGTATGCTAATAATGAATGCAGTTGAAGAGTACATTACAAAGGATACATTAGATTACCAAATTTCGTCTGCATCATGGGTTTGTACAATGTGTTGTAGCATAAAAAGGACTTTAATAGTACATCTGAGAACTGTGCCAATTAGTCTAGTACTATAGTCACTTTGTACTTGTTTGTTTAATTCCACTTAAAGTAGGTCTGTGCCTTCAACATTAATTATGCTTTTTGTATTAATATATGAATATTACAAAGACCAGGTACATCTTGACTTTATTATTTAAAACAAGAGGATGTGGAATGCTTTAAACGTTAAATGTCCATTTTTTTGTGTGCTGACTTTATAGTTCACTGCTATGTAAAAGCAGATCAATATTTGTTCAGAATACATAGAGAAGAGCACTTAATTGCTAACATCACAATTTGCTGTTTTCAAATATAATATGCTCAGAGGTTATATTGATTGATCAAACTGTGTTCTTTATTTACATACGGCTAGATTACGAGTTTTGCAGTAAGAGCTGCTCGGTACTAACTTGCAAGTTATTTTTACCGCTCACTTACCTACAGCGCTGGTATTACAGGTTTTCAAAAACCCGGCGTTAGCAGGCAAGAAGTGAGCGTAGAGCAACATTGAGCTCCATACCGCACTCCAATACCAGCGCTGCGGTAAGCTGGTTTTTACGTGCTCGTGCACGATTTCCCCATACACATCAATGGGGAGATCCGGCTGAAAAAAAGTCTAACACCTGCAATAAAGGAGCGTAAAGCTCCATAACGCAGCCCTATTGATTCCTATGGGGAAAGAAAATTAATGTTTACACCTAACACCCTAACATAAACCCCGAGTCTAAACACCCCTAATCTTACACTAATTAACCCCTAATCTGCCACCCCCGACATCGCCGACACCTTCATTATACTTATTAACCCCTAATCTGCCGCTCCGGACATCACCGCCACTATAATAAACATATTAACCCCTAAACCGCCGAACTCCCGCAAACACTAGTTAAATATTAATAACCCCTAACATCGCCGCCACCTACCTACATTTATTAACCCCTAATCTACCGCCCCCAATGTCGCCGCCACTATACTAAATTTATTAACCCCTAAACCTAAGTCTAACCCTAACACCTACTAACTTTAATATAATTAAAATAAATCTAAATAAAACTTACTATTAATCACTAAATAATTCCTATTTAAAACTAAATACTTACCTGTAAAATAAACCCTAAGCTAGCTACAATATAACTAATAGTTACATTGTATCTAGCTTAGGTTTTATTTTTATTTAACAGGTAAGTTTGTATTTATTTTAACTAGGTAGAATAGTTACTAAATAGTTATTAACTATTCACTAACTACCTAGCTAAAATAAATAGAAATTTACCTGTAAAATAAAACCTAATCTGTCTTACACTAACACCTAACCTTACACTACAATTAAATCAATTACATAAATTAACTAAATTACAAAAAAACAAACACTAAATTTCACAAAATAAAAAAAGAAATTATCAGATATTTAAACTAATTACACCTAATCTAAAGCCGTATCAAAAATAAAAAAACCCTAGCCTAAACTAAACTAAAAAGGGACGTTTGCGGGGCATTGCCCAAATAAATCAGCTCTTTTACCTGTAAATAAAAATACAAACAATCCCCCCAACAGTAAAACCCACCACCCACACAACCAACCCCCTAATAAAATCCTAACTAAAAAACCTAAGCTCCCCATTGCCCTGAAAAGGGCATTTGTATGGGCATTGCCCTTAAAAGGGCATTTAGCTCTTTTTCCACCCAAAACCCTAATCTAAAAATGAAACCCACCCAATAAACCCTTAAAAAGCCTAACACTAACCCCCGAAGTGCCACTTACAGTGTTTGAAGACCTGACATCCATCCTCAACGAAACCGGCAGAAGTCCTCAAGGAAGCGGCAGAAGTCTTCATCCAACTGGGCAGAAGTCTTCATCCAACCAGGCAGAAGTCTTCATCCAGACAGCATCTTCTATCTTCATCCATCTGGCGCGGAGCGGGTCCATCTTCAATCGACGTCTTCTTCCAAATGAGGTTTCTCTTTAAATTACGTCATCCAAGATGGCGTCCCTTAGATTCCGATTGGCTGATAGATTTCTATCAACCAATCGGAATTAAGGTAGAAAAAAATCCTATTGCCTGTTTTGCCTGTTGCAATCAGCCAATAGGATTGAGCTTTCATCCTATTGCCTGATCCAATCAGCCAATAGGATTGAGCTCGCATTCTATTGGCTGATTGGAACAGCCAATAGAATGCAAGCTCAATACTGTTTGCTGATTGGATCAGCCAATAGGATTGAAGCTCAATCCTATTGGCTGATTGCATCAGCCAATATGATTTTTTCACCTTTAATTCCGATTGGCTGATAGAATTCTATCAGCCAATCGGAATTCAAGGGACACCATCTTGGATGACGTCATTTAAAGGAACCTTCATTGTTCAAGAAGACGTCGATTGAAGAGGATGCTCCGCGACGGATGTCTTGAAGATGGACCCGCTCCGCGCTGGATGGATGAAGATAGAAGATGCCGTCTGGATGCAGACTTCTGCCCGGTTGGATGAAGACTTCTGCCGCTTCGTTGAGGACTTCTGCCGGCTTCATTGAGGATGGATGTCGGGTCTTCAAAAACTGTAAGTGGATCTTCGGGGGTTAGTGTTAGACTTTTTTAAGGGTTTATTGGGTGGGTTTTATTTTTAAATTAGGGTTTTTGGGCGGAAAAAGAGCTACATGCCCTTTTAAGAGCAATGCCCATACAAATGTTCTTTTCAGGGCAATGAGGAGCTTAGGTTTTTTAGTAATGATTTTATTTGGGGTGTTGGTTGTGTGGGTGGTGGGTTTTACTGTTGTGGGGTTGTTTGTATGTTTTTTTATAGGTAAAAGAGCTGATTTCTTTGGGGCAATGCCCCGCAGAAGGCCCTTTTAAGGGCTATTGGTAGTTTAGTTTAGGCTAGGGTTTTTTTTATTTTGGGGGGGCTTTTTTATTTTGATAGGGCTATTAGATTAGGTGTAATTAGTTTAACCCTTTAAGGACACAGCTTTCAGTTTGCTCAATTGTTTTATGACGGAAAAATTCCGTCATATGTCCTTAAGAGGTTAAATATCTGATAATTTATTTTTTAATTTAGTGTTTTTTTAGTTAATTGTAATTCATTTAATTGTAGTGTAATGTTAGGTGTTAGTGTAAGACAGGTTAGGTTTTATTTTACAGGTACATTTGTATTTATTTTAGCTAGGTAGTTAGTAAATAGTTAATAACTATTTAGTAACTATTCTACCTAGTTAAAATAAATACAAACTCAGCTGTGAAATAAAAATAAAACCTAAGCTAGATACAATGGCCTCTAGTTATCAAGCCGTCAACCGCAAATACTCTGGAATTCTGCAGCGTATTTGTGGCGAGGCTGATTCGCTGTAGTTATCAAGCCCTACAGCCCAGCAAAAGTAGAATTTAGTGACGTAACATACGATCCGCCGGACTCAGTCCGATGGTTACGTCACTACAGACGCAAGTTCGGCACAATCTGACGATTTTGGAAGTTATCAAAGAACAACCAGGTAAGCTTGGCACTATTCCGGCCCAATGTACCTGGTTTTCAATCCGCCGCCCTGGAGGCGGCGGATCCCATAGGAATCAATGGGAGTCTGACAGCAGCGAGAGCACATGTTCGTTGCTGCACGATACCCCATTGATTTCTATGGGAAGTGTCTGCACCTAACACCCTAACATGTACCCCGAGTCTAAACACCCCTAATCTGCCCCCCCTACACTGCCGCCACCTACTTTATACTTATTTAACCCCTAAACAGCCGCTCCTGGACCCCGCCGCAACTATAATAAATATATGAACCCCTAAACCGCCGCTCCCGGACCCCGCCACCACCTACATTATTAACCCCTATCCTGCCGATCCCGGACCCCGCAGCAAATAAATTAATTGTTTAACCCCTATCCTGCCCCCCCTACACTGCCACCACCTACAGTACATTGATAAACCCCTAATCTACCCCCCTACACCGCCGCCAATATATTAAATGAATTAACCCCAAAACCTAAGTCTAACCCTAACACCCCCCTAATCTAAATAAATATTCCTATAATTAAATAAATTAATCCTATTTCAAACTAAATACTTACCTATAAACTAAACCCTAAGATAGCTACAATATAATTAATAATTACATTGTAGCTATTTTAGGGTTTATTTTTATTTTACAGGCAACTTTGTATTTATTTTAACTAGGTACAATAGTTATTAAATAGTTATTAACTACCTAGCTAACATAAATACAAAAGTACCTGTAAAATAAATACTAACCTAAGTTACAAATACACCTAACACTATACTATCATTAAATAAATTAAATCACAATTAAATAAACTAAACTACAAAAAAAACAAACACTAAATTACAAAAAATAAAAAAATATTACAAGAAGTTTAATCTAATTACACCTAACCCCCTAATAAAATAAAAAAGCCCCCCAAAATAATAAAATTCCCTATCCTAAACTAAATTACAAAGTAATCAGCTCTTTTACCAGCCCTTAAAAGGGCTTTTTGCGGTGCATTGCCCCAAAGTAATCAGCTCTTTTACCTGTAAAAAAAAGAAATACAATGCAAACATTACAACCCACACACCCCTACTTTAAAATCCACCCGATCCCCCCTTAAATAAACTTAACACTACCCCCTTGAAGATCTCCCTACCTTGAGCCGTCTTCACCCAGCCGGGCCGAACTCTTCATCCAATACGGGCACAAGTGGTCCTCCAGCCGGGCAGAAGTCTTCATCCGATCGGGGCAGAAGAGGTCCTCCATCCAGCAGGTCTTCATCCAAGCGGCATCTTCTATCTTCATCCTTCCGGCGATGAGCGGCTCCATCTTGAAGACCTCCGGTGCGGATCCTCCTTCCAGCACGACGGACTAACGACAAATGACGGTTCCTTTAAATGACATCATCCAAGATGGCATCCCTCGAATTCCGATTGGAATTAAGCCAATCGGAATTAAGGTAGGAAAAATCCTATTGGCTGATGTACTTTGTGCTCCCCGTACTTGGTGCGCGGCTTCTTGACAGCTTTTTTGATAACTCTGACGAACGTATTCAGGTCCGCGGCGGCAATGTTAGGCGAGCTTAGGCGAGCGTATTGGGCCGGCGAATGCAAGTAAATACGGAGCTTCATAACTAGAGGCCAATGTAACTATTAGTTATATTGTAGCTAGCTTAGGGTTTATTTTACAGGTAAGTATTTAGTTTTAAATAGGAATTATTTAGTTATTAATAGTATTATTTATTTAGATTTATTTTAATTACATTAAAGTTAGTGGGTGTTAGGGTTAGACTTAGGGTTAGGTTTGGGGGTTAAATAAAAACTCAGCTGTGAAATAAAAATAAAACCTAACCTAGATACAATGTAACTATTAGTTATATTGTAGCTAGCTTAGGGTTTATTTTACAGGTAAGTATTTAGTTTTAAATAGGAATTATTTAGTTATTAATAGTAGGATTTATTTAGATTTATTTTATTTACATTAAAGTTAGTGGGTGTTAGGGTTAGACTTAGGGTTAGGTTTAGGGGTTAATAAATTTAGTATAGTGGTGACGACGTTGGGGGCGGCAAATTAGGGGTTAATAAACGTAGGTAGGTGGCAGCGATGTTAGGGGCGGCAGATTAGGGGTTAATAATATTTAACTTGTGTTTGCGATGCGGGAGTGCGGCGGTTTAGGGGTTAATATGTTTATTATAGTGGTGGCGATGTCCAGAGCGGAAGATTAGGGGTTAATTAATTTATTATAGTGTTTGCTATGCGGAGGGCCTCGGTTTAGGGGTTAATAGGTAGTTTATGGGTGTTAGTGTACTTTTTAGCACTTTAGTTATAAGTTTTATGTTACAGCTTTGTAGCGTAAAACTCATAACTACTCACTTTCAGTTTACGGTATGGATCTTGACGGTATAGGCTGTACCGCTCACTTTTTGGCCTCCCAGGCAGATTCGTAATACCGGCGCTGTGGAAGTCCCATTGAAAAAGGAATTTTGGAAAGCTGCGGTAGTTACATTGCATTATGGCCAAAAAAGTGTGTGGTGCCCCTAAACCTGCAAGACTCGTAATACCAGCGGTAGTGAAAAAGAGCCTTAACGCTGCCTTTTCACTCATACTGCAAAACTCATAATCTAGTCGAAAGTTATTACTCTTTTTTCAAGTAAGAGAAAAGCCTTTTTTTAGTGCAGTTCTTTAAAAAACAAGTATTATTGAGTAAAGGACAAAACTTCTTGTTTCTAGGAAGTAAAAGTATTCTACTCATGCACTTAACATAATATTAAACTCTAAATGGAGTGCATTCTGTGCAGAACCCTTACACTCATGCATGCTGCACAGTGATTGGTTCATTTGTGCTGTAGCTTGTTTATATCCTCTGATTGGCCACAGCAAAAGAAAGTAAGAACAAATCTAGAGGCCTTTCAAGGGCTGAGTCCTGGGACTACAATCCAATGTATATTTCTGGGAATCTTTTGCAGTAAATAATCTCTGATGCATAAATATAAACTAGACTTAAAGGTGCCTATTTAAGAAAGTCTGACGGACCTGATCCGACAGTGCGGATCAGGTCCGCCAGACCTCGCTGAATACGGCGAGCAATACGATCGCCGTATTCAGCATTGCACCAGCAGCTCACAAGAGCTGCTGGTGAAACGCCGCCCCCTGCAGACGCGCGGCCAATAGGCCGCCAGCAGGGGGGTGTCAATCAACCCGATCGTATTCGATCGGGTTGGTATCTGGCAATGTCTGTCCGCCTGCTCAGAGCAGGCAGACAGGTTATGGAGCAGCGGTCTTTGTGACGCTGCTTCATAACTGCTGTTTCTGGCGAGCCTGCAGGAACACGGGGCATCAAGCTCCATTCAGAGCTTGATAGATAGGCCCAAAGGCACCATTTAATACAATAGAATTTCATGATCAAAAATGTATAATAAACATACAAAAACCACTTACTCCTTCCATTTATCACGTGACAGCCATGAGCCAATGACAAACATAGGAAGATATAAACTTTGAACTCTTGCTTAGCAGGAGCTGGTGTCTCTGAAAGTGTGCACACAATGATAAAATAAATTGGAAAGTTTTTTTTTTATATTTCATACATTGGGGCTGAATTATCAAGCTCCGAAAGAAGCCTGGTGCCCCTGTTTCCATGCGAGCCTTCAGGCTCACTGGAAAGAATAGTTATGACCACTGCTCCATAACTTGTCTGCTGCCTCTGAGGCTGCGGTCTTCAATCAGCCCGATCCTATACGATCGGGCTGATTGACACCCCCTGCTAGCGGCCGATTGGCCGCGAATCTGCAGGGGGGCAACATTGCACAAGCAGTTCACCAGAACTGCTTGTGCAATGATAAATGCCGACAGCGTATGCTGACGGCATTTATGGATGTGCGGTGGACATAATACGCTACATTGTATCATGTCCGTCGGCACTTTAGTAAATCGGCCCCTTTATCTGAATTATGAAAGCTTAAAGGGACATGAATCACATTTTTTTTCTTTCATGATTCAGCAATTTTAAATAACTTTCATTTGTATTTCTATTATCTACTTTGCTTCATTCTCTTTGTATCCTTTGTTGAAAAGTATACCTAGGTAGACTATGAAGCTGCTGATTGGTGGCTGCACATATATGCTTCTAATTATTGGCTTTCAGCTATATCCCAATAGTGCATTACTGCTTCTGTAACAAAGGATACCAAGAGAATAAAGCAAATTCGATAATAGAAGTAAGTTAGAAAGTTGTTTAAAATCATATGATTTAGCTGAATTATAAAAGAAAAAATTGGGGTTTCATGTCCCCTAATTCTTAATTTATTGACCCTTGAATGTCCATTGAACTAGATCTCTTGCAGAAATATACTGTGCAAGAAGAAAGTTGCAGAGATATTGAAAGTGCTCATTTTGAATTAGACGATACTTAAAACCTCTGAACCTCCTTCTTAGAATTTGCATTGGACAGCCACAAATTTGCCTTTTGCAATACAACGTATTTCCAATTTTTGCTTTTTGGGGATTTCAAATTTAGATCAACACTATGTTGCATTGTAATTGCTACTGGGGTTACTGCCAAATTCCCTAACAGAACAATACAGCACCAAAGTAGCACCATAATGGTTACTTAAAGTGAAGGTAAACTTTCACGAATAAGTGCTTGATTTTAAAAAATAATATTAAAAACAGGGGCACTTTCATTCATGAAAGTTTACATTTCAGTGGTTTTGTTAAAATACTTACCTTTTCTTCTTGCAAGCCAGAGCAGCGATTCCCCGATCGCAGCTCGTCTCTTCTTACGTCAATGACAAATCCGGCTTCCTTCAATCACGACATGGCCTTAGGCAATGTTTGGGAAGGAATCCGTGATTGGAGGAAGCCGGATTTGTCATTGCTGATGTAAGAAGAGATGACCTGCGGACGGGGGAATCACTGCTCCTGCTTTCAAGAAGAAAAGGTAAGTATTTTAACAAACCGCTGAAATGTAAACTTTCATGAATGAAAGTGCCCCTGTTTTTAATATTATTTTTAATAGTTTACCTTCACTTTAAAGAGACAGTCTAAAATAGAATTGTTATTGTTTAAAAGATACATCATCCCTTTATTACCCATTCCCCAGTTTTGCATAACCAACACAGTTATATTAATATACTTTTTACCTTGTATCTAAGAATCTTCTGACAGTCCACTGATCACAAGACTTTTTATTTATTATCTATTTACCTGCAGTCTCGTGTAGGAAAGCAATTAAAAAAGCATGTGATAAGAGGCAACCTTCAAGGGCTTAGAAATTAGCATATGAGCTTACCAAAGTTTAGTTTAAACTAAGAATACCAAGAGAACAAAGCAAATTTGATGATAAAAGTAAATTGGAAAGTTGATTAAAATTACAAGTCCTATCTGAATAATGAAAGCTTAATTTTGACTAGACTGTCCCTTTAAAGAGATGGTACATTTTATACTTTAAGAATGTTACAATAAAAAATATATTAGTGTACACGCAAAACTGCATGATTATATTTTTTAAAAGTGTATATAGTATATACAGTATATATATATATATATATATATATATATATATATATATATATATTATAATACAATATTTCTAATCCTACATGGTATCTTTTGTCCCTCCACCCCCTTTTGTCCTACCCACTCTCTTTATAGGCTTCCTAAGGGCTTTCAAAGGGCTGGAGCTCAATAGTGTCATATGACACACACACTGATTCGATGTTCATAAAAAAAAGTTCATCCCAGTGGGTCAGCATAACATTGTAATACAAACATTACTATAGGTATGGATTTAACCCTTTTCCCGATAGATAAAAAAAAAAAAGGTACACATATACTTTTTTTAATGGCAGAGATTACATATATGACATTTGAGGCAATATATGAATCAAAACTCTGCATATTTTTTAATACAAGATAGCGCTAAAGTTGAAAAAAGAGTTAAAAGCGTATACTCCCTAAATATCTTGATCTTGCGGAATTGTCTCAGGTTGAGAGATTTGCACCTTTGTATTTGAGATGTATCCTTGTTTATTATTGCCCCATGTGAGTATTTATAGGGGTTGACATATTTAGAATGGAATTTACCTGGTAGTGTTTTGAAAATAAGGAAACATTTCAGCATATTCAATTGACTTTATTCAGTTGAAATATATATTTAACTCTTATATTTATTGGAAAGAAAATCATTAAAAATTAATCACTTTTTAAAATATCCATATGAAAACAACAAGCAGAAGATTGCTTGCTCATATATGGGGGCTGAATTATCAAGGTCCGAATGGCCCCCTGATGCCCCTGTTTCTGAGCGAGCCTTCAGGCTCGCCGGAAACAGCAGTTAGAAAGCAGCGGTCTAAATACAGCTGCTCCATAACTTGTCTGCCTGCTCTGAGGTTGCGGACATCAATCCACCCGATACTATACGATCGAGCAGATTGACATCCACTGCTAGCGGCCCGATTGACTGTGAATCTGCAGGGGCGGCATTGCACAAGCAGTTCACAATGTCGAACCTGATCAATGCAGCAACCAGAAATCTATCTCCTACTGATGAGTTCCAAAAAAGAACGAAACAGGCTGTCTAGTGAGTGATTTCTGGTTTGCTGCAATAATCCTGTTAAAAGGATCACTGTGTTAAAACAGTATTTTGAAGCAAAAAACCTGAGAATTTGCATATCTAATTTGCATATCTTACCCACAATTCTCTTGTGCATTGACAACATTGTATATTAATTATTTCTGGGAAAAAGCAAGCGGGGAATCTTGCCTAGATGTGCTAATTTCCTATGCAAATATTTACATTGATTTAATTTTGAGACATGGAGGATTTTAATTTCAGTTTTTTATCTCCCCCATAATTTTAATGAATTTTGGTTTAACCATGAAAATAGCTTTACCAATGCAGCAACCAGAAATCTATCTCCTACTGATGAGTTCCAAAAAGAACGAAACAGGCTGTCTAGTGAGTGATTTCTGGTTTGCTGCAATAATCCTGTTAAAAGGATCGCTGTGTTAAAACAGTATTTTGAAGCAAAAAATCTGAGAATTTGCATATCTAATTTGCATATATTACCCAGAATTCTCTTGTGCATTGGTAACATTGTATATTAAGTATTTCTGGAAGAAGCAAGCAGGGAATCTTGCCTAGATGTGCTAATTTCCAATGCAAATATTTACATTTAATTTTGAGACATGGAGGATTTTAATTTCAGTTTTTTATCTCCCCCCATAATTTTAATGAATTTTGTTTAAACTCAGGACAAAATTTAGAAATTATTTAGCATGGGTGTTTTTGGTGGTTGTAGATGTGTAACAGATTTTGGGGGTTAAAGTTAGAAAAAGTGTGTTTTTTTCCATTTTTTCCTCATATTTTATATTTTTTTTTATAGTAAATTATAAGATATGATAAAATAATGGTATCTTTAGAAAGTCCATTTAATGGCAAGAAAAACTGTGTATAATATGTGTGGGTACAGTAAATGAGTAAGAGGAAAATTACAGCTAAACACAAACACCGCAGAAATGTAAAAATAGCCCTGGTCCTTAAGGGAAAGAAATTGAAAAATGGCCTTGTCCTTAAGGGGTTAAAGGGACACTCAAGTCAAAATACATTTTTATGATTCAGACAGAACATGTAATTTTAATTTACTTCTACAGGGAGTGCAGAATTATTAGGCAAGTTGTATTTTTGAGGATTAATTTTATTATTGAACAACAACCATGTTCTCAATGAACCCAAAAAACTCATTAATATCAAAGCTGAATAGTTTTGGAAGTAGTTTTTAGTTTGTTTTTAGTTATAGCTATTTCAGGGGGATATCTGTGTGTGCAGGTGACTATTACTGTGCATAATTATTAGGCAACTTAACAAAAAACAAATATATACCCATTTCAATTATTTATTTTTAACAGTGAAACCAATATAACATCTCAACATTCACAAATATACATTTCTGACATTCAAAAACAAAACAAAAACAAATCAGTGACCAATATAGCCACCTTTCTTTGCAAGGACACTCAAAAGCCTGCCATCCATGGATTCTGTCAGTGTTTTGATCTGTTCACCATCAACATTGCGTGCAGCAGCAACCACAGCCTCCCAGACACTGTTCAGAGAGGTGTACTGTTTTCCCTCCTTGTAAATCTCACATTTGATGATGGACCACAGGTTCTCAATGGGGTTCAGATCAGGTGAACAAGGAGGCCAGGTCATTAGATTTTCTTCTTTTATACCCTTTCTTGCCAGCCACGCTGTGGAGTACTTGGACGCGTGTGATGGAGCATTGTCCTGCATGAAAATCATGTTTTTCTTGAAGGATGCAGACTTCTTCCTGTACCACTGCTTGAAGAAGGTGTCTTCCAGAAACTGGCAGTAGGACTCCATCCTCAACCCGAAAAGGCCCCACAAGCTCATCTTTGATGATACCAGCCCAAACCAGTACTCCACCTCCACCTTGCTGGCGTCTGAGTCGGACTGGAGCTTTCTGCCCTTTACCAATCCAGCCACGGGCCCATCCATCTGGCCCATCAAGACTCACTCTCATTTCATTAGTCCATAAAACCTTAGAAAAATCAGTCTTGAGATATTTCTTGGCCCAGTCTTGACGTTTCAGCTTGTGTGTCTTGTTCAGTGGCGGTCGTCTCTCAGCCTTTCTTACCTTGGCCATGTCTCTGAGTATTGCACACCTTGTGCTTTTGGGCACTCCAGTGATGTTGCAGCTCTGAAATATGGCCAAACTGGTGGCAAGTGGCATCTTGGCAGCTGCACGCTTGAATTTTCTCAGTTCATGGGTAGTTATTTTGCGCCTTGGTTTTTCCACACGCTTCTTGCGACCCTGTTGACTATTTTGAATGAAACGCTTGATTGTTCGATGATCACGCTTCAGAAGCTTTGCAATTTTAAGAGTGCTGCATCCCTCTGCAAGATATCTCACTATTTTTGACTTTTCTGAGCCTGTCAAGTCCTTCTTTTGACCCATTTTGCCAAAGGAAAGGAAGTTGCCTAATAATTATGCACACCTGATATAGGGTGTTGATGTCATTAGACCACACCCCTTCTCATTACAGAGATGCACATCACCTAATATGCTTAATTGGTAGTAGGCTTTCGAGCCTATACAGCTTGGAGTAAGACAACATGCATAAATACTCATTTGCCTAATAATTCTGCACTCCCTGTATTGTCAAATTTTGCACAGTATTTTTATATTCACACTTTCTGGGGAACAAGAACCTAATGGGCAGTTCACAAGCTCACAGGGTATACGTATACTAGACTGTGATTGGCTGATGTCTGAAAATGGAAGAAAAAATTAATTTGTCAGAAAAAAATCTACTGCTTATTGGAAATTCAGAGTAAGTGCTATTGCATTGTCTTTTTATTATGCTCTTGTTAATGATGTCACTCTACATTTTAATGGAGTGATTTGAGCTTCTGTTTATTGCATCAGGAAATGAGTTTATGCGAATCTGTGAACTGATGATTCAAAAACGTTTCACAGTTAAAAAATCTGTACAAACAGCTAGAATGTGATGTTTGATACATTCCAAAGTTGTAGCCATTCACTTTCTTTGTTTCATATAAAATTAAATTACAAATTGTTTTCTTGTCAGAGTTTTAGAGGCGCGTCCCTGTCCTCAATGGCAGTTTCCACTCTTGACTAAAATTCACTGCATCTCCCAAGTAGTACTTTAATTCCCACAAAGGGGTTAAATACTTAGGTAAACACATAGATTTGCAGGGTGATTGTATAAAAATTAAATGCTCTAAGAATAAGAGCATGCTATTTTTTCTTTTAACAACTTTTACTTCTTTGAGGTAATGGTCTCCTTTTATAATTTGGCGGGCAGACGAGGTTCACTGTCGGCCCAGCCTCGCTCTGAGCGGGCAGCAATATATGCTGCTAACATTTGACATTGCACAATCTACTGACGCGCGGTCAATCATGCACAAGAGGGGACTGTCAATCATCCTGATGTGATAGGGTTGACTGCAATCCACCACCTAAAGTGTCACTGAGAGCTTAAGAAGCAGCAGTCGGAAATGCTGGGGCACCTTTGCTGCTATTGCTGCTTGATAAATGAAGCCCATTGTGTAAGTGATGCTCATTCATAGGCATGAGAGAAAATGTTTGAGAGCAACGTCCTATATATATATATTGTATGGCCTAGCACCGTTTAGTACTGGGGTGCGCAACAAAAGATCCAATAAATATTGATAAGGAAGGCACTCACCGGGTTTAACCAAGGGTATATTTAATCCGTTACCATATATATACGTCCTGCCTTTAGGAGGCTCCAGCAGTTGCTCTTCCTGGGCTGCAGGCATCTACCTTCATATGGTGCTCTGTTCCCATTTGAGTACAGTCTGCCTGATCATTGCAGACAAACAATATAAAATGATAAATAAATAAAAAATAAATAAAAATAAATAGCTGCCAGTACTTAAGATGGTGGTTAGTGTTAGGGTTAGTCTTGAAAAAGACCTGGGAAAGGCCGAAACACGTTGACAATACTGGTGAGCTTATTTCTACTAATTACAAAGTGTAAAAAACTTTATTGCACCATTGTTTTTTCTTGTTTATTTACAGGTTCAGGATATTTTTATTTTTATATTTTTGTAATTTTTGGTACTTATATACACATCTATAGGATTCAGCATTTCAAGTTTACCCTTTGGAATTTCACCTGGAGATTCAAACTATTTTCCACTGTTTCACACAATTTTTTTTCTCTTTTTCCACGACACACCCAAGTTTGGATTGACTATCACACACCAGTGTATGGATACTGTTTGGAAGTTTCGATTTGGACACACATTCCTTTGGAAACTTTTAACTTTAATTTGGACACTCATATTTATTTATTTATTTATTTATTTATTTATTTTTATTTTTGATATTTGTGATATTTTTGTGATTTAATTAGCCATCTCTAATTGTTATTGTCACACATTTCCACTATTGACTCTCACACTTCTGCAACATTTGCACATAACAACTTTTGGTTAGACCTATGCTAACGTGTATCAATTTTTATGTTAACGTGTATTAATTTTTAGATACATCATGGATCCATGCAGCTTTTAGTGATTTTATCATTCTATCAGTGTACCATTTTATACTTATATTGTTGTTGTTTTTTATTGTCACTATATGTATTAAACTGTCTACACTTACCTCATCGGCCTTTTTAGCTTTTAGCGCTCCCTTCCACACCTTTCACATAAGATATATTCTAAGTCTGCTAGGGGACTTTTGGAAGTGAGCTTAAAGGGACAGTTTACTCAAAAATTTTCTCCCCTTTAATTTGTTCCCAATGATCCACTTTACCTGCTGGAGTGTTTTAAATTGTTGACAAGTAGCTCCTTTACCCTTATATTGGCATTTGAAATTGTTAATTTAGCATGTGGTATCCCCACCTATTCTGAAAGTTTGTGGCCGCGCGTACCAGCTATAGATAAGCTTTGTAAACACAGCCAGCAGAAGAAATTACACTCCCAGTGTGATAAAGCAGAGATAAGGTAATAAAATGTTGATTTTCCATTGTTCTCTCAAAGTATTGGTGATTGTTTTAAGGACAGATATAAGATAAAGAAGCAGGTATATGTGCACAATGTGATACAGTAATGAGATCTGATTGTACCTACAAGCTCAACCTATTTTATTAGGCTGTGGCTTCAAAACACAAAATCAGAGCTTTAATATACAGAAATAAACCTTAAAAAGCTAATTTTCATACATTTTTTACACTGCAGTTGGTAAAAAAAGCAATTGTAAACACATTAAGGGAAAAACTATTTTACAGTATACTGTCCCTTTAACGCACACATACTAGCGCTCGGTTTACGACATCCAGTTACTTAAGATGGTGGACACCATTGAGAGGGCTAGAGTGCTTTTTGGGAGGATCAGGGAGGTGGAAGGGTAAGGGTGATTCTATACTGCAGAAAATAAATAAATACATATAATTTATAACATTTTAAAAAAACACCCTAACACTTAAAACTGGCAGACTGTCTGAAAGTATCTAAGATAGTGGTCTAAAGTGTGAGTGTGTGTGGGGGGTGGGGAAGCTGTTTGGATCAGAGAGGTGGGAAGTGTCAGTTGGGAGGTTAAAATACCATTCCCTGTCCAGCTAACTAATTAACCCCTTCACTGCCGGGAATTTCAGAAGTGGTGCGCATTTGCAATTAGTGTCCTTCTAATTACTAAAAACGAATTGCAAAACTATGTATGGCTGCTATTTCTGAACAAAAATGACCCCAGATAACCTTTTACAACCATTTGTTTTATGACTGCAGTAGTTGTATGGAAATAATTTCAGCGAGAAATCCAAAAGTTTCTAAAAAAAGTTAACAAATGCAATTTTTGCATTTTGCAGCAAAATGGTGGCATGAAATATACCAAAATAGGCCTAGATCAACACCTTGGGTTGTCTACTTAAAAAAAATATATAGTTTTGATAGGTAAATACAAAAAAAAAACAAGGCTCTTTTAATGTTAATAAAGTTATTACAATTCAAAATGTTGCTGTGTGTTTTTGTTTTGGAAGTGGGTTCAGAAATTAGTTTCATTAATCCCTAAAATGGTGTAAAGCCACCCAGTACCTCCCTTTTGATCAAGCATTTTTTTCAAAGATTTATAATTCTCTGGAATTGCCTAAAATGAAAAAAACTTATTCAACTCAATTCACCCAACTCCTTTACTGACATGAAATAGACCTCAATTAGTGTAACAAATGTCAGTGATATAAGCAGGAACTGATTTAGGGAGTAATTTGATTGATGACTCTCTATTAAGGATTATTTGGATTTTAGTTGGAAGACTTTTTTCACTTGTGAATGCAAATGAGCATTTTTTTAATGAATTCCTAAGTTACTGTTCTTGTAGACTTGTTTATTTAATGAAAATGTTAATTAAACTTGACAAGATGATTGTCAAATTATGGTAAGAAAGAAAAGGTATATTGCCTCACCTGGCCTGCCGTTTATGCATGATGGCTTTATTAAGTTTTTTCCCTGCTTGAGTATATTTAATTTATAAATTCTATAAAACAAGCTTGTTAAAGGGACATGCAATATGTTGAGATTTTTAATGCAATGGGCTATATGTATTAATGTGCCTGCGGAAAAAGTTCTCAGCATATGGCATCCGACCCTGTTTGTCTGCTGGCCTATGTACTATTACACGTTCAAGTCTGAGTGTAAGGCCGCCCAATTCTCTGGCGCAACTAATTCCGTAAGAGAAGGGCCTGTCAATCACCCTGAGCAAGCGACTTTGAGGTGATTTCTCTCTTCCAACTCAGAATTGGCAGAGATTGTAAGAAGCAGTGGTCTGATGGCCGCTGTTTTTACAAAGCAAGAAGCCGGCTTGCATGCTCGCAAGGGTTCTGAAGCAGCTTGCACTGCTTAGTAGATGGAGTCCAATATTTTGAAATGGCCACTAAATATGTTAGATTTGCATAATCATTAAGTGCATAATAAAAAGACAATGCTAAAGCACTATCTACACATTTTAAAGGGAAATTAAACAGTGCTCCTATAGTAAAAACAAATATGTTAAATTAAAGATATCAATAAACATATTGTAGATTTTTTTTTTACTTGTTTTCTTGCAACTTGAGCAGTTAGAAAGTCTCATTGTAGCCCCTGCCCTCAGTCAGATAAGGAAGCAGACATGTTTTGGACTTACTGTCTCTTTTTCATTGTTTAAAGAATAAACCAGCTCATGTTACTCTAGAATATTTATGACATCATGCAAGATTAGCCTTCCTGTAGAGACCCCAGCCCCCTTGTAGGGCTGGGACAAGAAGTAATGGGCCATGCACAAATGAAGTTAAAAATAAGAAATACTAGGTAAAATCCTTTTAAGCCCTTTAGTACCGTGAATCTCAGAGAAAATTTTTTCCAAAAATACAAGATAATTTTTTAGCATCACTCTATTTAAAAAGAGATAGAGCCTTGTTTTTTTTTTTTCATTTACCTATGAGAACTATATATATATTTTTTAAAAGTAGACAAACCAAGGTATTGATCTAGGCCCATTTTGGCATATTTCATGCCACCATTGCACCGTCAAATGTAATCAAATGAAAAAAAAAAAAAGTTAACTTTTTCACAAACTTTGGGTTTCTGATTGAAATTATTTACATACTGCTTGTGCAATCATAACTGGTTGTAAAACCTTTTCTGGGATCCCCTTTGTTCAGCAATAGCAGACATGCATGGCTTTGTCATTGATTTTAGTTCATTAGAAGCCTTCTAAATGCAGCTGCGCACCACACTTATGAAATTCTCAGCAGTTAAGGGGTTAATTAGTTAGATTGTAATGGTAATATTATAATAGTGTAGGTATTACCTTCACACCTGACACCTCCCACCCACTTTATCCCTTCCATACAGCTCCCACCCCCACCCCCACACTCCTCACCATCATCTTAGGTACTGGCAAACAGTCTTTCAGTATGCCGTTTAGGGCTTTTTTTTTAATTACTTTTTTTCCTGCAGTGTAGTGATCCCTCCTCAACCCTCCCCCCTCCATGACCCCCCCCCCCTCAAACAGCTCTCTAACCCTCCCCCTCAAGATGATCATCTTAGGTACTGGCAGCTGTTTGCCAGTACTCAGTTTTTATTTCTATTTTTATTATAAGTATTTATTAATATTGTTTTCTGTAGTGTAGGGGTCCCCCCTCCCCCTCCCTGCAATCATTTTATAGGGCCTGTGAGGAGAGTGGGAAGTGACGTCACCGGATGGTAGCGGGGCTTAGGCCCGTTTGTCTGTGTCGCAGTTACTAAGTGAGATCAATGTTACCAGATGTATATTTCCATGCTCTGCAATAAAATAGAGTTGTACCATCTTTGCTGTGTCCTGCATCTCATGACATGGTGTCAGAAGTTCTTGCCTGCGCTTCTGTTTCTTGATTGATGACGATGTTGAAGTTTACCCCACCTGAGCCTTTTGATTTTTCTCAGCCTGCAGCTTGGCCCACATGGCGTCAGCGGTTTCAGCGCTTCAGGATTGCTTCCAAGCTGGACAAGAAGAGTGGTGAAGTAGAAGTTAATTCTCTTTTATACTCTATGGGGAAAGATGTGGAGCCATTGTTCAATGCCTTTACTTTCCAAGAAGTGGAAGGATTTGACTTTGAAATAGTTATGAATAAACTCAGTGCCCACTTTGTGCCCAAAAGAAATGTGATTCATGAGAGGGCTTGTTTTCACAAACATGCTCAGCGTGTGGGAGAATCTGTGGAGTCATTTGTGTGCAGCCTGTATGAACTAACTGAATTCTGTGAGTTTGGTGTTGCTAAAGAGGAGCAAATCAGAGACAGAATAGTCATAGGAATTGCAGATGCTGAAGTCTCAATGAAGCTTCAGTTAGAGTCTGATTTAAAATTGGATGGGGCTATTAGGATGGCTGCCAGAGTGAACTGGTGAAAAAGCAAAGTGCTGATCTGAGGTCTGAGAGCATTGTGGATGAAGTGCAGCAGTTCAGGAGAGCTGCTAGTGAAAGGCACAGTGTGAGCGGTAGACCTAGGGCAACAGATAGGCCCAGAAGTGGATGGACGCAGCATGCCCGATGCACACAGTGCAACCGTGCCCATAATCAGAGTTTCATATGCCCTGCTAAAGACAAAAGATGTAGAAAATGTAACAGAATGGGCCATTTTGAAGTGGTGTGTAAAACTGAATATATTAAGGAGATGAAGGTGGATAGTGACCAGGAGGGTCAAGAAGTGTCCTTTGTAGGGTCTGTTGTTGAACGGCCGGGTTCAAAAGATGATTGTAGGGTTACTCTTACTGTAATGGGAGCCAAAGTTGCCTTTAAGATTGACACAGGAGAAGACATCACTGTAATGTCCCTTGCAGCATTCATAAAAGTGCCTCGACAGCCCCAGCTGGCGAAAGTCACAATAAAAGTCCATAGTCCTGGTGGCCGCATTGATTGTGCCGGGAAATTTCTTGCCAGCTGCGAGTACAATCAAAGGAAATTCACCATGTGGGTGCATGTGATTAGAGGTCTGTGTGTTAACAATTTATTAAGCAGAAAAGCAGTCTGTGGTTTGGGCCTACTGAATTGCAACCCAGTCTGTATATTACTTAAAGGTGACGCAGTCCCATACAGCATTACCACTCCCCGTAGAATTCCGTTCCCGCTCATGCCTCAAGTGGAGAAGGAACTTCTGCGTATGAAGAATATGGGGGTTATTGAAGAGTTTGTTGAAGCAACTGACTGGTGTGCCCCCATTGTGCCTGTTGGGAAGAAAAACGGGAAGGTACACATCTGCGTGGACTTGAAAAGGCTGAATGAGGCAGTGAAGAGAGATATGTGCTGCCGTCACTTGAAGACATAGCTTCAAAATTGGCTGGGGCGAAGTTCTTCTCTACATTGGATGCTTCTAGCAGCTTCTGGCTGATACCTCTAGATCCAAAGTGCCGCAAACTGACTACCTTCATTACACCGGTAGGTCGGTTTTGCTTCTGCAGACTCCCCTTCGGGATATCCTCTGCTCCTGAAATCTTTCAAAGAGAAATGAGTTCTCTTCTAAGAGACCACATGGGCACGGCAGTCGTCATTGATGACATCTTGGTGTATGGGTCTACATTGGAGGAACATGATCAGCGATTGAGCTGTGTACTGCAGACTATCAGAGAGTCCGGGCTGAAGCTAAATAAAGAAAAATGCCATTTTAGGAAAGCTGAGTTATGTTACTTTGGGCATATCATCAATGGGGATGGCATCAAGCCAGACCCCGAGAAAATGTGTGCTATTGAACAGATGAAAAGTCCTTCTGATGTACATGAGCTGAGACAAATATTGGGCCTTGTAAATTATGTGGGCAGGTTCCTTCCAGATTTATTCACAATACTACACCCTATCACAGAGTTGCCTGGTTCTGGGGACCTTCACAGGAAGAATCTTTTATGCAGGTCAAGTCCCTGCTCGGGTCTGCCCCAGTGTTGGGGTTCTACGACCCTTCCAAAAAGACTGTGGTTAGTGCTGATGAGAGCAGTTATGGGTTAGGGGCCACTCTCGTACAGTTGAATGAAAACAAACTACAGCCCATCGCCTACTGTTCCCGTACATTGATGGCTGCTGAGTCAAAATATGCCCAAATTGAGAAAGAGTGCCTGGCTGCAGTTTGGGCCTTTGAGCGCTTTCAGCGTTACCTAGTGTGTTTAGAGAAATTTAGTCTGGAGACTGCCAATAAACCGCTAGTCCCTCTAATCAACTCCTATGATATTGACAAAACACCCCTAAGATGCCAGAGACTTCTAATGAGGCTACTCAGGTTCAACATTCAGGCAGTGCATGTGCCGGGGAAACAACTGGTTGTGGCAGATACACTTTCCAGGCTCCCGCTGGCTGCTGCTGAAGAGTCTTCAACGGAATCAGATGTGAAAGTGTATGTAGATACAGTTCTGGCCTCCAAATCCATTTCTTCAGGGAAGCTAGAATAAATAAAGAGACATATTTAAATACAGACCTTCAAGAAGTTATAAAGTACATAAAAGAAGGTTAGCCCGACAGTCGGGCAGCCTGGATGTCTTTAAGTTCTTACCAGTCAGAAAGCTTGCAGCTCACAGAGCTGGATGGGTTGGTGCTGTTCCAGGACTGCATTGTTATTCCGGTTAGCATGCGGCAGGAGATGATAAGCAGGATTCATGATGGCCACTTAGGCATTACAAAGTGCAGAGGAAGGGCAGCTACGGCAGTATGGTGGCCTGGGATCAGTTCCGACATTGCAAGCCATGTGTCAAAATGTACCTTTTGCCGGGAACGCAGGCCTACTCAGAGAAGGGAGCCCTTGATTTCGACTCCGCTGCCTGCAGGCCCGTGCCAGAAAATAGCTGCTGATTTGTGCGAACTGCACAGGAAAAAGTATCTAGTCGTGATCGACTACTATTCCAGGTATTTGGAAATTGCACCTTTGAATGAAGTCACAAGTCAAGCCGTTATCACCCGTCTCAAGAGCTTGTTCGCCCAGTGGGGCATACCAATGGAGTTGTTGAGTGATAACGGAATGCAGTTTGCTTCCACAGAGTTCAGTTCTTTCAGCAGAGAATATGATTTTGTACATTCCACGTCAAATCCACATTACCCGCAGGCCAATGGAATGGCTGAAAGGGCAGTCCAAACAACAAAGTTAATTTTGAAGCAATCTGAGCCGTACCTGGCCCTCTTGTCCTATAGGGTGACTCCCATTCAAGCCACGGGGTTTAGCCCAGCACAACTGATGCTAGGACACCAGATTCGCACCACCTTACCCTCTGTGGGTGTCTTCCAGCTAACTAGCTCTATTCCTTGGGACGAAGTCCTTAGGAGGGATGAAGGGGCAAAAAGGGGCTATTGATTCTTCTACGACAGGAGACATTCTGTGAGGCCCTTGCAGGAGCTGAATGCGGGGCAAAGTGTCAGAATTAAACTGGATGATGAGAAGAAATGGAAGATGCCTGCTACGGTAATTGGACGCTCTCCAGAACCAAGGTCTTATGTAGTCCTTACTGATGGAGAGACAGTCACACGTCGAAATCAAATACATCTTCAGCCTGTACCTGAGAGTTTGGAACTGGATGCCTCAGTACCACCGCCGGTGGGATTCCCTGTTTTAAGAGGGGTGCCTTCCCCTCAGCAAGATCACAGCGGGGATGTGTCTTTGCCTCCAGCAGACTCTCAATCACCTTCTTCTGTTTCAGAGGACAGTTCATGTAGAGCTACATCAAGCGGAAGAGTGGTGAAACTTCCGGCCCGATATCGGGATTAACATTAGTTAGAGCAGTGACCGGAAGTATGGGCAGAATAATCCCATGGTCACTGTGGACTAGGGTAGTCTACCCCGATGTTCAAGTCAGGATGTAATTCATGTTGTTTATACAGATATTCTCTTTAACTTGTTATTTGTTTTATACTATATAAAAAAAATGTATGCCTTATCCTTTGAAAAGGGGGAAGATGTGATGAGAGTGGGAAGTGATGTCACCGGATGGGGGCGGGGTTTAGGCCCGTTTGTCTGTGTTGCAGTTACTAATTTTTCATGCTCTGCAATAAAATAAATTTGTACCATCTTTGCTGTGTCCTGCATCTCATGACAGGGCCTTCCCTTTGATTACCCCTCTTTCTGTTGTGTAGTGTACCATCCCTCCAACTCCCTTCACTCCCTTCCAGTTGCAACACTTGGCTGCTCACTCACTCACCTCCTGCCTCCCATCACACACCTCCCACCAGCACCAACGTTACAGATACTGACACAATCTGGTAATTTTGCTTCATATGGTGCTTTGTTACCATATAAAGCAGATGTTGGAAGCCCACAAGCAGCAAGTCTCGGTTGTCAATTGGAAACTGAGGCTGCTAGGATTACGATGGGCTTATGTAGCGCATGACGTAGATCTACACCCATTTTGCCAAAGGAGTTAAAATAATTATTAACACGTATTGCAATGATTTCTATTAAAGTGAATGTAAACTTGAGCGTACTCGCTCAACTCATATAATATAATGTAAAAAAATAAAAAAAATGATAATTTATACAGATATTATTAGATTTTTACATTTTAATGCTGTAACAATAACTCCTGTTCCTCCGTCCACCATAGTCCTCAGTTGATTGACAGATGACAAATCTGCAATCAACTAATCAACAATTAGTTGATTGCAGATTTGTCATCTGTCAATCAACTGAGGACTATGGCGGGTGGAGGAGCGGCGGTTATCGTTGTTGCATTTAAATGTAAAAATCTAAGAATATCTGTATCAATGATTTGAACAGCAAATAGGATTTCAGTAGCTCTCATCCTATTGGCTGATTTGAACATTTCAGCCAACAAGACTGCAAGGTACCCCAAATATAAAACAGGTACCTTGCATTCAATCTTCAGTGTGCGGGACGATCACATGAAGAGGATCCTCCATGCTGGATGCCTCCACGGCCGCCGTTTCTGATCCTCGGCCTCCTCCACTCCGGATGAACAAAGAAGATTTCCCCGTGCTGGATGAAGATCAAGTTGCCTGGAAGAAGACCTTCACCCCCGGACTTCAGGAATGGTGAGTACCTATTTCGTCGATAGATGTCAGTACCTATTTTGGCGATAGATTTAGTTTTTTGTAAAAAAAAATTGGGTGTTTTTTTTCCAATGGGCAGCAAAAGGGCTGATTGCCCTTTTAAGGGTATTGCCCATACAAATGCCCCTTTAGGGGGACATCTTCTTTGTTCATCCGGAGCGAAGGAGGCCGTGGAGTTGTTACTTTTAAATTAAAGTTAGGGGAGTGTTAGGTTTAGGTGTTAATAGTTTAATTTAGTGTTTTGTGATGTGGGGGGCCGACGGTTTAGGGGTTAATAGGTTTAATTTATTAGTTACGATGTGATGGGCTGGCGGTTTAGGGGTTAATAGGTTTAGTTTATTAGTTGCAATGTGGGGGGCCGGCGGTTTAGGGGTTACTAGATTTAGTGTTGGCAATGTGGGGGCCGACGGTTAATAGGTTTATTATAGTGTCTGCAATGTGGGTGGGCAGCAGATTAGGGGTTAATAGGTGTAATATAGTATTTGTGATGCAGGGGGGGGGGGGGGGGTTAGGGGTTATTAGGTAGTTTATGGGTGTTAGTGTACTTTGTAACATTTTAGTTATGAGCTTTGTTCACAAAATACATAACTACTGGTCTCAGATCGCGGAATGACTCGTGTCAGTATAGGCTGTAACATAAGCATTTTAGCCAGAATGCACAACCTGTAATTTGGCGCTATGGAAAATCCTGCACTCAAATTTGATTTTTTGAGTGCGGAATGGAGGGTTGCGTTAAGGCTAAAATGCTTGCGGTATAGCCTATACCGCCGCGACTCGAAATATGCGTTACCGGCCATTCCATGCGCAATGGCCAATTTTTCAGTGGTATAGCCGTACCGCACCGTAACACAAAACTCGTAATTTAGCCGATAGTGCCTCCACACTCTGTAGGAAAATTAAAGAAAGTAGATTAAGTGCTATACAGGGGCGTATTATGACCTAGGCCAACAAGGCCGGTGCCTAGGGCAGCAGATATCCTCTCTTTAAAAGCCACCACACAGTACAGTGAGCAATAAAGTACAGGCTTTTACAGAAAAGACAAGGCACGTGCGCTGAATAAGGTCGCTCTTCACATTACCCGGGCATATGCTTATAAGGTGAGGCTGGAGGAGAAGACCTTGTGCTGATATGCTGCCTCCTCTTGTCAGCTATGGTGGGTTTGTAAGTGCAGTGCTTTTTGCAGGTCTTAGTAACTAACAAACTGGATGCGTTTGTGCACTGCTTAGATCAGCTTGTGATGTCTAATCATAAACTCTCAGCGCTAATATATGTTAGCTACTAATAGACAGCTCTCTCTGCATTCATGTGATGTCTAATCATAAACTCTCAGCGCTAATGTATGTTAGCTACTAATAGCTAGCTTTCTCTGCATTCATGTGATGTCTAATCATAAACTCTCAGCGCTAATGTACGTTAGCTACTAATAGCTAGCTTTCTCTGCATTCATGTGATGTCTAATCATAAACTTTCAGCACTAATGTACGTTAGCTACTAATAGCTAGCTTTCTCTGCATTCATGTGATGTCTAGTCATAAACTCTCAGTGCTAATGTATGTTAGTTACTAATAGCTAGCTTTCTCTGCATTCATGTGATGTCTAATCATAAACTCTCAGCGCTAATGTATGTTAGCTACTAATAGCTAGCTTTCTCTGCATTCATGTGATGTCTAATCATAAACTCTCAGCACTAATGTATATTAGCTACTAATAGCTTTCTCTGCATTCATGTGATGTCTAATCATAAACTCTCAGCGCTAATGTATGTTAGCTACTAATAGCTAGCTTTCTCTGCATTCATGTGTTTTCTAATCATGAACTCTCAGCGCTAATGTATGTTAGCTACTAATAGCTTTCTCTGCATTCATGTGATGTCTAATCATAAACTCTCAGTGCTAATGTATGTTAGCTACTAATAGCTAGCTGTATCTGCATTCATGTGATGTCTAATCATAAACTCACAGCGCTAATGTATGTTAGCTACTAATAGCAAGCTGTCTCTGCATTCATGTGATGTCTAATCATAAACTCTCAGTGCTAATGTATGTTAGCTACTAATAGCAAGCTGTATCTGCATTCATGTGATGTCTAATCATAAACTCTCAGCATTAATGTATGTTAGCTACTAATAGCTAGCTTTCTCTGCATTCATGTGTTTTCTAATCATAAACTCTCAGCGCTAATGTATGTTAGCTACTAATAGCTTTCTCTGCATTCATGTGATGTCTAATCATAAACTCTCAGTGCTAATGTATGTTAGCTACTAATAGCTAGCTGTATCTGCATTCATGTGATGTCTAACCATAAACTCTCAGCGCTAATGTATGTTAGCTACTAATAGCAAGCTGTCTCTGCATTCATGTGATGTCTAATCATAAACTCTCAGTGCTAATGTATGTTAGCTACTAATAGCAAGCTGTATCTGCATTCATGTGATGTCTAATTATAAACTCTCAGTGCTAATGTATGTTAGCTACTAATAGCAAGCTGTATCTGCATTCATGTGATGTCTAATTATAAACTCTCAGCACTAATGTATGTTAGCTACTAATAGCAAGCTGTCTCTGCATTCATGTGATGTTTAATCATAAACTCTCAGTGCTAATGTATGTTAGTTACTAATAGCTAGCTTTCTCTGCATTCATGTGATGTCTAATCATAAACTCTCAGCGCTAATGTATGTTAGCTACTAATAGCTAGCTTTCTCTGCATTCATGTGATGTCTAATCATAAACTCTCAGCACTAATGTATGTTAGCTACTAATAGCAAGCTCTCTCTGCATTCATGTGATGTCTAATCATAAACTCTCAGCACTAATGTATGTTAGCTACTAATAGCTAGCTTTCTCTGCATTCATGTGATGTCTAATCATAAACTCTCAGCACTAATGTATGTTAGCTACTAATAGCTAGCTTTCTCTGCATTCATGTGATGTCTAATCATAAACTCTCAGTGCTAATGTATGTTAGCTACTAATAGTTAGCTGTCTCTGCATTCATGTGACGTCTAATCATAAACTCTCAGTGCTAATGTATGTTAGCTACTAATAGTTAGCTGTCTCTGCATTCATGTGATGTCTAATCATAAACTCTCAGTGCTAATGTATGTTAGCTACTAATAGTTAGCTGTCTCTGCATTCATGTGATGTCTAATCATAAACTCTCAGTGCTAATGTATGTTAGCTACTAATAGCTAGCTTTCTCTGCATTCATGTACCCAAGGAATAAACAGTAAACAGACACGTAAAACGTTTCATTACTTGAATGATGGTAATTACTGTATGTTGTTGCATGTAATGGGCAGTGATTGTTTCAAAGTGTATTCTTCTTATCTTCCCATCCTCTCTCCCTTCTTTCCCTTTCTCCCTCCCTTAACTTCCTTCCTTCCTTCTTTCTCTCAACTTCCTCCCTTGTTCCCTTCTTTCCCTCCCCACTTTTCTCTCTCTCTCTCTCTCTCTCTCTCTCTCTCTCTCTCTCTCTCTCTCTCTCTCTCTCTCTCTCTCTCTCTCTCTCTCTCTCTCTCTCTCTCTCTCTCTCTCTCTCCCTCGCTTCTTTCCTTTCCCTCCCTTTTCTCCCCTCCCCTTCTTTTCTCTCCCTTCTCTCAGGGAGAAAATGGTATGAGATGCATGCAATTCAACCCACCTGTATGCAAGTGTTTTTCTAGCCCATTTTCTTTTGAATTGTTATGAAAAAACAAACAAAAAACATTTTACACACTGACCTAAAAAAATATTAAAATACACTGTAACCAAAAATTTTCTTTTGTGATTCAGATTGAGCATGAAATGTTAGGCAACTTTCTAATTTACTCCTATTATCAAATTTTCTTCATTCTCTTGGTATCTTTATTTGAAATGCAAGAATGTAAGTTTAGATGCCGGCCCATTTTTTGTGAACAACCTGGGTTGTCTTTGCTGATTGGTGGATAAATTCATCCACCAATAAAAAAGTGCTGTCCAGAGTACTGAAACCAAAAAAGCTTAGATGCCTTCTTTTTCAAATATAAAGATAGCAAGAGAACGAAGAAAAAATGATAATAGGAGTAAATTAGAAAGTTGCTTAAAATTGCATGTTCTTTCTGAATTACAAAAGAAAAATTTTGGGTTCAGTGTCCCTTTAAGGGAAAAAAGGCCTAAAACCTTTGGGGGAGGGGGAGCAGAATTTTGTGTGCCTAGGGTAGCACAAAACCTAAATACGCCACTGCTATATGATGCATATGTTAAAACCACCTAGACAGGGCATCCCCAGTCAGACTAAAAACAAGACGTCAGTCCGCCTTACAAGAGATTCCATAAGCTATTATAGTAATGCATGAAATGAAGCAAAAGCTAGCTAGCAATTGTATCTTTATTTATACACCTGATCACCTCTTTATTTAATGAAGAAGTTATAACTGTAGCTCAAATTACCCATGTGAACTATATCAATTGTACAAAATTCAGTGTTTGGATGTTGTAAAATGTTTATTTAAAATAATATTTTTAATAATGATTAGCAATTATTAATTGTATACATCTGATGGATTCATAATTATCAATACTGAATCATTTAGCTATATTGTTTCTGGATGTCTTTGAAATGCCCTATGAAAAATCCAGTTTAAAGTCCTTTGATATTACTGTTTCCTATAGTTTTTTGCATGTTTACAATCTTTAAATAAAATGACTCTTCTAATTGTTTGCAATGGGCTACAATATGAAATTAAAAACCCGTCACATCATTGTCTGTAATTTAACTAAGACAATAAGGGGGTTCTGAGGATTGGATGTGCACATTGCAGAATTCACAAGACTAACACTGCTACATATCTGTCCCTAACTGGCCTTAGCAAAAATGGTAAGATAAGAAACAGCAATGGAAGTTTTGCTAACAAAATGTAGTGCCTATCTTGGGCTATTACAGTAACAAGTCCTGATTAGCTCCTACAAATAAGTGATTTGTGGAGATTGACTATTGAAAATCAATTGAAACAATCAAGGTGTTAATGCATTCAAACATTTTTCACTCAGCTACGGCTAGATTACAAGTTTTACGGTAAGAGCGGTGCGGTACTAACTTGCACGTTATTGTCACCGCTCACTTCCCTACAGCGCTGGTATTACAGGTTTTCATAAACCCGGCGTTAGCAGGCAAGAAGTGAACGTAGAGCAAAATTGTGCTCCATACCACACGCCAATACCAGCGCTGCTTAAGGCAGCGGTGAGCTGGTTTTAGGTGCTCGTGCATGATTTCCCCATAGACATCAATGGGGAGAGCCGGCTGAAAAAAAGCCTAACACCTGCAAAAAAGCAGCGTAAAGCTCCGTAATGCAGCCCCATTGATTCCTATGGGGAAAGAAAAGTTATGTTTACACCTAACACCCTAACATGAACTCCGAGTCTAAACACCCCTAATCTTACACTTATTAACACCTAATTTAGCGCCCCTACATTGCCGACACCTACATTATACTTATTAACCCCTAATCTGCCGCTCCGGACATCGCTGCCACTATAATAAACATATTAACCCCTAAACTGCCGCAATCCCGCCTTGGAAACACTAGTTAAATATTATTAACCCCTAATCTGCCTTCCCTAACATCGCCGCCACCTACCTACATTTATTAACCCCTAATCTGCCGCCCCCAATGTCGTCGCCACTATACTAAATTTATTAACCCCTAAACCTAAGTCTAACCCTAACACCCCCTAACTAATATAATTAAAATAAATCTAAATTAAAATTCCTATCATTACCTAAATAATTCCTATTTTAAACTAAATACTTACCTGTAAAATAAACCCTAAACTAGCTACAATATAACTAATAGTTACATTGTAGCTAGCTTAGGGTTTATTTTTATTTTACAGGCAAGTTTGTATTTATTTTAACTAAATATCTGATAATTTATTTTTTTATTTTGTGTAATTTAGGTAATTGTATTTAAATTTAGGTAATTTATTTAATTGTAGTGTTAGGTGTTAGTGTAACTCAGGTTAGGTTTTATTTTACAGGTAAATTTCTCTTTATTTTAACTAGGTAGTTATTAAATAGTTAATAACTATTTAGTAACTATTCTACCTAGTTAAAATAAATACAAACTTGTCTGTAAAATAAAAATAAACCATAAGATAGCTACAATGTAACTATTAATTATTTTGTAGCTAGCTTAGGGTTTATTTTATAGGTAAGTATTTAGATTTAAATAGGAATAATTTAGGTAATGATAGGAATTTTTTTAGATTTATTTTAATTATATTCAAGTTAGGGGGTGTTAGGGTTAGGGTTAGACTTAGGTTTAGGGGTTTATAACTTTAGTATAGTGGCAGCGACGTTGGGGGCTGCAGATTAGGGGTTAATAACTGTAATCTAGGTTGCGGCGATGTTAGGGACAGCAGATTAGGGGTTAATAATATTTAACTAGTGTTTGCGAGGCAGGAGTGTGGCGGTTTAGGGGTTAATATGTTTATTATAGTGGTGGAGATGTCGGGAGCGGCAGATTAGGGGTTAATAAATTTATTTTAGTGTTTGCGATGCGGGAGTGCCTTGGTTTAGGGGTTAATAGGTAGTTTATGGGTGTTAGTGTACTTTTTAACACTTTAGTTATGCGTTTTATGCTACAGCTTTGTAGCGTAAAACTCATAACTACTGACTTTAGATTGCATTACGAATATGGCGGGATAGGCTGTACTGCTCACTTTTTGGCCTCCCAGAAAAAGCTTGTAATACCGGAAGCCCATTGAAAAAAGACTTTACGCAAATTGCGAAAGTTAAAGGGACACTGAACCCAAATTTTTTCTTTCATGATTCAGACAGAGCATGACATTTTAAGCAACTTTCTAATTTACTCCTATTATCAAATTTTCTTTATTCTCTTGGTATCTTATTTGAAATGCAAGAATGTAAGTTTAGATGCCGGCCTATTTTTGGCGAACAACCTAGGTTGTCCTTGCTGATTGGTGGATAAATTCATCCACCAATAAAAAAGTGCTGTCCAGAGTCTAAACCAAAAAAAAAGCTTAGATGCCTTCTTTTTTAAATAAAGATATCATGAGAACAAATAAAAGTTGATAATAGGAGTAAATTATAAAGTTGCTTAAAATTGCATGCTCTAGCTGAATCACAAAAGAAAAAATTTGGGTTCATTGTCCCTTTAATTTGCATTAAGGCCAAAAAAGTGTGCGGTGCCCCTAAACCTGCAAGACTCGTAATAGCAGCGGTAGTGAAAAAGCAGCGTTATGAGCCTTAACGCTGCTTTTTTACTCATACTGCAAAACTCGTAATCTAGCCGCTCATAAACTTTTTTATTAAAAAGGCAGCAGAAACAATATTCCAAGGTTTTTCTGAAGTGTTTATTGTCCCTTTAACATTTATTTTTGACGCAGCCCCCACCTCTTTTCAAATACTAATGATCTACCAGAATTGTGTATCATTTGCAACGGGAAGGGGGTTGCTTCACCCAGGCCAGATTTCTCCTTAAAAATACAGCTAATTGCCTAGGGGTACCTTTTATTCAAAATGTGTTTCCCTAGCTGGTAAGGTGTTAATGTACATTATGTGCTTTGTAAATTTGGCTGACTAGTAGAGCCAATCGGAAACTATTGTTAGGAATCTGCTTTTATAAAACAGGGAAGTACTTGAGGGCTGTGTCAACAGTGAATATGCATGTCAGGTGGCATCCCTGTGTACAAGTAAGGACATGGAACTCATCTATACCCAGGAGTGCCAGCTGTGTAGATATAGCCCTGTGTATTACAAATTATCTAAAGTTCAATATATAACTAGTTTGTCATGCTCATTAGAAAGAACCAAATTCGTTTTGTTTGGACAATGCTCAAGAGAATAGTTTTAGCAAAGAGCAACAATGCCAATATTATGAAAAATAGCCTATTCCTAAGTGATCTGCCTTACCTGAATGTTAATGTTACAGATCTTGGTCTCAGACAGTGAGCGAGCACCCTCACAGCATTTATTGTCTTTCACATCTCTCTAGCTATATAAGCGTTTCCTTGGCATCTTTGGACACACTAGAATTTGGATGTGGGCCAACCTTGGCACTGAATAAGAACATAAGTTAAACAACTGAAATAGCTTTCAGCAGCTAGCTAAGTCATGAATCCAGTTCATAATATGTGTTTATATTTTACAGAAGAATCCTTTTTTTTGTTTTTTTTATTTATCTCTGGTGGAGAAAATATATATTTTCTGAAATACAAGGCTCTTATTATTATACAAGTTAAAGGGACATTAATCTAGAAAAAATCTGCCATGCACTATTTAAAGCACAAGGGACATGAAAGAGTAGAATTTTTGTTTTGATCAAATTTGCTTCATCCTCTTTGTATCTTTTGTTGAAATAGTAGCAATGCACTATTGTGAGCGAGCTGAGCCAATGACAAGAGGCATATGTACAGCTACCAATCAGCAGCTAACTCCAAGTAGTTCATTGCTGCTTCTGAGCCTACCTAGGTATTCTTTTTCAAAAAAGGATACCAAGGGAATTAAGCAAATTACCTAATAGAAGTAAATTAGAAAGTTGTTTATAATTGTATGCATTATTCACTATCACTTAGATTACGAGTTTTGCGCTAAACAGGGTGCGAAACTAACGCCAAAAAAGTTGTGTTATTTCACTCTCCATAGTGCTGCCATTACGAGTTACTGTAAAGTCTTGTGCGTGCGATATGGTGGTGTTAAGCTCCATATCACACAAAATCCAAGGGCTGATTTGACGTTTTTGTGCTCGCTTTCCCCCATAGGGAGAGAGTGTTAGAAAAAAACACCTGAAGTGTGGAATGAAAAATCTCCATAACACAACCCCATTGATGTCTATGGGGAAAAAAGGTGACGTATAAACCTAACACCCTAAGATAAACCCCACGTCTAAACACCCCTAATCCACCGCCCCCAACATCGCTGACACTATAATAACGTTATTAACCCCTATTCTGCCGCTCTCCGATATCGCCGACACTATAATAAAGTTATTAACCCTTATTCTGCTGCTCCCCGACATCGCTGACACTAATAAAAGCTTTTAACCCCTAATCCGCCACTTCACAACATCGTCGACACTCCGTCATTGTCACAACTAAATAAAACTATTCATTAAAATAGTGTTTTGTGATGTGTGAGGCCGGCAGTTTATGGGGTTAATAGGTTAATTTAGTGGCAGCGATGTGGGAGGCCAGAGGTTTAGGGGTTAATAGGTTTATTTAGTGGTGGCGATGTGGGAGGCCGGAGGTTTAGGGGTTAATAGGTTTATTTAGTGTTGGCGATGTCGAGGAGCAGAAGTTTAGGGGTTAATATATTTAAATAGTGTTGGCGATGTGGGTGGGCAGCAGATTAGGGGATAATAGGTTTATTTAATAGTTGCAAAGTGGGTAGGCAGCAGATTAGGGGTTAATAAGTTTAAAATAGTATTTGCGATGCAGGAGGGTGGCGGTTTAGAGGTTAATAGGTAGTTTATGGGTATTAGTGTACTTTGGAACATTTTAGTTATGAGTTTTGTGAAACATTTTTGTTTCGCAAAATCCATAACTACTGGTCTGAGATGGCGGTATGGATTGTGTGTGTATAGGTTATAACGCAAGCATTTTAGCCTGAACACACAACCTGTAATACGGGCGCTATGGAAATCCCACACAAAAACGTCATTTTTTTGAGTGCGGAATGGACGCAGCGTTACAAGCTAAAATGCTTGCGGTACAGCTATACCGACACAACTCGTAATATGCGTTCCTGGCCATTACACACAGCATTAAAAGCCGTACCACTACACTTGTAATCTAGCCGTATCTGAATTATGACTGAAAAAAATTAAATATTTTCTGGATTAAAAAAAACTGTAATAAAATGATTTTGGAAGATATTTTTAAACAAGGAGCACATTTTTTGTTTGTGGGATAGAAGCTCATTGGCTGTCAGTGGAAAGTCTCACAATTCCCCTGGTGCACAATGTTCATAAATCACAGGAACAACATTTTAAAAAGTGATTATAGTCAAACATTTAAATGTGTACACACTGAAATTTTGTATTGCTTGTAATATAATAAAATATAAAGGGACAGGATTCAGATAAAACATACAATTTTAAACAACTTTCCAATTTACTTCTGTTGTCAAATTTGCTTTATTCTCTTGGGCCTAGATTTAGAGTTCGGCGGTAGCCGTCAAAACCAGCGTTAGAGGCTCCTAACGCTGGTTTTGGCCGCCCGCTGGTATTTGGAGTCAGTGATTAAAGGGTCTAACGCTCACTTTACAGCCACGACTTTTCCATACCGCAGATCCCCCTACGCCATTTGCGTAGCCTATCTTTTCAATGGGATCTTTCTAACGCTGGTATTTAGAGTCGTTTCTGCAGTGAGCGTTAGAGCTCTAACGACAAGATTCCAGCCGCCTGAAAAAAGCAGGAGTTAAGAGCTTTCTGGCTAACGCCGGTTTATAAAGCTCTTAACTACTGTACCCTAAAGTACACTAACACCCATAAACTACCTATGTACCCCTAAACCGAGGTCCCCCCACATCGCCGCCACTCGATTAAAATTTTTAACCCCTAATCTGCCGACCGCCACCTACGTTATACTTATGTACCCCTAATCTGCTGCCCCTAACCCCGCCGACCCCTATATTATATTTATTAACCCCTAACTTGCCCCCCACAACGTCGCCGCAAGCTACTTAAAATAATTAACCCCTAATCTTCCGACCGCAAATCGCCGCCACCTACGTTATCCCTATGTACCCCTAATCTGCTGCCCCTAACATCGCCGACCCCTATGTTATATTTATTAACCCCTAATCTGCCCCCCACAACGTCGCCGACACCTACCTTCAATTATTAACCCCTAATCTGCCGACCGGAGCTCACCGCTATTCTAATAAATGTATTAACCCCTAAAGCTAAGTCTAACCCTAACACTAACACCCCCCTAAGTTAAATATAATTTTTATCTAACGAAATAAATTAACTCTTATTAAATAAATGATTCCTATTTAAAGCTAAATACTTACCTGTAAAATAAATCCTAATATAGCTACAATATAAATTACATTTATATTATAGCTATTTTAGGATTAATATTTATTTTACAGGTAACTTTGTATTTATTTTAACAAGGTACATTAGCTATTAAATAGTTAAGAACTATTTAATAGTTACCTAGTTAAAATAATTACAAATTTACCTGTAAAATAAATCCTAACCTAAGATATAATTAAACCTAACACTACCCTATCAATAAAATAATTAAATAAACTACCTACAATTACCTACAATTAACCTAACACTACACTATCAATAAATTAATTAAACACAATTGCTACAAATAAATACAATTAAATAAACTATCTAAAGTACAAAAAATAAAAAAGAACTAAGTTACAGAAAATAAAAAAATATTTACAAACATAAGAAAAATATTACAACAATTTTAAACTAATTACACCTACTCTAAGCCCCCTAATAAAATAACAAAGACCCCCAAAATAAAAAATTCCCTACCCTATTCTAAAATACAAAAATTACAAGCTCTTTTACCTTACCAGCCCTGAACAGGGCCCTTTGCGGGGCATGCCCCAAGAATTTCAGCTCTTTTGCCTGTAAAAAAAAACATACAATACCCCCCCCCCAACATTACAACCCACCACCCACATACCCCTAATCTAACCCAAACCCCCTTAAATAAACCTAACACTAATCCCCTGAAGATCTTCCTACCTTGTCTTCACCATCCAGGTATCACCGATCCGTCCTGGCTCCAAGATCTTCATCCAACCCAAGCGGGGGTTGGCGATCCATAATCCGGTGCTCCAAAGTCTTCCTCCTATCCGGCAAGAAGAGGACATCCGGACCGGCAAACATCTTCTCCAAGCTGCATCTTCTATGTTCTTCCATCCGATGACGACCGGCTCCATCTTGAAGACCTCCAGCGCGGATCCATCCTCTTCTTCCGACGACTAGACGACGAATGACGGTTCCTTTAAGGGACGTCATCCAAGATGGCGTCCCTCGAATTCCGATTGGCTGATAGGATTCTATCAGCCAATCGGAATTAAGGTAGGAATATTCTGATTGGCTGATGGAATCAGCCAATCAGAATCAAGTTCAATCCGATTGGCTGATCCAATCAGCCAATCAGATTGAGCTCGCATTCTATTGGCTGTTCCGATCAGCCAATAGAATGCGAGCTCAATCTGATTGGCTGATTGGATCAGCCAATCGGATTGAACTTGATTCTGATTGGCTGATTCCATCAGCCAATCAGAATATTCCTACCTTAATTCCGATTGGCTGATAGAATCCTATCAGCCAATCGGAATTCGAGGGACGCCATCTTGGATGACGTCCCTTAAAGGAACCGTCATTCGTCGTCTAGTCGTCGGAAGAAGAGGATGGATCCGCGCTGGAGGTCTTCAAGATGGAGCCGGTCGTCATCGGATGGAAGAACATAGAAGATGCCGCTTGGAGAAGATGTTTGCCGGTCCGGATGTCCTCTTCTTGCCGGATAGGAGGAAGACTTTGGAGCACCGGATTATGGATCGCCAACCCCCGCTTGGGTTGGATGAAGATCTTGGAGCCAGGACGGATCGGTGATACCTGGATGGTGAAGACAAGGTAGGAAGATCTTCAGGGGATTAGTGTTAGGTTTATTTAAGGGGGTTTGGGTTAGATTAGGGGTATGTGGGTGGTGGGTTGTAATGTTGGGGGGGGGGTATTGTATGTTTTTTTTTACAGGCAAAAGAGCTGAAATTCTTGGGGCATGCCCCGCAAAGGGCCCTGTTCAGGGCTGGTAAGGTAAAAGAGCTTGTAATTTTTGTATTTTAGAATAGGGTAGGGAATTTTTTATTTTGGGGGTCTTTGTTATTTTATTAGGGGGCTTAGAGTAGGTGTAATTAGTTTAAAATTGTTGTAATATTTTTCTTATGTTTGTAAATATTTTTTTATTTTCTGTAACTTAGTTCTTTTTTATTTTTTGTACTTTAGATAGTTTATTTAATTGTATTTATTTGTAGCAATTGTGTTTAATTAATTTATTGATAGTGTAGTGTTAGGTTAATTGTAGGTAATTGTAGGTAGTTTATTTAATTATTTTATTGATAGGGTAGTGTTAGGTTTAATTATAACTTAGGTTAGGATTTATTTTACAGGTAAATTTGTAATTATTTTAACTAGGTAACTATTAAATAGTTCTTAACTATTTAATAGCTATTGTACCTGGTTAAAATAAATACAAAGTTACCTGTAAAATAAATATTAATCCTAAAATAGCTATAATATAAATGTAATTTATATTGTAGCTATATTAGGATTTATTTTACAGGTAAGTATTTAGCTTTAAATAGGAATCATTTATTTAATAAGAGTTAATTTATTTCGTTAGATAAAAATTATATTTAACTTAGGGGGGTGTTAGTGTTAGGGTTAGACTTAGCTTTAGGGGTTAATACATTTATTAGAATAGCGGTGAGCTCCGGTCGGCAGATTAGGGGTTAATAATTGAAGGTAGGTGTCGGCGATGTTAGGGAGGGCAGATTAGGGGTTAATACTATTTATGATAGGGTTAGTGAGGCGGATTAGGGGTTAATAACTTTATTATAGTAGCGCTCAGGTCCGCTCGGCAGATTAGGGGTTAATAAGTGTAGGTAGGTGTCGGCGACGTTGTGGGGGGCAGATTAGGGGTTAATAAATATAACATAGGGGTCGGCGATGTTAGGGCAGCAGATTAGGGGTACATAGGGATAACGTAGGTGGCGGCGGTTTACGGAGCGGCAGATTAGGGGTTAAAAGTGTAATGCAGGGGTCAGCGATAGCGGAGGCGGCAGATTAGGGGTTAATAAGTGTAAGGTTAGGGGTGTTTAGACTCGGGGTACATGTTAGAGTGTTAGGTGCAGACGTAGGAAGTGTTTCCCCATAGGAAACAATGGGGCTGCGTTAGGAGCTGAACGCTGCTTTTTTGCAGGTGTTAGGTTTTTTTTCAGCTCAAACAGCCCCATTGTTTCCTATGGGAGAATCGTGCACGAGCACGTTTTTGAGGCCGGCCGCGTCCGTAAGCAACTCTGGTATCGAGAGTTGCATTTGCGCTAAATATGCTCTACGCTCCTTTTTTGGAGCCTAACGCAGCATTTGTTTGAACTCTCGATACCAGAGTTAAATTTATGGTGCGGCCAGAAAAAAACCCGCGGAGCGTTAACAGCCCTTTTACCGCCAAACTCCAAATCTAGCCGTTGGTATCCTGTGTTGAAGGATTGGTAGTATTTTTTATTTATTAGAAAAGTAAGGTTAGGTTAATTTATAGTTTAATGTTAGGTGTATTTTTATTTCACAGGTAAGATTTTATTTATTTTAAGATAGTTATATTGTAATTTTATTTTAAAGTTAGGGGGTGTTAGGTTTAGGGTTTAATGGTTTCATTTAGTGTTTTTGCGATGTGAGGGGCCGGCAGTTTAGGGGTTAATAGGTATATTTAGTGGCAGAGATGTGGGAGGCCGGAGGTTTAGGGGTCAATAGGTTTAATTATTTGCGGAGATGTGGGAGGCCGGAGGTTTAGGGTTTAATAACTTTATTATAGTGGCAGTGATGTCGGGGAGCGGGGGAATAGAGGTTAATACATTTATTATAGTGGTGGTGATGTCGAGGAGCGGCGGAACAGGGGTTAATAATTTGTATTAGTGTCGGCGATGTCGGGAGCGGCAGATTAGGGGTTAATGCATTTATTTAATAGTTGCAATGTGGGTGGGCGGTAGATTAGGGGTTAATAGGTTTAATATAGTGTTTGCGATGCGGAAGGCGATGTTTTAGGGGTTAATAGGTAGTTTATGGATTTTAGTATACTTTGTAACATTTTAGTTATGAGTTTTTGTGTACACATTTTTGTGGCGCAAAACTCATAACTACTGCTTTCAGATAGCGGTACGGATCGTGTTGGTATAGGCTGTAACGCAAGCATTTCAGCCTCACCGCACAACCTATAATGCTTGTGGTATAGCTATACCGTCATGACTCGTAATAGCTGCGTTACTGCATTTACGCTGAAATTGCCATTTTTTCAGCGTTAAAAGCCGTAACACAAAACTCATAATCTACCTGATACTAAAGTGCCTATTTAGTCCAGTAAAAAACAACCACAGCTACCTCTTATTTACTCTAGAATAGATCCTAAAAAAACCTCAACACTAAAATAAATATAGCTTGTCTGCCATCACACCTTTTGTGCAGGGAGAAAAGATCATTTCAACTCATTGTCAGGAATTCTGTGTCACGGGTGCTTCGAGTTCTATTTTTCTATCTCCCTGATGTTATAAAGTTCCATCCACTCCTTAAGAATATGCCTATAAGGGCATGCAGTCATAAGTATCATATTTAGATATACATTCATAGTTCATGAACAAAAGTGTAATATTTTTTACAAGTGGTATTATGAGTTGAATGAAAGTCAACGCGATCACGTGAGCGCAATCACAATTTATGCTAGAATGATTACCACAACTTCAGAGCTCTGGTTAACTGTTTTTTTTTAAAAAAAAAGTTGCACAAAACACATAAAAAAACATAACAAAGTACAGTTACACTTATAATAACACTATCTAATAAAGATTAGCCCTTTAGCACTGTAGGTCTTACAGGTGTCGGGTAAGCACGCTACATTGAAGTCTAGGGCGGAGAAGAAGTAAAGGTAGTCGCTATATCTAGTCCAGAAGTTAGGGCTCACTGGGGTTCACTTGCGTGCAAGCAGTTTACTTTAAATTTGTAATATGATCGCTAACCCAACTGCATTAACATTTTACTCTGAGCTGTGTTTGCGCGCAAGCAAAAATATTTTTAGAGGCTCTAAAAGTTGTGTTACCTATTTATTAAGTCTTCTAACAATTTCCTTATTTCACTACTGTTGTTCATACCCTTTGTTAAACGCAGCATTAATACAGTGTGCCATTCATATTTATTGTCACAAAATGCTTAGAATGATACAAATCAGTGCCATACATCTCACATGGATTCTCACATTCTTGTGGCGTGAGCTAGAGAGTTTAACAAATTAATAAAATAATGACTGTAAAATGTTATCAGTCTGGTCCTGCTTGTAGTCTTTCTATATAATCCATTTGTAATGTTCCTTAAGATCTATACATCCATACATTTAAAGCACCAGTAAAAACAGTAGATTTGCATAATCAACAATTCATGATAGGGAGACTTAGGGGTCGGTTTTTCATGTTCAAGTGGACATAATCCACTGTAGCAGATCATGTCCGCCCTACATACGCTGTCGGCATTTATCATTGCACAAGTATTTTGTGTGAAATGCTTGTGCAATAACACCCCCTGCACATTTGCAGCCAATCGGCCGCTAGCAGGGGATGTCAATCAACCCGATCGTATGCGATCGGGCTGATTGTTGTCCGCCACATTAGAGGTGGCGGGCAAGTTATATGATTGGATCATATGTGTATAAAAGGCTTCACAAATGTTTGTAACAATGTCAGCCTGATGAAACAGTGTATAACTGAGAAACACGTCACTGTATTTTAAGTTTTTAAATACATTTTTTATCAAGACTGAGTTTTATACACATTTTTTTATGGGATTTCTTTTAATTGGTATTTTAATATACTAAGAAACCCCTGACAACTTTTTGGATCCTATCCTATCAAAGAACAAGACACTCCCGCCTGATGTATCTGATGCTGTGAAAGAGTAAGCCAGACTACTGCTAAACATCTGGCCTGTGATTACAGCACTTGGCAGTGCTTCACCAAATGTGAGTTCAAGATCTATTATTTACTTTTTTTGTGTGTACAAACATATTGCGCAATGATTTATTCTAGGGAAGAACTACACAAGCCGTTGTCATAGAAGGAGAGTTAGCCAGTATACTCTGAATCTCTAGCCTGCTTATATAGCACTTGACAGTGCTTTTCCAAATGTGAGTGCACCCATTTAACTTATAATTATTTCATTCATTTTGAACATACTACGTTATGGGTGCCTTCTCTTTGTTTGTTTATCTATAGGTATATCATCATAGTGAGGGGCCATCTCACTCCTTGAAGAGCAGCCTGTATTTACATATTCCCACATTGTTTGGGACTTGTTCCAGACAAGAAGGAACACAAGAGACATTGGCCTCTATTTATCAAGGTCTGTCGGACCTGACCCGACAGTGCGGATCAGGTCCGACAGACCTCCCTGAATACGGCGAGCAATACGCTCGCCGTATTCAGCATTGCACCAGCAGCTCACAAGAGCTGCTGGTGCAACGCCACCCCCTGCAGACTCACGGCCAATGGGCCGCCAGCAGGGGGTGTCAATCAACCCGTCTGCTTTGTGACCGCTGCTTCATAACTGCTGTTTCTGGCGAGCCACGTGGCATCAAGCTCCATTCGGAGCTTGATAAATATGCCCCATTGTTTCAATTATTCCTTAATTCACAACAAGAAACAGGTTTTTTTGTGAATTCATATTTTATTTAAGCCTTTTATTTTAGCTTTTTATTATTGATTTTAACTTATTAACCTCTTTTATGTTAGGTTTGAGTTTGTACATCAAACTTTGTATACAAATATTCATATATAACAATTGGCGCACCTACTCACTCTCCCCTCTATTTTGGTAGAGTTTTGTATCTACCATTAAAGGGATACTGAACCTAATTTTTTTCTTTCATAGTTCAGATAGAGCATGCAATTTTAATCAACTTTCTAATTTAATCGTAATATCAATTTTTCTTCATTCTCTTGCGCCTAGATTTAGAGTTCTGCATTAGCCGTCAAAACCAGCGTTAGGGGCTCCTAACGCTGGTTTTGGGCTACCGCTGGTATTTAGAGTCGTGTAGGTAGGGGTATAACGCTCACTTTCCAGCCGTGACTTTTCCATACCACAGATCCCCCTATGCCATTTGCGTATCCTATCTTTTCAATGGGATCTTTCTAACGCCGGTATTTAGAGTCTTGGCTGAAGTGAGCGTTAGAGATCTAACGACAAAACTCCAGCTGCAGAGAAAAGCCAGGAGTTAAGAGCTTTCTGGGCTAACGCCGGTTCATAAAGCTCTTAACTACTGTGCTCTAAAGTACACTAACACCCATAAACTACCTATGTACCCCTAAACCGAGGCCACCCCACATCACCGCCACTCTAATAAATTTTTTTAACCCCTAATCTGCCGACCGCACACCGCCGCCACCTACATTATACCTATGTACCCCTAATCTGCTGCCCCTAACACCACCGACCCCTATATAATATTTATTAACCCCTAATCTGCTGCCCCCAACGTCGCCGCCACCTACCTACAATTATTAACCCCTAATCTGCCGACCAGACCTCGCTGCTACTCTAATAAATGTACTAACCCCTAAAGCTAAGTCTAACTCTAACACCCCCCTAAGTTAAATATAATTTAAATCTAACGAAATAAATGATTTCTTATTAAATAAATTATTCCTATTTAAAGCTAAATACTTACCTGTAAAATAAACCCAAATATAGCTTCAATATAAATAATAATTATATTGTAGCTATTTTAGGATTAATATTTATTTTACAGGCAACTTTGTATTTATTTTAACCAGGTACAATAGCTATTAAATAGTTAATAACTATTTAATAGTTACCTAGTTAAAATAATTACAAAATTACTTGTAAAATAAATCCTAACCTAAGTTACAATTAAACCTAAACACTACACTATAAATAAATTAATTACATACAAATACCTACAAATAAATACAATTAAATAAACTAACTAAAGTACAAAAAATAAAAAAATAATTTACAAACATTATAAAAATATTACAACAATTTTAAGCTAATTACACCTACTCTAAGCCCCCTAATAAAATAACAAAGCCCCCCAAAATAAAAAAATGCCCTACCCTATTCTAAAATAAAAATTGAAAAGCTCTTTTACCTTAGCAGCCCTTAAAAGGGCCTTTTGCGGGGCATGCCCCAAAGAATTCTGCTCTTTTGCCTGTAAAAAAAAAAATACAATAACTCCCCATCATTACAACCCACCACCCACATACCCCTAATCTAACCCTAACCCCCCTTAAATAAACCTAACACTAAGCCCCTGAAGATCTCCCTACCTTGTCTTCACCACACCGGGTATCACCGATCCGTCTAGAAGAGGCTCCGAAGTCTTCATCCAAGCCCATGCAGGGGCTGAAGAGGTCCATCATCCGGCTGAAGTCTTGATCCAAGCCTTCTATCAAGCGACATCTGTAATCTTCTTTCTTCCGGCTCCATCTTCATCCCGCCGACGCGGAACATCGATCCTGGCCGACAACTTCCCGACGAATGACGGTTCCTTTAAGGGACGTCATCCAAGATGGCGTCCCTCGAATTCCGATTGGCTGATAGGATTCTATCAGCCAATCGGAATTAAGGTAGGAAAATTGATAATTGTAGATTGTTTATTAAATTTATTTATTGATAGTGTAGTGTTAGGTTTAATTGTAACTTAGGTTAGGATTTATTTTACAGGTAATTTTGTAATTATTTTAACTAGGTAACTATTAAATAGTTATTAACTATTTTATAGCTATTGTACCTGGTTAAAATAAATACAAAGTTGCCTGTAAAATAAATATTAATCCTAAAATAGCTACAATATAATTATTATTTATATTGTAGTTATATTAGGGTTTATTTTACAGGTAAGTATTTAGCTTTAAATAGGAATAATTTATTTAATAAGATTTAATTTATTTCGTTAGATTAAAATTATATTTAATTTAGCGGGGTGTTAGGGTTAGGGTTAGACTTAGCTTTAGGGGTTAATACTTTTATTAGAGTAGCGGCGAGGTCCGGTCGGCAGATTAGGGGTTAATAATTGAAGTTAGGTGTCGGCGATGTTAGGGAGGGCAGATTAGGGGTTAATACTATTTATTATAGGGTTTTTGAGGCGGGAGTGAGGCGGATTAGGGGTTAATAACTTTATTATAGTAGCGGTGAGGTCCGGTCGGCAGATTAGGGGTTAATAATTGTAGGAAGATGGCGGCGACGTTGGGTGCGGCAGATTCGGGGTTAATAAATATAATATAGGGGTTGGCGGTGATAGGGGCAGCAGATTAGGGGTACATAGGTATAATGTAGGTTGCGGCGGTGTACGGAGCGGCAGATTAGGGGTCAAAGTGTAATGCAGGGGTCAGCGACAGCGGGGGCGGAAGATTAGGGGTTAATAAGTGTAAGGTTAGGGGTGATTAGACTCAGGGTTCATGTTAGGGTGTTAGGTGCAGACTTAGGAAGTGTTTCCCCATAGGAAACAATGGGGCTGCGTTAGGAGCTGAACGCTGCTTTTTTGCAGGTGTTAGGTTTTTTTTTTCAGCTCAAATGGCCCCATTGTTTCCTATGGGGGAATCGTGCACAAGCACGTTTTTGAAGCTGGCAGCGTCAGCACCGCTGGTATTGAGAGTTGCAGTGGCGGTAAATATGCCTTTATGCTCCCTTTTTGGAGCCTAATGCAGCCATTCTGTGAACTCTAAATACCAGCGGTATTTAAAAGGTGCAGGGAAAAAAAAGCACGCCTAGCTAACGCACCCCTTTGGCCGCAGAACTCTAAATCTAGCCGTTGGTGTCTTTATTTGAAAAAGCAGGAATGTAAGCTTATAAGCCGGCCCCTTTTTGGTTTAGCACCTGGGTAGAGCTTGATGATTGGTGGCTAAATGTAGCCACCAATCAGCAAACGCTATTCAGGGTGTTGAACCGAAAATGGGCCGGCTCCAATGCTTACATTCCTGCTTTTTCAAATAAAGATACCAAGAGAATGAAGAAATTTGATAATAGGAGTAAATTAGAAAGTTGCATAAAATTGCATGATCTATCTGAATCATGAAATAAAAAAAATGGGTTCAGTGTCCCTAATGTATTGTTTACTTTTAAAGGGACAGTACATTTTAAAAAAAAATTCAGCAATGTATTTTTCCATCTAAAGGGGAGGAGAGTCCACGGCTTCATTCATTACTAGTGGGAATTAAGAACCTGGCCACCAGGAGAAGGCAAAGACACCTCCCCCACTCCCCTCATCCCTCAGTCATTCTTTGCCTTTCGTCACAGGAGGTGGCAGAGAGGTGCCAGAATATCGGGGGTCTCTTATGAGGAGTTCTACCCTTCGCTATGGGACAGGAGTTTAAGTAACCCTTTAAGCTTCTCAACTCAAGGGCCTGGATGAACGTTAGAGTCTGGAGATGCAGGGGGAGCTTCCCTTTGTGACACCATCCTGACTCATATTAACAGCTCCTTTAGCAATCGGCATTGACGAGTTTCGCAGATTGTTTTCTTCTCTAAAGTCCATGTCAAGAGCTCAGCTACTGCTTGTAACACTTGAAGGGCCGTGTTCCTGTTCCACAGAGTAGATTCTGGTAAGATTGTTTCATTTTTACATAATGATAACACAAAAGCAGGGCCACAGTGTGGCGCCTTTATCTTTATAGAATCAAGGGGTAATATTCCTATGAGGGGATTATTGAGCAGAGGGCATATGAACATGATACGTTTATTATGTGATTGCTGCGTTTTGTGCAAGGACGCGGCTCTGGCATTTTTGTGGAACTGACAGGTTCTCTTCCGGGAGTTTTGCGTGGTTTTGGCATGCTTTCTCATTGGCAGGGGCAGTCCTGCATAGGCATCCTTGTGACTGGGTGGGGCGTCTTCACTTCTGGTATGATCTGCGACAGAGGAAACAAAGCAGTTTCTGAGTCCGGGTCATAGCAGGTTGGTGAGTGCCTCGGCCATTGGTGGTTATAAAGGTGCCTGTTTTAGTCTTTTTTCTAAAAGCTATGGAGGATTCTGACGCGTTAGAGGGTACTTCCTCTTTATCTAAGTCTTATACCTGTGTTTATTGTGAGGTTTTGGTAGACCAGCCTGCGCAACTGTGTTCCACATGCCTTGAGAAGGCTACGACTTCCAAACATAAAAGAATGTCTAGCATTACTGAGCTGTACACCTCTGAGGGGTCTCCGTTCTGTGAGTTGCGTTCCCAATTGGTGTCCCCTATACCACATGCAGCGCCCCAGGGTCCGACTGTTACCCCTTCGGGGGCAATTGCTTCGCCGCCAGACTTTGCGGACCAGCTTGAAAACGGCAGTCGTTAAGGTGATCCATACTTTGCCGCGTTCTGCTAAGCGCAAGCGTAGAAGTTTTCATAGCTGCCCAACCAAGGAGTTGAGTCTGTCGGACACCCCAGAGGGGTGGTACAATGACGAGGCCCAATCCAACGCATCAGAAGAGGCCCTTTCGGGGTCAGAGTCCGTGCCAATTAAACCTCCGGCAGCTGAGGGAGCCGGTTTTTGGTTTAAAATGGAGAACTTGCGTTTTTTGTTAAAGCAAGTGCTGGCTACCTTAGAGGTTCTGGAACCCAAACTACCAGAGGAGCCCCAGACCTTCCCGGTTTCTCTCAAGATGGCGAACATTATTAAGAATGAGTGGGAGCGATTAGGTTCTTCCTTTTCCCCTTCTTCTCAATTTAAAAAGCTTTTCCCTGTCCCGAATGCCCAGCTAGAGTTGTGGGGGACCATTCCTTTAGAGGATAGTTCTTCATTCAAGGAGCCTTTGGATAAGAAGTTGGAAAACATGTTGCGAAAGATGTTTCAACACATGGGGTTTGTTTTTCAACTGGCAGCGATGGTAGCTGTGATTGCTGGAGCTGCGTCATATTGGTGCAATGCATTATTTGATATGATTGAGGGTGAACCCTCTTTTGAAGAGGTGCAGGAAAAGATTAAGGCCCTAAAGGTAACCAATTCTTTAATTTGTGATGCTAATATGCAGATTATCCACCTGAATGCCAGGGTGTCAGGTTTTTTGGTTCTAGCTCACAGAGCTCTGTGGCTAAAATCTTGGTCGGCGGACATGACCTCTAAGATGAGGCTGTTGTCTTTGCCTTTCAAGGGCAAGATCCTGTTTGGTCCAGGTCTGGACTCTATCATATCCACGATTACAGGAAGCAAGGGTGACTTCCTTCCTCAGGATAAGAAAGCGAAGCCTAAGAGTACTAATTTTCATCCCTTTCGCGGGGATAAGGCGCAACGCGCTCAGCCCACTATGAAAGTGGACCAATCCAATGGTGCCTGGAAGCCTGCTCAAGCTTGGAACAAGTCTAAGCACCACAAGAAACCCGCTGAGACTAAGTCCGCATGAAGGGGCAGCCCCTAACTGGTCTGCGGACCGAGTGGGGGGCAGATTGTCTCTGTTCTTAGATGCCTGGTTACAGGATATTCAGGACCGTGGGTTCTGGAGGTGCTTGGCCAGGGCTACAGGATACGGTTCAAGTCCTCTCCGCCCAGGGGCAGATTCCTTGTCAAACTTGTCTTCAAGGCCCGGAAAAAAGAGATGCCTTTCTGGGTTGTGTGCGGGATCTCTCTGCTCTAGGCGTTATCATGCCAGTACCCAAGGCAGAAAGGGGTTTAGGGTATTACTCCAATTTGTTCGTGGTCCCAAAGAAGGAGGGCACGTTCCGCCTGATTCTGGACCTCAAATGTTTAAACAATTTTCTGTCCGTTCCATCGTTCAAAATTGAAACGATCAAATCCATTCTTCACCTAGTCCTAGAGGGGCAGCTAATGACCTCTATAGATTTGAGGGATGCCTACCTTCATGTTCCAATTCACAGGGACCATGTCAGGTTCCTCAGATTTGCCTTTCTATATCAGCATTTCCAGTTCGTGGCCCCTCCTCTTCGGTTTGGCGATGGCCCAAAGAGTCTTTACCAAGGTCCTGGGGGCCCTTCTAGCAGTGGCCAGATCCCAGGGCATCATGGTGGCGCCCTATCTGGACGATATTCTGGTTCAGGCGCCGTCATACCATCTGGCAGAGGTCCACACCAGGGTCCTGCTGCAGTTACTTCAATCTCACGGTTGGAGGATCAATTTTGAGAAGAGTTCTCTGGTTCCCAGTACCAGAGTGGAGTTCTTGGGCATGATCATAGACTCATGTCCATGAAGATCTTTCTCACAGACGAGCGACGTGCAAAGATACCGTCCACCTGTCTTGCCCTTCAGTCTACAGCGAGACCGTCCATAGCTCAGTGCATGGAAATGATTGGGCTCATGGTTTCCAGTATGGACATCATTCCATTCACCAGGTTTCATCTCATACCTCTTCAATGGTGCATGTTGAGACAGTGGAACGGCGATCATTCCAATCTGTCGCAAGCCGATACACATGGATGCGTGGACTTGGATTTCCCTCTCCTGGTGGATCCACCCAGATCATCTGTCCATGGGGACATCCTTCCTGAGACCATCCTGGGAGATTGTTACCACGAACGCGAGTCTGGCAGGCTGGGGAGCTGTTTGGGGTGCCAGGATGGCACAGGGGAAGTGGTTTCACTTAGAGTCCCTTCTTCCATTAAATATTCTGAAACTTGGAGCAATCTATAATGCTCTGGAGGCATGGCCTCATCTGAGAGACTTCAGCTTTATCAGGTTCCAGATGGACAATATCACCTCCCTGGCAATGAGAGAGGTGTCTCGAATACTGGAGTGGGTGGAGATCCACAACTGTTCGCTCTCTGCGATCCACATCCCGGGTGTGGACAACTGGGAAGCGGATTTTCTCAGCAGGCAGACTTTTCACCCAGGGGAATGGTCTCTTCACCTTGAGGTGTTTGTGGAGATCTGTCTCAGATGGGGGACGCCGGAGAGAGATAGATGTCATGGCATCCAGATTGAACTGCAAGCTTCCCCGATATGGATCAAGGTCAAGGGACCCCCAGGTGGAGCTAATAGATGCATTGGTGATGCCTTGGGGGTTCGGTCTAGTATACATATTCCCTCCATTACCGCTTCTTCCTCATGTAGTGGCGCGTATAAAGCAGGAGAGAGCGTCCTCCATTTTGATTGCTTCTTCGTGGCCATGGAGGACGTGGTTCGCGGATCTGGTGGGGATGTCATCCTCTCTGCCGTGGAGGTTACCCTGTCGCAGGGATCTGCTGGAACAGGGTCCTTTTCAACATCAAAATCTCGATTTTTTGAGGCTGACTGCATGGAGATTGAACACTTAGTCTTGGCAAAAAGGGGTTTTGCAGAAAATGTGATTGACACTCTGGTTCAGGCAAGAAATCCTGTCACTCGTCGCATCTATCATAAGGTGTGGAGGACTTACTTGTCCTGGTGGCTACCTTTGGCACAGGGTGAGGGTATCCAGGATTTTATCCTTTCTTCAAGAAGGATTGGAGAAGGGTCTCACCACTAGTTCCCTAAAGGGGCAAATTTCAGCTTTATCTGTTCTGTTACACAGGAGACTCGCTGATCTCCCTGACATACAATCCTTTGTTCAGGCTCTATCTCGAATCAGGCCTGTCTTTAAGCAGTCTGCTCCCCCTTGGAGCTTAAACTTGGTACTTAAGGTCTTGCAGAAGGTTCCATTTGAACCTATGCATTCTCTTGACATAGAAATTCTATCATGGAAGGTTCTCTTTTTGTTGGCCATTGCATCGGCACGCAGAGTTTCGGAGCTGGCGGCCTTGCAATATGAGCCCCCTTAGCTGGTGGTGCGGATGAGGCTGTTCTTTGCACTGGTGTGGGGTTTCTCCCCAAGGTGGTGTCTAACCGGAACATCTATCAGGAAATAGTTGTTCCTTCTTTATGTCCTAATCCTTCTTCTCCTAAGGAGAGGTTACTTCATAATCTGGACGTGGTTCATGCCTTGAAATTTTATCTTCAGGCCACAAAGGATTTGAGACAATCTAACTCACTTTTTATCGTGTATTCAGGGAAGCGCAGGGGTCAAAGGGCTTCTGCTACTTTTTTGTCTTTTTGGCTGAGGAGCCTGATCCGCTTGGCCTATGAGACAGCGGGACATAAACCTCCTCAGGGGATTACGGCTCATTCGACTAGAGCGGAAGCTTCATCTTGGGCCTTCAAGAATGAGGCTTCTATGGAGCAGATTTGCAAGGCGGCTACCTGGTTCTCCTTGCATACCTTCACTAAGTTTTACAAATTGTACGTGTTTGCTTCTGTGGAAGCGTTTTTTGGAAAAAAGGTTCTACAAGCTGTGGTGCCCTCAGATTAAGGGTCCGCCTTTTACCCTCCCTGTTTCATTCAGTGTCCTCTAGAGCTTGGGTATATGTTCCCACTAGTAATGAATTAAGCCGTGGACTCTCCGCCTCTTTAGATGGAAAACATACATTTTGCTTACCTGATAATTTTATTTCCATCGAGGGGCGGAGAGTCCACGGCCCCCGCCCGTATCTCCGATGGGTGGACCTAAATTTTATTTTCTCTTTTGGCACCATTTATACCCTAATATTTCTCCTACTGTTCCTTGTTCCCAACGCAGAATGACTGGGGGGTGAGGGGAGTGGGGGAGGTATTTAAGCCTTTGGCTGGGGTGTCTTTGCCTCCTCCTGGTGGCCAGGTTCTTAATTACACTAGTTATGAATGAAGCCATGGACTCTCCTCCCCTCAATGGAAATAAAAGTATCAGGTAAGCATAATTTATGTTTTTTATATTCAAAACATCCCTCAGATTACCTGCTTTTTATAGTAATTAAAACATTGCTTGACACCCTACACAGTGTAAATATACAGGCTGTAGGGAACATTGTGACCGTAATTTTCTATAATAATTTGGTATTTTTTATCTCATAACAAGATGGGTCATATATGTTTTGTCATTGATTTTCAAGGTAACATGTAGATGGAAAAGTTGTGACAGTTAAAGTGTAAAGCTAATTTAAATTTTTACATTTATTCACACTCGTGCAATTTTTTTTTTTACTGAGAACATTAATTAAGCAACTTTCTAATTACTCCTATTATCAATTTCTCTTTGTTCTCTTGCTATCTGTATTTAAAAAAGAAGGCATCTAAGCTTGTTTTTATTTTGTTCAGTACTCTGGACAGCACTTTTTTATTGGTGGATGAATTTATCCACCAATCAGCAAGAACAACCCAGGTTGTTCACCAAAAATGCACCGGCATCTAAACTTACATTCTTGCATTTCAAATAAAGATATCAAGAGAATGAAGAAAATTTGATAATAGGAGTATATTAGAAAGTTGCTTAAAATTTTATGCTCTATCTGAATCACGAAAGAAAAATATTGGGTTCAGTGTCCCTTTAATGCTTTTCTTCCCTGTAGGTCACTGTAAGCCATTTTCTCAACCATAGAGTTTAAGCACAGTGCTCACTTGACGATCTGCAATACATGATAGAAGTGGAGGGCCCTCTAGTGGGGCTGAAATAAAATTAAGGGATAACTGAGTTGAAGTCTGGAGGGTACTAGGCAGTTACATTGTTGCAAGTGTAGGGGCGGGTGTTTCTGCTTACCTTTATAGGTCCTGGCTGCAGTGGATCCGGCCCTCTTTGCTCCTGGTTCCAGACTTCAAAGGAGGTTTCTCCTGTGTGTTCGTGATCCAGTGATGCAGAGATCTAGGAGAAAGTCTGTGCCACCCAGGCGGTATCATGAGGTTGTGCAGGAGGTGCCAGGCATGCGGGGATCTGCAGGAGGAAGCGGAGCATCAGAAACTGAAGATGTGGTAGTCCCTACTCCCCCAGCCAGGCCCCGGGTAGCCCCCCTACTTGTGACTAGGAGTGCCGTGAGGAGGGGATAAGGCCTCCAGGACCTGCAAGCAGGCCCTGGACCCCAGTCTCCTCTGATTCAGGCCATGCCCCAGGTGATCTAGGGGTCCCCCATGTCTCCCCTCCTGTGCTCACTAGCCATGCTGCCCTGGTGCCCACTACTGGGTCTCAGCATGCCCCCAGCGTTTCTAGGACACCCCAGCCCTCCTTACTATATTTAGCCCCCATGTGACACAGGCCAGTACCGGATCGTCACCTACTGCAGCTGCTGCAGAGAGCACATCATGGCAGCAGCTGCAGGCCTTACCCCCGGCGGCCATCCAGTCGGTGCTTGTGCTGGCTCAGGCTTTAATGGGGAACTTGTCCCTGGCGTGCCTGGCCAGTTTGAGTGCCCCTGGAGCCATTGGCGGTGAAGGTGTGGGCCTGCTGTCCTTCGGTCAGCTTAGGCCTGCACCGGAGTTAAGCCCCGCCCCTTCCGGTCTCCGTGCGTGCGCTTCCTCCCCTGATGACTTATCCAGGGGGAAGGAGTATGACGGAGCACATCGTGCACAGAGCAGGAGCTGGTCCCCACAGAGAGTCATCCCTGGTAAGTCGAGGAGGCTCTGCGCAGGTGACCAGGCTCCTGATGGGAGGGGTGTGAGAGGGAGAGGGCAAGGAAGAAAGGCATTGTGTAAGACTCCAGGGGGAAGAGGGCTACTTGCAGGGATAATGTGACACATGTGGGCAATAATGGGAGGGGCAACCACATGAACATAAATGCGTAGGAACAAGAGGGCATTTCTGTTATGGAAGCATCTTTGGGGGCATGCAATTCTGATGGTAGGATGAATGAGTCAGTGTATGCTGGGGACCAGGGGCCTGCTGTTGATGTGCCTGGGAACGTGATTATGCAGGGTCAGGGCCAGTTTGTGAGTGAAGCGGTGATCCGCAGGGCAGTGGCTGTGGCTCTGGGCATGTGTGGGGTGGGGGAGCAGGGGAGGTCGAGTGGAGCCCCATCAGGGGTACGTTCAACTGCGCAGAGTTCTCCCCATTCTCATTTATTTTCACAGGGAGTCACAAGGGAGCCAGCTGCCAGCGAAACGGCCTCAACATCCAGGCAGGATACTGCAACATCGGCACCAGCGCCACCCACCTTGGCGGTCTCCTCAGTTCAGCAGCCGACAGCAGGAGCTGCTCTGCCATTGGCCCCCAGTGGTGAGCACCTGCTACGCACAACACCACACATAGAGCAGGACGCATCCACTAGCGAGTCAGGCTCAGAGAGTGAGGGTGATTTGGGCTTGGTAGGAAAAGGCCAGAAGGAGATGATTAAAAAGCTAGTTGCAGCACAAGTTAAGGGTAAGGTTCCTGCGTCAGCTGGTACAGAGGTAGTACCATTAGGGCAGGACTTTAGTGTAGCTTTCACGGGAGTGGGGACCGTGGCGGTGTCAAGGAAGGTAGCTTCACATGGGGACAATTACCCATGTTTAGTGCACTCCCTGCACGGACACTTGAAAGCTAAAGTGGTGAAGAAGATTCAGGATTGACGCTATGTCAACATCTTCAAACTCTCACCGGAAGCATGTAGGGCCAGGGAAAGGGCAGCGGACGGTACCGGCCCTAAGAAAGTGCAGAGACCTGAAACAGCAGTGCTGCTTTCGTGTGCTGACCACTTGTTATGTGGACAAGTGGCAGTCACAAGGTCACAATCTTTTCAAATATGAGGATACCATTTATGATATCCACTTGAGACTCAAGGAAGGCGCATGGCGTGAGTATGACATGGCCTTTCGTAGGAAGATAGTGGGGAACCCTCTCATTCATTTTGGGACTCAGGATCTCCACCTGTGGTCCAAATTTGGGCTGGAGGGCGCGGGAAGTGGTCCACCCTCCGTACGCCAAGGAAATAGCCGTCCTCCCCCGCGACCAAAAAAGCGGGGTAGGGAGTGCTGGAAATTCCAGGACAAGCAATGTGACAGGGGGGGGGGGGTGAGCTGCTCCTTTCATCACATCTGCAAGTTCTGTAGCGGCCCACACCCCGGGGTGGAATGTAGTCAGAGACAGGAACCTGGTGCAGACAAGCCAGCCTCCAAAGGGGGCCCAGGTATCAAGGGCTCCAATGGCCCTTAATTCAGTAGCCATGGGAACAACTCAACTGCTCAGGATGGGGTTGACAGAGGGGTTTAGAATTCCCATGGGTGGGTGCGTGGTGGGTTCCACGGTTCACCATAACCTTAAATCTGCATATGAATACCCGGGGGTAGTGTGGGAAAAGCTGGGCAAGGAAGTGGCTTTGGGCAGGGTAGCTGGCCCCTTTTGGGAGCAGTCTCTGCCCGATCTTGTGGTATCCCCATTGGGGGTTGTACCTAAGAAGGATACAGGCAAGTTTACACTTATACACCACCTGTCCTTTCCAAAGGGGGCCTCAGTGAATGACACCATTGCTCCGGTGATGAGCTCAGTACATTACCAGTTGTTCGACGATGCGTTGGTGATCATCAGAGAACAAGGGAGGGGGGCGCTGATGGCAAAGCTGGACATTGAGTCCGCATTTCGGCTATTGCCCCTGCACCCATCTGCATTCAGGCTCATGGGCATGAAGATGGACGGGGCATTCTATGTGGACAAATGTCTTTCCATGGGATGCTCGCTGTCATGCATGCTCTTTGAAAGTTTCAGTTCCTTTTGACACTGGGTTGTGCAAAGGGTGTCCGGCGGTGGGGCCATGGCCCACTATCTGGATGACTTTCTACTGGTGGGAAAGGCTGATTCTGACGAGTGTGCTGTTCTGATGGTTACCATGCAAGATATGATGGGGAGATTTGGGGTCCCCTTGGCGCATGACAAGATGCAGGGCCCCTGTACCTGCCTGACTTTCCTGGGGATTGAGATAGATACTCAAGCAGCAGAGTGCAGGCTTCCTAAGGACAAGGTCGACCGTCTGTTGCAGGTGGTTTTGTCTGTGGTTGGCACTGACTTTATTTCCATCAAGGAACTACAGTCCCTGCTGGGGTTGCTCAACTTTGCGGGCCGGGCAATACCAATGGGGAGAATTTTTAATAGACGGCTTGAGAGTCAGTTGCAGGGTCCTAGGGGACATAGAGCTAGGATCAGGGTGTCTACTGAGATGAAGGAAGATCTCAGGGTTTGGGAACAATTCTTGCGGAACTTCAATGGTGTCTGCATATGGAGGAAAGGCCCTATTTCTAACCAAATGCTGCACCTATTTACAGATGCAGCAGGTGGTTTTGGGTATGGGGCTTATTTGAATGGTGAATGGAGCGCCGCTCCTTGGCCGGATGATTGGATTAGGGCAGGTCTGACTAAGAACCTGACCCTATTAGAACTTTTTCCAATCATAGTGGCAGTTGAGCTATGGGGGCAGAAATTGGCTAACCAGTCGGTCATTTTCTGGTCGGACAACATAAGCGTGGTTTATGCCATAAACCGCGGTGGTTACATACTTGAGGCACCTAGTGTTGTGCTGCTTACAGTTGAACATTGGCTTTGCAGCTCGGCATGTGCCTGGGGTGAAAAATGTAGTGGCGGATGCGCTATCTAGGTTCAAATGGGAGAAGTTTAGGAGGGTAGCGCCAAGGGCTGAGAAAAATGCCTTATCTTGCCCTTCTTTTCTTTGGTAGATGGCGGGGACTGGGAAAGTATCATACCCCTAGTGAGGGCATCTTTGGCGCCAAAGACATGGAGCACCTATGAAAACCACTGGAAGGCTTGGGTATGCTTTGCCAGATGACAGGGGTTCCAAGTGCAATCGGCTACACTACACAGGTACACATGCTGGATTGGCTGGCTAGCTTGCGTAGTCAGGGGGTATCTAGATTGGGAATGCAGGGCAAGTTGTCTGCTATCTCGTTCTTTCACAAAACATTCGGGATCCCTGACCATTCGGGAGTGTTTTTGGTGAGGCAGGTCTTGAAAGAATGGGGGCGGCTGTCCCCCCCAAACAAGGATTGTAGGTAGCCCATCACTACTTTAAGATTAAGGGAGCTGGTGGGGGTGCTGCAGTCAGTGTGCTCTTCAAGGTACAAGGCTTTGCTATTTAGGGTGGCTTTTGCATTGCGCTGGTGGGAGCCTTGAGGGTAGGCAAATTGGTGGCCATGTCCAGGGTGGGCGCGGATGGCGGCATCAAATGGGAACATGTGCGGCCTGCTGAAAGTGGGCTGTTGCTGCTAGTCTCCAGGTCAAAAACAGACCCAGAGGGAAAGGGGGCTTGGCTCCCGCTGCACAAGCATGAATTTCCAGAATGTTGCCCGGTTAGGAGCTTCAAGGAATATTGTTGCATGAGACCGCGGGGCTCTCAGAAGTTATTCATGCATGAGGATGGCTCGTCTCTGTCGATTTTCCAGTTTAAAAGGGTGCTCGCTAGGGCAGTGGCTGCGGCGGGTCTCGACCCTGCCAAAATTGCGTTCCATTCATTCAGGATTGGGGCAGCGACGAGTGCAGCTAGCAGTGGAGCCTCCGAGGCGGATATCAAGAGGCTGGGGTGGTGGAAATCAGGTAGATTTAAATTGTACATCCGACCAGTGGAGGACACGCTTCAATAGGGCTATACCCACACAAAGAAGGGAAGTCACAGGGCTCACGTTGGTGTGGCGTTGGGGGTTTGTGAACTTATCTGTTTCAGAGGGTTAGCATGTTGGCTAAGCCTCTTATCATGTTATTGCAGGCAAGAACTCCCCCCCCGACGTGTGTGTGGGTTGTGGGGCACTATTTCGTACATTGGGAGGCCATCAGGGCACTGCGTCTGCCAGACGGGTAGCAGTTGGGATTCCCCTCATCCAGGGCTAACATTCGGTGGCTGGGACGCAGGGGTTTAACATGGGACAAGTTGCCTGCCCTGCTTCAGGATGCCCATAGGAGGTGGGGGCAACCTCACATTATCGTGTTGCACTTAGGGGGCAATGACATGGGGTCCATCCCAGTCTTTGACCTCATTAGGAGAATGGCTTCGGACATACTTTGGGTGTGCACATGGCTCAAAGATGTAAAGATTGGGTGGTCCAACGTAGTTGCATGACTGTATTGGAGGTTCATTGTTTCTCAGAGGGCAGTGTACAATGTTAGGAAGAAGCTGAACAGGGAGATGGGGAGAGCGGTCACGGCATTAGGTGGTTTTGCCATAAGGCACGATACATTGACGGCTGACAATAAGGCTCTCTATCGCCCTGATGGCGTCCATCTCGCGGAGGGGGGTATAAAAAATAAAAAAAGATTATAAAAATGTAAAAAAAAAAAAAAAGAAGAGGTTTTTGTTATGTGAGTTTGTCAGTTATGTGGCGGCAAGAGGTGGCTGACTCTTGTGGCGATCGGTCAGGGATCAGAGAGCGGCCAGGGAGAGAGAAGGGTGATGCCCCATGATGGGGGAGGCGACGTCCGCTAAGTGCTGACCTAGGGGTTACTCCCCCCTATGAATCATAGGCCAAATAACTCTACTAGCTTACAGCTTTCTCTCTCTGCCAATTGGGCACGCGCAGTCCCTGCTGCGCTGCAAACACCGTATGGGTCCCTGGCCGTCTGTCACTTTACACAACTGTCTATAATTCATCTGATTGGATGCCTGCACTTAAAAGAAATTCTTATGGTAAGTGTGCACTGGGGAGGCTTCTAGAATATTTATTTTAAAATGAGCTAATACCCTTGATTATGTTTTGAATTTAATGTTCAAAAAAAGCTAAATTATTTTAGATTTACTGTCCCTTTAATTAAGAAAATTTTAACTACTTTCCAAATTAATTACAAAAGTTAGATTTTATTATTTTAGACCCTTTTTAACACACAAAAACAATATACTCCTTTATTGAATATATACCTGCATTATGCATTTGCTATATACACATTTTTGAAGACGTAGGGTAGTTTCATGAGTTTACCTTCTAATTTGTATACTGCTGTATGACTGGAACATAATTTTGTCCTAAATAGAAAATTCCTTTGTAATATCTCATTATTCTTTGTATGAAAATGAACGTGGCGAACAAGAAAGGCTGATATATAAAAACCGAAGCCCTTTAGACAGCAATTTAAACTGAACTTTGCTGAATATGCAGTAACTAAATGGCTCACTTCTGTTTTGAAAATAAGAATTTTACTTACCTTTTCGTGCCCAGTAGGTTTTAGCATCTGCACCAAAACATTCTCAAGGGCAATTATACAGCCTTTATCAAACTGATTAACAAATACAGGTGCATTGTAATTCTTTTGGGAAGTGGTTATTCAGAAGTTTAATAGCTGTAGCAATCTATTTAAGCTCATAAAGATCAGCAAAATAAAATAATTTCCTAATCAAGAGCTTACTGACACAACAAACTAATCATTGCATATTTGGCTAAAAACATGATTGCATAATTTTTCTTTTGTATTCTCAAAAGATGTTTGGCACATACCATTAGATTTATGACAATAACACATTTAATCTTCTAAATACGTAGTTTTTTTTTTCAATCATAATTTAGCATTTAACTTATTGTATTCAACTTTGATACAAGTTTCAATATATAAGATTGTTATTTAAAAAAAATAAAATGATCTGATCTATTGATATGTTAACTGAGCATGCAGAAGACATTGAACATTTTGATAACAGAGAGCCAAATAGGCTAGGAGTGACTTAAGGGTTAAGACCTGCAGGGAGAGGGAAGAGTAAGGAGTGAAGTTCTGAGTCTGCAACAATGTTGCTGTTTGAAGGGAAGGGTCGCTCCTACCTGTTAAAAAAGCTCTGCACCAGGCTTGGGGCCTCTTCTGCATTTGGGACAGCTGCAAATCTTTTTCCACACCATCCATCGCTTATCATAGACTGTGTTTCCCACTCCACTGTTCCTCAAAAGCGCTACAGGAAGGATCCAGTCCTATGCCAACCTGCAGTGTTAGAAGAAGAGCGAGAGGAGATAAGTATAACTGAATTTCCTTCTCAGGAAATTCCAACAATTACACCTCCTATTAGAATTAACCCATTGTACGCCCAGGCACCCCTTATAACCTTAGGATCTACAGGGCAGTTGATGCATGCAGCACAGGTTCACAGGTTCACAGTGCTGTTATCCAGCCCACTATCCCCCTCCTTCTCCTCAAGGGTCTCTGGCTACACAAGGCCCTCATATGCTGATCCAACCTCCTAACATGGAAATACAGGCTCAGCATCCTAGCATTATCATGCATGCCCAACCTCCTAATTTAAATATACAGGCCCGGGGGGGGGGGGGGCGGAGCTAACTATCAACATGGCAGGTCGCCCACTTCCAGAGCTCCTGACTTTGTGGGACTTTTCAGAGCCTAAAACTGGACTTGGATGGCATCAAGGTATATGAACCTTGTGTATATTGCGATAGTCTCACCTTTTGAGGGTTAAGAGTGACTTTTGAACTTGTATTGTGCTTGGAACCGGGTTTTGCAATTTTAAGAGGCCCACGTGGCTGACGACTTTAGACGCCATTATCAAGGGAATACTAGTTGGAAGCACGAACACTGTTCTTGTTTTTTGAAGGCTTAAACACCTGGATAAATCTACCATGGCGGCACAAATTTATGAACTTATTGAGAAAGTTATAACTGCACATTTTATTAGGATGGAGGAAGAGTTGTCAGCAACGGTACGTTCCTTTTTTTGTGAGCATCCACTAGCACAGCAGAGCGATCCACGGGGACCTATGCAGAATGCGACTACCCCAAGACCTAACGCTATAACAGCTAACAGCTCCGAAAAGCAGGCAAGCAGAGCAGCGAGTCAACTACCTCTGATGGCAGCCCAAGCTGGACCCAAAGAGCGACGACATGTAGGGGCAGTAACGGAGGCTACTGTGCTGAGTTCTGCGGTGAGGCGGCCGATCGCTGAGGGAACAGTAATCAAGGTCTACAAGGAGGAGCGGGTTATTCCACCCGTACAGAGTTTGGATGCCCCGAAAAAGATAGTATTAACAAAGCTGAAGGGAGAAACAGCAGCACCATGCGGCTCGACTTTGCCTGAAGATAAGCTTCCTCCTCTACCTGTTGCCAGATCAGGAGTGGGGTAAGGCGGTGTGTTGTTCCGCTGTTGAGGGGCCACCCTGGTGCTCTCTCCGAGACTTCTCACAGCTAGATTTTGTCCTGTATCGTCCAAGCCACATGGATGTTCATGCTACATCCCTCTATATAGAATTGTCTAGTCTACTGCTAATATGGGATTTAAGATGTGGAGAGTTGGTGTGGGGTAAGACAACACTCTTTCAGCGTACCTACAATATCGCAAAAATTTGAGCACACTGGACATTGTTTTTCTTTTTGCCGCTACCCCATTGTGTTAACATGGAATGCCCATAAATGCAGCCGTACTGGAGTGAATTAATATACTGTAGGAACAATTGCCACCATGGACTGTCTTTCATGTTCATCTAGGTTTTGCTGTTCATTACACTTAAATCCCTATAAACCTCTTAACCACTTTACTATTTTAGTGTTTAGGCAAATGTGGCAGTTAACTTACTGTTTAGTATACTTTTGTATTTTATAAGGGTGCATGGTTATATTTAAGCCCATTATGATTTATTAATATATGTGCACAAGATTTATTCTAACTCTAAAATGTGCTTTATGTGCCTACAAGACCATGAGAGAGGTGCCTATATTGAAAGTACTGTAGCTGCTTTACAATACTTACTACTCTAGACTAAGGGGTTTAGATCCCACTATTGTATAGTTATAACTTCAGTTACTTCAACAGCGTATTGCACCACGCGGGAGCTTCCTTGTGCTCTTAACCTTTTCCTCATTAAGTTGTCCCTTTAGTGTATCATCATAAACTATACCTCCAGTTGTATGTTCCATTTGTAGTGCCCAAACTAATATCAGCGGATGCTTATCTGTCTGCAAAGTGCACCTGTTGCCGGGTATAGGGCCCATGCCTGAATGACAGGTTGCACTGTTATTAGTATAGCTGCTTGGTGTTCTTTATGATTATTAATGCTATTATCTCATGCTGCTAGCTATGTATATCTTTGACAGGGGCTATCCCGTTAACAGAGACAGCTTATCATAAATGTATTTCTATCACAGCTTTTGGTATAGTGGAGGTATGTTATGGAGACTGCAACTATAGGATCACAATCATTGGGTTAGATATGACTACCAATGCCACTGTTCACTTAAAGGATTACTTTCTGTTATAATTTTTTAGCCAAACAACTAACATATTAAAGTTAATAAACATTAATTAAAACCTACTGACCTATATTTTCTCCAAAACGAAGTTTCATAACGTTATAAAAGTTATATCTTTTATTCCCCGATGATGTCACATTATCCTGCCCACTATTTTCAGCAGTGTGTGTTCAAAATACTTAAACCAATGAAATTGTGTTTAAAGCGCCATTTTGAAACCTAGGTATTGTAAACGGATTGGTACAGAGCAAAGGATACCCATGGAAAACAATTAAATTTGCAGACAAGATTTCTGATATACGGTAGAGATATGTTAATGAAATGCTACTGATAAAAAGTGTATTTGGGGTAGTTAGTTAGTAACAGGCATAGAAAATATTTACTTACAGTGGCCCTTTAAACATTTGTAGAAAGAAAAGCTTTTGTTAAGTTTTCATTATGACCTCCGTTTCCCCTCTCCCCCCCTTCCCCTTCCCCCCCCCCCCCCCCCGGGGCCGATTGGATTACATTTGAACACTTCTTAGCGGTTTCCTTCACAGTAAAATTCTAGTTGATGACACTTCTATTACTAAATATTAAATAGCACTAATTTCATGTTCCCAAGCTTACAGTCAATCCACTAACTATAATATTTAGACCTAACATTGTCAATAAGTAGAAAGATTGCATTCACATATTGGATATATTAGTTGGTGTTAATTTATTTAGTTATACACAATATATTATACTTTGCCCCTCCTTCCCTTTCTCCTTTTCCCCATAAGATACACTCTGGCACAAGTGAGCGTGTCCATCTCGTAAAATACTGCATATATCCCTATACCTCTTTTTCTGCCTCCTAATAATTTTAAATTTTAATCTTCCTTTTCCACAACATTTTTATTAGCTGTTTATGAAGTTTTCTCTGACTGTTGGTGTCTCATAGTTCAAACTAATATTTTCTTCAGATATTTTGTATACTGACGTATGGAATGTTTAGTTTGTTGATGGATATTAATACTTGCATATTTCTCAATAATTTAGATTGTGCATTTGTCCTCTTTTATACATCAGCGCTTTGATGTTTTATTTTATGTTGTCTTAAAAATTTATATTTTATGTTGTCCTAAAATTGAAAAAGTGAGGTTAAGCTTATTTTTCATTTGGTTGGATTCCTCTGTGATGAAACAGAAATGACTTTATGTGTTTAATAATGTGCATATTGTGTTTTTCTTTTTTTTCATCTGTTTTCATGCATATTTTGATGTCTCACAGTGGTGTTGTATTATGACTTTTACCTCAATAAAAATTATTTAAACAAAAAAAAAAAAAATATACAGGCCCAACCTTCCAGTAGCCCTAATCATAGGGGAGCACAGGCCCAGTCTGCTATTTTATTCCCCCAGCCTGTTACGGGTCCCCCTGTGAGCCTTGACATTGGGGCCTTGCTTCCTCCTCACTCAGTTGCGGCCTTGCAGGGCCTCCCGCCTACCACCACAGCCGCTGTAGCTTCACTCTTACACTCCCTTGCCTCCATTGTGGCCGCATCGAACTCCCCAGATGGGGTGGGGGCTGTGGACGCTGCTGGAGGACATTTCCCTGGAGGTCCAATGGAACCCATTCACCCGTGGCCTCCACTGCGCCTTCGGTTGCGTTATGGCTAGGCCCTGCCCCTTCCAGTGACGTCATCGCGGGGCACGCAAGTCACGTGCACGCCGCTCCGGAAGGCAGTACTCACTCCGAACTGCCAGCTCCGGTGCCTCCTTTCCCAATCAGCAGCCCATTCTTGCTTCAAGGGCCCTCAGGTGAGTCTGGGTTGGGGACGGAGGGCAGGGGGTGGGGCCTCAGGCATGGCGGGGTAACAGAGGCATATTATGGCCTAGGCAAACAAGGCACAGTCCTAGGGTGGCAGATTTAAGGGGGGCGGCACTCAGATCAAGAATTGGTCCTTTATTGGTGTGTGTCTGACTCCAGGCAGGGGCAACATTCAACATCATAGCGGCATTACCAGCAAAAGCAAAACCTCTCACATACACACACTGGTCCCTCATCTACACTAGATCACTACAACATACGTAACTACCCGTGCTAAGAGAGCAAATGAGCAAATGAGATGGGGGAGAGAGAGCAAAAGAGAGTGGGAGAGAGAGCAAAAGAGAAGGGGTAGAGATGGCAAAAGAGAAGGGGGAGAGAGTGCAAAAGAGAGGGGTGGAGAGAGAGCAAAAGAGAGGGGGAGAGAGAGCAAAAGAGAGTGGGAGAGAGAGCAAAAGAGAGGGGGGAAGAGAGAGAGCATAAGAGAGAGGGGAGAGGGAGAGCATAATAGAGGTTGGAGAGGGAGAGCATAAGAGAGGGGGGAGAGAGAGCAAAAGAGAGGGGGGGAGGGAGAGCAAAAGAGAGAGGGGAGAGAGAGCAAAAGAGAGGGGAGAGAAAGAGCAAAAGAGAGGGGTGGTAAAATAATCCATCTGGATGGATTCTTTCATCAACCTGCCTTTTTTTGGAATCCACCTGGATGGCAGGGTGGGGAAAGATTCCACCTAAATGCAGCATAAGCTGCATCCAGGTGGATTCTGAAAATGGCAGGGTGGTTCCGTCACCATAATAGACTGCCCTCTGGGCAGGCTTTCCCACTAGTACTGTATAATGCATTACAATTTAACTAAACCCACTAGATTTTATTCGACTAAATCTACTATAGATTTAGTCAACTACAACTAGACTAAAGCTAAAACAGTTCAGATGACTAAAATATGACTAAAACTAAATCAAAATTTGCTGTCAAAATTAACACTGCTGCTAAACCAATTTATATTTTTAATTACCAAATCAAGAATACGGCCAAGATTTAGAGTTTTGACGGTAAAGACCCGCGTAGCTAACGCTGCTTTTTTTCCATTGCACCCTTAAGACAATGCTGGTATTTAGAGTTGTCTGAGTGGCTGTGTTAGGCTCAGAAAAGGGAGCATTGAGCATAATTTACCTTCCCTTCAACTCTCGATACCAGCATTGCCTACGGTAGTGGTAAGCTGGAAAAACGTGCTTGTGCACGATATCCCCATAGGAAACAATGGGGCTGAGCTGGCTGGAAAAAAACCTTCAAAAAAGCAGCGTTCAGCTCCTAGCGTAGCCCCATTGTTTCCTATGGGGAAACACTCTCTAAGTCTGCACCTAACACCCTAACATGAACAGTCTAAACACCCCTAACCTTACACTTATTAACCCTAATCTGCCGTCCCCACTATCGCTGACACCTGCATTATATTATTAACCCCTAATCTGTGGCTCCGGACACCGCCGCAACCTACATTATCCCTATGAACCCCTAATCTGCTTCCCCTAACATCGCCGACACCTATATTTTATTTATTACCCCCTAATCTGCCCCCCCAATGTCGCCGCTACCTTACCTACACTTATTAACCCCTAATCTGCCGACCAGACCACGCCGCCACTATAATAAATGTATTAACCCCTAATCTGCCCTCCCTAACATCGCCGCCACCTACCTACAATTATAAACCCCTAATCTCCCGCCTGCAACGTTGCCGCTACTATACTAAAATTATTAACCCCTAAACCTAACTCTAATATTCCTATAATTAAATAAATTATTCCTATTTAAAACTAAATACTTACCTATCACATAAACCCTAATATAGCTACAATATAGCTAATAGTTACATTGTAGCTATTTTAGGATTTATATTTATTTTACAAGCAACTTTGTATTTATTTTAACTAGGTACAATAGCTATTAAATAGTTATTAACTATTTAATAGCTACCTAGTTAAAATAAGTACAAAATTACCTGTACAAAATACACCTAACACTACACTATCATTAAATTAATTACATAAATTAACTACAATTAGCTAAACTAAAATACAATTAAATAAACTATTCTATAATACAAAAAACAAACACTAAATTACAAAAAATAAAAAAATTACAAGAAGTTTAAACTAATTACACCTAATCTAAGCCCCCTAATAAAATAAAAAATCCCCCCAAAATAAAAAAATGCCCTACCCTATTCTAAATTACAAAAGTAATCAGCTCTTTTACCAGCCCTTAAAAGGGCTTTTTGCAGGGCATTGTCCCAAAGTAATCAGCTCTTTTACCTGTAAAAAAAAATACAATACCCCCCCAACATTACAACCCACCACCCACATACCCCTACTCTAACCCACCCAAACTATCGCTAACCCCCTGAAGATCATCCTACCTTGAGTCGTCTTCACCTAGCCGAGCCGAATTCTTCATCCAAGGTGTGCAGAGAAGGTCCTTCATCCGGTAGAAGTCTTCATCCAGGCGGCGTCTTCAATCTTCATCCATCCGGAGTGGAGCGGAGCCATCTTCAAAAGAGCCGACGCGGAGCCATCCTCTTCAACCGACGACTTCCTGATGAATGAAGGTTCCTTTAAGGGCCGTCATCCAAGATGGCGTCCCTTCAATTCCGATTGGCTGATAGGATTCTATCAGCCAATCGGAATTAAGGTAGGACAAATCTGATTGGCTGATCCAATCTGCCAATCGTATTGAGCTTGCATTCTATTGGCTGATTGGAACAGCCAATAGAATGTGAGCTCAATACGATTGGCTGATTGGATCAGCCAATCAGATTGAACTTCAATCTGATTGGCTGATTGGATCAGTCAATCAGATTTTTCCTACCTTAATTCCAATTGGCTGATAGAATCCTTTCAGCCAATCAGAATTGAAGGGACGCCATCTTGGAGGACGTCCCTTAAAGGAACCTTCATTCGTCGGGAAGTCGTCGGTTGAAAATGATGGCTCCACGTTGGATCCTTTGAAGATGACTCTGCTCCGGATGGATAAAGATTGAAGACGCCGCCTGGATGAAGACTTCTACCGGATAAAGGACCTTCTCTGCGCACCTTGGATGAAGAATTCGGCTCAGCTGGGTGAAGACGACTCAAGGTAAGATGATCTTCAGGGGGTTAGCGACAGGTTTTTTTAAGGGGGGTTTGGGCGGGTTAGAGTAGCGGTATGTGGGTGGTGGGTTGTAATGTTGGGGGGTATTGTATTTTTTTTTAGAGGTAAAAAAGCTGATTACTTTGGGGCAATGCCCTGCAAAAAACCCTTTTAAGGGCTGGTAAAAGAGCTGATTACTTTTGTAATTTAGAATAGGGTAGGGCATTTTTTTATTTTGGGGGGATATTTTATTTTATTAAGGGGCTTAGATTAGGTGTAATTAGTTTAAACTTCTTGTAATTTTTTTTATTTTTTGTAATTTAGTGGTTTTTTTGTATAGTTTATTTAATTGTATTTTAATTTAGCTAACTGTAGTTAATTTATTTAATTAATTTAATGATAGTGTAGTGTTAAGTGTATTTGTAACTTAGGTTAGGATTTATTTTACAGGTAATTTTGTACTTATTTTAACTAGGTAGCTATTAAATAGTTATTAACTATTTAATAGCTATTGTACCTAGTTAAAATAAATACAAAGTTGCCTGTAAAATAAATATAAATTCTAAAATAGCTACAATGTAACTATTAGTTATATTGTAGCTATATTAGGGTTTATGTGATAGGTAAGTATTTAGTTTTAAATAGGAATAATTTATTTAATTATAGGAATATTATTTTGTTTAATTAAAATTTGTTTTTGTTAGGGGGGTGTTAGGGTTACGGTTAGAGTAAGGTTTAGGGGTTATTAATTTTAGTATAGTAGCAGCGACGTTGCGGACGGGAGATTGGGGTTAATAATTGTAGGTAGGTGGCGGCGATGTTAGGGAGGGCAGATTAGGGGTTAATATAATTTATTATAATGTTTGCGAGGTGGGAGTGCGGCGGTTTAGGGGTTAATACATTTATTATAGTGGCGGCAAAGTCTGGTCGGCAGATTAGGGGTTAATAAGTGTAGGTAAGGTAGCGGCAACGTTGGGGGGGACAGATTAGGGGGTAATAAATATAATATAGGTGTCGGCGATGTTAGCGGCAGCAGATTAGGGGTTTATAGGGATAATGTAGGTGGCAGCGGTGTCCGGTCGGCAGATTGGGGGTTACATTTTTTTATTATAGGGTTGGCAAAGTGGGGGGGCTCGGTTTAGGGATACATAGGTAGTTTATGGGTGTTAGTGTACTTTATAGCACAGTAGTTAGGAGCTTTTATTCCGGCGTAAGCCCATAAAGCTCTTAACTACTGACTTTTTTTGGCGGTAGGAGTCTTGTCGGTAGAGGGTCTACCGCTCACTTCTTCCAAGACTCCAAATACCAGCGTTAGGCAAATCCCATTGAAAATATAGGATACGCATTTGACGTAAGGGGATCTGCAGTAGCCTGGAGTCGCGGTATGGAAGTCAGTGGTAGACCCTTTCCTGCCTAACTCATACCAGCGGGCGGTAAAAAGCAGCGTTAGGACCCCTTAACGCTGCTTTTGACGGCTAACGCCAAACTCTAAGTCTAGGCGTACGTATTTCAAATGATAATTGTCCTTTAAATCCCTTCAATTCACAGCATGGAACTTTAAATGCCAAACAAAGGATAGAGGGTGTGGTAAACCTCCCAGCCTTCATATAAACTAGCCAGACTACTGGTTGGTAGTCAGCCATTATCATGTTTGAAACACATCTGGAATACGGAGGGTGATAAGATGTTATATGAAAAATTTAAACATTTCCCTCTTAATTACTGCATTCTAAATTCTCCACTACCACAAAGTCAAGAGAAGAAAGAAATCATTCTTCAGTATGTTTCCAGTTTGCTGTAAATGCATTTAACCTGTTCTACCATCACAGAGGAGAAAGGGGGTTTACTCACATATTTTTCTACATCAATAGTGGATCCTGGAGCATAATTCTGGTGCATTCTGGGCAATTGTAATGTTCTTATTGCAAAAGCTCTCAAGATTAAGTTACTTTTTATATGTAACATCAAGCTTCCTTGTTTCCATAGACCTGACGCATACCTTCATATCCTGATAACAGAATGCCTATGGTTGTCAGTTGACAACATTTACTATCAACTTTGTTGTGCTGCTTTCCAGACTTTCTACAGTTCCAAGAATTTCTTGAAAATAATTTTCCTCAAGACAGCATAATTAAGTATGTAATTATTAAGAATAAATAAATAAATATTAACTTAAAAAAGAAGTTTGACATACATAGTTTATTTAAAGGGACATAATACTCATATGCTAAATCACTTGAAACTGATGCAGTATAACTGTAAAAAGCTGTCAGGAAAATATCACCTGAGCATCTCTATGTAAAAAAGGAAGATATTTTACCTCACAATTTCCTCAGCTCAGCAGAGTAAGTTCTGTGTAAAAAGTTCTACTCAGCTGCTCCCAGCTGCAGGTAAACAAATTTAAAAAAATGAAGAAATGAACAGCAGCCAATCAGCATCAGCAGTGCTGAGGTCATGAACTCTTACTGTGATCTCATGAGATTTGACTTAACTCTCATGAGATTTCATAGTAAGCTTCCTTTACCTGATTGGTGAAATAATATGAGAGTGCACGATGCTAGTCCCTTCAGATGTCCCAGGACAAACATACTAAAATGCTGCTTAGAAATCCTTTACAATGGGAGGTGGCTACTGAGGAACTTTTGAGGTAAAATATCTTTCTTTTTTACATAGAGATGTTCAGGTGATATTTTCTAATCAGCTTTTTACAGCTATGCTGCATCACTTTCAAGTGTTTAAACATTTGGGTATTATGGCCCTTTAATATTTTTTAAATATACTTGCATGTCTGTTGTGACTGAGTCAATCACAGGAGAAGGTTGCATGTGTAAAAAAATATATTTAAACCATTGGGTTAGGGTTACTATGAAACATACTTAAAGGGACATTAAACCCAAACATTTTATTTCATGATTCAGAAAGAGCATGCATATGTAAACAACTTTCAAATTTACTTATATTATCAATTTTGCTTCATTTTCTTGGAATACTTTCTTAAAGAAGCAGCAATGCACTACTGAGAACTAGCTAAACAGACCGTTTAGCCAATCATAAGGGGCAAATATGTGCAGCCACCAATCAGGAGCTAGCTCCCAGCTTCTGAGCATATCTAGATATGCTTTTCAACAATGTATACTAAGAGAACTAAGCAAATTTGGTAAAATAATTAAATTTGAAAGTTGTTTAAATTTGTGTGCTCTGTCTGAACAATGAAACCATTTTTTTGGGTTTCATGTCCCTTTAAAGACAATTTTTTTTAAAAAACATGCCAATTTGCTGAATGCTAAATGAAAATGGCCATAGGAGTAATGCCTAATTAAATTTTGTGAGCTTATAAAAGTGAAAAAGGATATATCTAAACCTTCAGCAATAAGGAATCCATAAGTATTTTATTCTAACCAAAATTAATAACAGTTTTACGCTCTATCATTTTAATGTTTGCAATATAAGCCCTAATGTTAACCCTGTGTTTGGAGGAAAATTTGAAAAAATTAAACACAAACATTGTTTTTTTAATACATACAGCTTTGCATTATATTCTCCGGAATGGAAGTGATCTATTAAACTTATTACTCAAAGTTAAACAAATTATTTACCTTTCTAAACAACATTTATTTTTAAAAGAATACAATTTAATTATCTTTTAGTAAATAGTTATATTACAGACAAAATCAAGTTAATGGGACTGTGTTTATACAGTATATGAACATTAAAACTAATTTTAGAGAGTTAACTTCATTATAGACCACAAAACAAATTGTTTCATATACTTTTTTGGAGCAATACATCATTCTGCATTACAACATGTCTAAGCTGCACATATTTCCGCTAATTCTATTTTACTTTCAGAAACATATTTCAATAACATTATTTAAAATGTTTTCTTTGATTAAGGGCATAATATTTACATACATATTGCTTTTAATGAAAACATTTATCTTGGTTTCAGTGCAGAATGCCATTTGTAAACACTATCATTTTTCAAGAATAATCGAAAGGCCAATTATTGTAAGAAATATATGGAATTCTTATGACGGTGCTCATTGTTTTAGCTCATAGAGTGTCGGACTGTTGAGCATACATTCATGTCAAATTCAATTTTTACTTAAATATAACCTATTTTTTTATTTTATGTATTATAACTCTGTCTTAATAAACCATTATAAGACAATGCTTCATGTTCAAACCTGATTAATATGTGATGACTGATTCCTCAATCAATTGCGGAGAAAAAAAATAATAATAATACAAAGCCTGTGATTATTTCCACTCTTACAATATTGCGAAAATCCATCACTGTCTTTATCATATTATTGAGATATTATGATAAGGGCATCTGAAGATTTGGAATTTTAGTATTATATATTAAACACTGAAATTGACTGGAGATAAATATCCATCTAGTCATCTCATTTTCATGACATTTTAAAATACATTATAGCTTATTTGTTTGCGGTGATCTTTTATTATGTTTCTAATTCATTTTGCCATCTATTATTAGAAATGACCTCTTGTAAAACTTGTATTTTTTTATATTTTTTATTACTGTGCTTTGCATAAATGAGCATTAGACTTACAAAAGTGCAAACTTGTCCCATCTCTTCATTTTGGGTTTTGCTATTTTCTTAAAATTACTACATTACATGGTAACGATTTAGGGTTAGATTACGAGTAAAGCACTAAATTAACGAGTGCTCATAAAGGGGCAAATTTGTCTTTGTAGATTGGCAGTATACGTATTTTCTCACAGTAGCACTTTGTGCTAAGTGCAATTAACCGGAGGTCAGACCTCTGGTTAATTAAAAAAATGTCCTCGAATTGCCCCCCAAATAAAGCGTACAGTTCTTTTATTAAAAAAAATATGAGCATCTTATTTTTTTAAAAAATAACTGCACAAAGCAGTTATAAGGGGTAAAAGAGAGGGGATGTGGTTTTAAAAAAAAAAAAAAAAAATGGCACCGAAAGTGCCTTTACATTGTGGTCTATGGGGACTGTGTGTTCCCTGTAAATATATATGTATATTCTTATAAGCAAATATATTTATGTGTTTATCTGTGTATATACACAAATTAACACATAAATATATATATGCAAATATTTATATAATCCCAAAAAGAAGCAGGCACTCTCCGTTTGAATTTTCAAATTATTTACTACTAGTGCCTGCTTCTTTTTGGGATTGTTTGTAGCTCGTGCTGTGCACCCCGGACTGTATTTGAGAGTGCTTCACCACTGGACTTTGGCATATATTTATACACATATATATTTTACATTTGCTGCCAATTGCTGCGTGACTTACCCCCTGCCCTGTGCTAGGTTCTGTGACGTGTCTCATGGCATTAGAACGAGGCTCCCATTGGAGCCAATTGAAGTGTGCTCTCGTGAGCGCAATGCTTCCAGGCAATGCGAGCGTGAGGTCGCGTCTGCATTGTGCTTAACTTGTAATACCAGCTGAAATTTGCGTGATCTGGTATTACTGAGTGGAGTGCAAATATCGTGCTTGCAAATTTTGCACTCCACTCATAATCTAGGCCATAAAAGGGATATGAAAGCCAAAACATTTCTTTTAAGATTCAGGCTGAGCACACAATATAACAAAGTTTATAATTCACTTCTGTTATCAAATTAGCTTTGTTCCCATGGTATTCTTTGTTGAATAGATTCCTAGGTATTTGTTTGGAGCACTACACGGCAGGAATAGTGCTGCCATCTAGCGCTCTTTCAAATGTATATAATTCTTGCAAAACTACTGCCATATAGTGCTCCAGACAATTGCACAGTACGGAGCTTAACTCCCTGCTTTTCAACAAAAGATACCATGTGATACCAGAAGATACCAAGTAGCTCTCATCCTATTGGCTGATTTAAATTTCTCAGCCAATAGGAATGCAAGGTTCCCCAATATAAAAGGGCATTCAACCTTCAGTGTGTGGAGGACGATCGCATAAAGCGGATCCTCCAAGCTCAATGGCTCTGCGGTCACCGGTTCTTCTCAGCTCCAGGCCACCACCGGGATGAAGATAGAAGATGCCCCCGCAATGGATGGAGATGTCGCTGCCTGGATGAGGACTTCTCGCCGCCTGGATGCAGATGGATGTCCAGACTTCAGGAACTTGAGTACATTTTCTGGGGTTAGTGTTCTGAGGTTTTTATTTTATTGTTTTGCTGGTTTTTTTTTAAGATTAGGGATGGGCAGTAAAAGAGCTGATTGAAAAAGAGCTGAATGCCCATACAAATGCCCCTTTAGGGGCAATAAGTAGCTTAGTTTTTTTTTAGGGAGGTTGGTTGGGTAGGGGGGGTTAACTGTTAGAGGGACTTTGTAATTCTTAGATAAAAGAGCTGTTTAACTTATGGCAATGCCCTACAAAAGGCCCTTTTAAGCGCTAATGGTAGTTTATTGTTAGGTTAGGCAGTGTTTTTATTTTGGGGGGCTTTTTTATATATGGCTATTAGATTACGTATAATTTTTATTATTTTGGATAATTTCGTTTATTATTTTTTGTAATCTTAGTGTTTTTTATCTTTAGTCATTTTAGCGTTTTTTTTTTTTTTTGGTAATGTTAGATTTTTTTTAATGTTTTTCGTAGTGTTGGGTTTATTTAAGTTTGTAAAAAGACATTTCCGCAGTGTTAGGTTTTTTAATCTTGCAAGTTTAACTACTACATAACTACTGGTCTCAGATCACGGTATGGATCAGGGCGGTATAGGCTATAACACAAGCATTTTAGCCGGACCGGATGTAATATAGCGGTTGGAAATCCTGCACTCAAATGCCATTTTTTGAGTGCAGAATGGATCGTTGCATTACAGGCTAAAACGCTTGCATTATAGCTATACCACAGTGACTTGTAATATGCTAGACCGGCCATTAAATGCGCAAAGGTAAATCTTTCAGCGGTATAGCCATACCACACCATACTGCAAAACTTGCAATCTTGGTGAAAATGTCTAATGAAAGTACCAACATTTTTTTTTTATACAAAATAAAAAGCATTATTTCCATAATTATTGCCGCAACACACTTTTAAATCTTACACAACACATTTTGTTAAAAATGGAATGTGTTTGTGCTTTCAGGTGTTGCTTATATTTACTTGGATTTCTGTAATGATTAATCATAAAATGGACTGATCTTCATCATAGACATTATAGACAAACACAGTCTGACTAAACTAATAACAAAGTAAACAAAGACATTGAGTGATCATTCACAGTACACGCTGGGAAAAATAACTTAATTTAGTAACTTGTAGATCTTCCTTTAGCAGCAATATCCTCCAGCAATCATATCCTATAGCTGTTTATAAGACACAATTGCCTAGATTACAAGTCTTGCGTTATGAGGGGTGCGTTGCTAACTTGCAGTTTTTTTCTCAGCGCTCACTTACCTACAGCGCTAGTATTACAGGTTTTTACAAACCCGGCGTTATCAGGCAAGAAGTGAGCGTAGAGCAAAATTGCACTCCACACTGCACTCCAATACCAGCGCTGCTTAAGTTAGCGGTGAGCTGGTTGTACATGCTCATGCACGATTTCCCCATAGACATCAATGGGGATAGCCAGCTGAGAAAAAGTCTAACACCTGCAAAAAAGCAGAGTAAATCTCAGTAACGCAGCCCCATTGATTCCTATGGGGAAACAAAATTTATGTTTACACCTAACACCCAAACATGAACCCCCGACTCTAAAACCCCCTAATCTTACACTTATTAACCCCTAATCTGCTGCCCCCGACATCACCAACACCTACATTATACTTATTAACCCCTAATCTGCCACTCCGTATATCGCTGCCACCTACATTATACTTATGAACCCCTAATCTGCCGCCCCCGATATCGCCGACACCTACATTATATTTATTAACTGCTAATCTGCTGCCCCTAACATCGCCGCCACCTACCTACATTTATAAAACCCCTAATCTGCTGTCCCCAACGTCGCCGCCACTATACTAAATTCATTAACCCCTAAACCTAAGTCTAACCCTAACCCTAACACACCCTAACCTAAATATAATTTAAATTTATCTAAATAAAATTACTATCATTAACTAACTAATTCCTATGTAAAACTAAATACCTAACTTTAAAATAAACCCTAAGCTAGCTTCAATATAACTAATAGTTACATTGTAGCTAGTTTAGGGTTTATTTTTATTTTACAGGCAAGTTTGTATTTATTTTAACTAGGTAGAATAGTTACTAAATAGTTATTAACTATTTAATAACTACCTAGCTAAAATAAATACAAATTTACCTGTAAAATAAAACCTAACCTATGTTACACTAACACCTAACACTACACTACAATTAAATAAATTAAATACAATTAGCTAAATTACAAAAAAACCCTCACTAAATTACAGAAAATAAAAACAAATTACAAGATATTTAAACTAATTATACCTAATCTAAGAGCCCTATCAAAATAAAAAAGCCCCCCCCCAAAATAAAAAAAAACCCTAGCCTAAACTAAACTACAAATAGCCCTTAAAAGGGCCTTTTGCGGGGCATTGCCCCAAAGAAATCAGCTCTTTTACCTGTAAAAAAAAAATACAAACAACATCCCCAACAGTAAAACCCACCACCCACACAACCAAACCCCCCAAATAAAAAGGGCATTTAGCTCTATTGCTGCCCAAAGCCCTAACCTAAAAATAAAACCCACCCAATACACCCTTAAAAAATCCTAACACTAACCTCCGAAGATTCACTTACTGGGAGAAGTCTTCATCCAAGCGGCAAGATGACATCAATGAAGCCGGCAAAAGTGGTCCTCCAGACGCGCAGAAGTGGTCCTCCAGATGGGCAGAAGTCTTCATCCAGACGGCATCTTCTATCTTCATCCTTCTGACACCTATTTTTAGGTTAGGGCTTTGGGCAGCAATAGAGCTAAATGCCCTTTTAAGGGCAATGCCCATCCAAATGTCCTTTTCAGGGCAATGGGGAGCTTAGGTTTTTTTAGTTAGTATTTTATTTGGGGGGTTTGGTTGTGTGGGTGGTGGGTTTTACTGTTGGGGGGGTTGTGTGTATTTTTTTTTAAAGGTAAAAGAGCTGATTTCTTTGGGGAAATGCCCCGCAAAAGGCTCTTTTAAGGGATATTGATAGTTTAGTTTAGGCTAGGGTTTTTATTTTATTTTGGGGGGGCTTTTTTATTTTGATTAGGTGTAATTAGTTTAAAGATCTTGTAATTTGATTTTTATTTTCTGTAATTTAGTGTTTATTTTTTTGTAATTTAGCTAATTGTATTTAATTTATTTAATTGTATTTAATTTAGGTAATTGATTTAATTGTAGGGTAGTGTTAGGTGTTAGTGTAACTTAGGTTAGGTTTTATTTTGCAGGTACATTTGTATTTATTTTAGCTAGGTAGTTATTAAATAGTTAATGACTATTTACTAACTAGTCTACCTAGTTAAAATAAATACAAACTTGCCTGTAAAATAAAAATAAACCCTAAGCTAGATACAATGTAACTATTAGTTAGTAAATGATAGTAATTTTATTTAGAGAAACTTAAATTATATTTAAGTTAGGGGGTGTTAGGGTTAGACTTAGATTTAAAGGGTTAATTAATTTAGAATAGTGGCGGCGACGTTGGGGGCGGCAGATTAGGGGTTAATAAGTATAATGTAGGTGGCGGCGATGTTAGGGGCAGCAGATTGGGGTTAATAATATTTAACTAGTGTTTGGGAGGCGGGAGTGCTGCGGTTTAGGGGTTAATATGTTTATTCTAGTGGGGGCAAAGTCCGGAGCGGCAGATTAGGGGTTAATATTTTTATTTTAGTGTTTGCGATGCGGGAGGGCTTCGGTTTAGGGGTTAATAGGTAGTTTATGGGTGTTAGTATAATTTTTAGCACTTTAGTTATTGTAGTGTAAAACTCATAACTACTGACTTTAAAATGCATTATGAATCTTGGCGTTAGAGGCTGTACCGCTCACTTTTTGGCCTCCCAGGACAAACTCGTAATACCGGCGCTATGGAAGTCCCATAGAAAAAAGCCTTTACGAAATTTACGTAATTTGGTTTGCGGTAAGGCCAAAAAAGTGTGCGGTACACCTATACCTGCAAGACTCGTAATACCAGCGGGCGTAAAAAGTAGCGTTAGGACCTGTTAACGCTGCTTTTTTACCTTAACGCACTACTCATAATCTAGCCGATAGTTAAGGATGAATTTTATACTATTCCTACCTACAAATATGTTTCAATTCATCAATTTTCCTTGGTTTTCTTAAATGCACAGTCCTCTTTAGGTCTTGGCACATCATCTCAGTTGGGTTAAGATCAGGACACTGGTTGTTCTGAAACACAAATCTTTTTTTCAGCCATTCTTTAGTAGATTTACTTGTGTGATTTCGTTATTTTTCTTGTTGTATCACCCTTCCATTCTTAAGTTTGACATCATGGACTGCTGCCTTGACATTATTCTGTAAAATGTTTTGATACACTTTTTAATAATTTTTTTTCCCTTTATGATTGCAAGGCATTCAGGAAAGTTGTTGTTGGTGTGTAGTGTCCTTTTTCATCGAGACATTGAGCTAGATTACAAGTGGTGCATTATTTAGCGCTCTTGCTCGAGTGTAAACTTTGCTAGAAGTAATATTTCAATCGCACTAACTAATATTCTCCCAATAGACTTTAATTGAGAGCGCAGACACAAAAAACCCTATCACTTGCACACTAACCCATCAGGAGTTATTAATATTTAACATTCCAATGTAATTTTTATTATAAATACATATATATATATATATATACAGTGAGGCCTCGGTTTACGAATTTAATTCGTTCTCCGGGTCGTTTCGTATTGCGAAAAATTCGTAAACCGAAACACGGTTTCCCATAGGAATGCATTGAAAATCAATTAATGCGTTCCGGAGGTCCGAAAAAATTCAAATAAAGTGTCCAAAAAATGCTCCAAAAGGCTCCAAAAGGCTTAACAACTTGCTGCAAATGGCTCCAATGTCTCCAAAAGGCTCCACAACTTGCTGCAAATGGCTCCAAAAGGCTTAACAACTTGCTGCAAATGGCTCCAAAAGGCTCAACAACTTGCTGCAAAATGGCTCCAAAACCTCTCCAACACCTCCACACTGGTACCCAAACTTCATTAATTCAATATTAATTCAATCATACTTGAGTATGCAGGGGGCACAGGGGCCACTGGTTTCGTATTGCGAAAAATATTCGTAAACCGAGGGGGGCAAACCGGCATTTTGTTTCGTATTGCGAAAAAAATTCTTAAACCGAGTCAAATTTTCTTCAAATTTCGATTTCGTAAACCGAAATTTCGTATACCGAGTCGTGCGTAAACCGGGGCCTCACTGTATATATATATATATATATATATATATATATATATATATATATATATATATATATATATATATATATACCGATACCTGATTATCTATTCCTATAGAAATACAGGTATGGATATTAATTTTACATTAACATTATCACACATATATATATATATATATATATATATATATATATATATATATATATATATATATATATATATAAACACGGAAGGGGACTGGGTACACATCCCATGTCAGACTGGACTGGGTACACATCCCATAACCCTGCAACATGCACAGCCCTGGGTTCACAATAGCACTCTCAGGAAGCTGCACTGTCCCCAAAGTCACAGGCAGTTAACCCAAGACAGGTCTGGGTGCAAGGCCCATAGGGAAAATTACAAAACAAATTAATACAGCACACAGAGAAAGTCCAGCACTCACTTACAAGCTCTCAGCTTTGATTAAAAGCAAAAATGGAAGAGTTAGTTACCGCATCTGGCCAAATAGAAAAAGCCCAGGTACCACGTCAAGGTCTCTTCCAAAACCTGAGTCCCTAAACAGCCACACAATGCAAGCTCTCAATCCAACAAATTGGGAACAAGTGAAGGGTGCACAGGCTTATGTAATCACCCTAGACATATACAAAACACGGAAGGGGACTGCACTCTCAGACCGGACTGGGTACACATCCCATGACCCTGCAACATGCACAGCCCTGGGTGCACAATAGGGATGGGCGAATGTTTCTAAAAATTCGAAATTTAAAACAAATTTTGATACATTTGTTCGTTCAAATCGAATTTCAAATATTTATATAACATTCTAACATTCTATTTTCGAATTTTCGTTTTCGAATTTTTAAATAAAATTCAAAAATATTCGTTCGAATAATAGAATGTTTAGCTATCTATTCATTCAATTTCGAAATGTAATATTCGAATTCAAATGTCACATTCAAATTCAAAATAGTATTTCTAGTCTAATACTGTGTTTTTTAAATGTAATATTCTAATTCGAATGTGATATTCGATTCCAATGTGACATTCAAATTTGAAATAGTATTTCTAGTCTAATTCTGTGTTTTATAAATGTAATATTTAAATTCGAATGTGATATTCGATTCAAATGTGACATTCGAATTCGAAATAGTGTTTCTAGTCTACAATTGTGTTTTATAAATGTAATATTCGAATTTGAAAGTGACATTCGAATTCGAATGTGACATTCAAATTCGAATGTGACATTCGAAAACTGTAAATAACATTCAAAAATTGAATTTTTAAGAATATTTGTTCTTATCAACATTCTATTATAAAAATCGAATTTTAATCAAAGCTCTCAGCTTTGATTAAAAGCAAAAATGGAACTCTTCCCCTTCCATGTTTTGTATATGTCTAGGGTGATTACATAAGCCTGTGCACCCTTCACTTGTTCCCAGTTTGTTGGATTGAGAGCTTGCATTGTGTGGCTTTTTAGGGACTCAGGTTTTGGAAGAGACCTTGACGTGGTACCTGGGCTTATCCCACTTGGCTAGATGCGGTAACTAACTCTTCCATTTTTGCTTTTAATCAAAGCTGAGAGCTTGTAAGTGAGTGCTGGACTTTCTCTGTGTGCTGTATTAATTTGTTTTGTAATTTTCCCTATGGACCTTGCACCCAGACCTGTCTGGGGTTAACTGCCTGTGACTTTGGGGACAGTGCAGCTTCCTGAGAGTGCTATTGTGCATCCAGGGCTGACATAAAAATGTAAAATATGCGTTAAGAGAAAAGAGAACAGCGGAGTCTCTATAGAAGTCCGCAAGTGATCACAGCATATAGAAGATGGCGGATTCAGCAACCAGCAATCCAGGCAGCTCTCTTAGAAGTTGTAGATGAACGTCGGGAACCTGTGGATGACAGATAGAAGAGGCGCCTCATGGGACAAGTATCGTCTTGAGCAACAGAGGAGAACAAAGACAGCGGACCCCCCACACAGAGTGTTACTCACAAGAGCGGCGGTACAAACGTGTACCCAGACAAGCAGGACGGAACCAAAGGTCGCCCGTCAGACAAGCGCAAGCTCAGTACGCTAAGGCAGACGTCACTCAGCAGACAGCGTCAGAGTCGACCCAGCAGAGGAACCAATGGAGTTGGTGGAAACTCGGCACAGCGGGCCTCCGGGAAGGACTCAGGAACAAAACCAAATTGCACCAGTGGCAACAATAATAGAAATCAGGCAGGTGTGATATACTCAAGGAAATATTTATTGAGTATAAACAGATAAAAACATGCGTCCAGCAACGCGTTTCTCAACATATAGTCGTTTCATCAGCCTGATGAAACGACTATATGTTGAGAAACGCGTTACTGGACACATGTTTTTATCTGTTTATACTCAATAAATATTTCCTTGAGTATATCACACCTGCCTGATTTCTATTATTGTTGCCGCTGGTGCAATTTGGTTTTGTTCCTGAGTCCTTCCCGGAGGTCCGCTGCTGGGTCGACTCTGATGCTGTCTGCTGAGTGACGTCTGCCTTAGCGTACTGAGCTTGCGCTTGTCTGACGGGCGACCTTTGGTTCCATCCTGCTTGTCTGGGTACACGTTTGTACCGCCGCTCTTGTGAGTAACACTCTGTGTGGGGGGTCCGCTGTCTTTGTTCTCCTCTGTTGCTCAAGACGATACTTGTCCCATGAGGCGCCTCTTCTATCTGTCATCCACAGGTTCCCGACGAAAATATGCGTTACATGCATCAGAGTTTAGGTCTAACAGTTTAGGTCTAACACGGTGTCGGGTTAACACACATGAAAAATTACTAATCTTAATATGCGTTATTGCAATGTTACATATAAAATATTTTATACTAAATAAAAAGCATTATTTCCATACTTATTGCCGCCTCACACTTTTAAATCTTACACAACACATTCCATTTTTTATATTATTATAGATACTGTAATGTGACCATCGGACATCTCTTCCTCAGTTCAAAAAGAAGATTCTGAGCAAAGTTTGGATAGAACTGGCATATGTGCTTTGACAGGGTCCTTTATGTTCACAACAATGGACCCAGAGTTCTTAGCTTTCAGGACCATATCAGTAGATTGTGATGGTTGGTGTATGGGTTGGAAAACTGGTCATGATTTCATACTCAAATAAATGATCAATAGTCAATGTATTAGCAGTTTATATCACAATAGTGCCTCATAGAGAACAATATACACAGAATATATACATAGTTTTCAGTATCCATAGATATATTCAGTATATATACGTTTAGCACGTATATCTCTTTAACAGAAATGCCTTTAAGAAGTTGTTACACATGATTCTTTGTTGTTTGCTCTGCTGCCTTATTCAGTGCTTATCTCAAAGGACAGGTGGGGGGGGGGGTTATAAGATACTTTCTGTCTGTGACAAACTTGTTACATACTCACTTTTATTTTGGGAGAAACTGAAAGCTACCTAAAGCATTGCTATGAAATATGATTGACATAACACATAGACACGCCTACTACTAATGGTTTATTTAGTAGAATAGCAGCCCCCCCCCCCCCCCGCAGACTAGATTGCAGTTGACTAGATTGCATTTGACTAGATTGCAAATGACTAGATTGCACATGACTAGATTGCAGTTGACTAGATTGCAGTTGACTAGATTGCACATGACTAGATTGCAGGTGACTAGATTGCACATGACTAGATTGCACATGACTAGATTGCAGATGACTAGATTGCAGATGACTAGATTGCAGGTGACTAGATTGCACATGACTAGATTGCACATGACTAGATTGCACATGACTAGATTGCACATGACTAGATTGCACATGACTAGATTGCTGATGACCAGATTGGAGATGTCTAGATTGCACATGATTAGATTGCACATGACTAGATTGCACATGACTGCAGCATGGTGTGAAGGGAGAGAAGACATCTGAGAGAAAATATATCTGTCACATCTGCAATACTCCAAAGCTAAGTAAGACATTATTGTTTAAAGGGATATAAAGTACTAAATAAATGCTAGATAGAATGAAGCATTCAAATAAAATATTAGTCTTAGAATAACATGTACATGTATTTTTTTAAAGTTTCATTAGCTGTTTAAATATTGAAAAATAAGTGTATTTTTTGTGTGTATAAAACAATGGGAGCTGCCATGTTGTAACCTAGGATAACTTCTCTGCTGGGGCCAATTAGATACAGTTATAAATAGATCAATAGAGTTTGCAGCCAATGGCTGTGTGGAATATAACAGTGTTCTGCACTTTCATTTCTAAGAGGAACTGAAAAGCTCACAATTTTAGAATGGAATTACAGGAAAAGAGGACAAAATAAATAATGATAGTATATTGCAGATTTTTATTTATATATATATGATTTATCATTTTATATTACCATTTAAATGTGTTTAATGTCCCTTTAATAGCAGGCTTACTTGATAAGATGATTACTGATAAATATGATTGTAATACATGCACAATAAACACTATTAAAATTATACTGCTTTTTGTGTTCACCTCCAGTTTTGTCAATAACAATGAAAGCGTGAGCTCCTGTGTTCCCCAGATGTCAAAGTTCGAGTACTTTATTAAATACCTTTGCAAACTCAAAATTAGCAACAGGATCTGTTGAGACAGTCAGAGAAATTGATGAGTACACAAATGTCCAGAACAGAAGCTGTGTCTGAAGGCTGCTGTAGATGGTGTGCTGACATCGCTTGCAGATTTAATCCCTGGAAAATTCACATAGCTGGTTTTAAAATCCCTTCCCCCTATATACACTTTTCACTCTTAGCTATCGGCTAGATTACGAGTTTTGCGTTAGAGGCTATGCGGTGCTAACGAGCAGTTTTCTCTCACCGCTCACTTACCTACAGCGCTGGTATTATGGGTTTTTACAAACCCGGCGTTAAAAGGCAAGAAGTGAGCGTTGAGCAAAATTGTGCTCCTTACCGCACTCCAATACCAGCGCTGCTTAAGTGAGCGGTGAGCTGGTTGTACGTGCTTGTGCACGATTTCCCCATAGGAATCAACGGGGAGAGCCGGCTGAGAAAAAGTCTAACACCTGCAAAAAAGCAGCGTAAAACTCAGTAACGCAGCCCCATTGATTCCTATGGGGAAATAAAATGTATGTTTACACCTAACACCCTAACATGAACCCCGAGTCTAAACACCCCTAATCTTACACTTATTAACCCCTAATCTGCCACCCTGACATCGCCGCCACCTACATTATATGTATTAACCCCTAATCTGCTGCCCCCAACATCGCCAACACCTACATTATATTTATTAACCCCTAATCTCCCGCCTCCAATGTCGCAGCAACCTACCTACACTTATTAACCCCTAATCTGCGAGCCCCAACGTCGCCACCACTATAATAAACATATTAACCCCTAAACCGCCACACTCCCGCCTCGCAAACATAAGTTAAATATTATTAACCCCTAATCTGCCGTCCCTAACATCGCCGCCACCTACCTACATTTATTAACCCGTAATCTGCCATCCCCAACGTCGCGCCACTATATTAAATGTATTAATCCCTAAACCTAAGTCTAACCCTAACCCTAACACCCCCTAACTAAAATATAATTACAATAAAACTAAATAAAAATGAATATCATTAACTAAATTATTCCTATTTAAAACTAAATACTTACCTATAAAATAAACCCTAAGCTAGCTACAATATAACTAATAGTTATATTGTAGCTATCTTAGGGTTTATTTTTATTTTACAGGCAAGTTTGTATTTATTTTAACTAGGTAGAATAGTTAGTAAATAGTTATTAACTATTTAATAACTACCTACCTAAAATAAACACAAAAGTACCTGTAAAATAAAACCTAACCTAAATTACAATAACACCTAACACTACACTACAATTATATAAATTAACTAAATTGAAAACAATTAAATAAATTAAATTAGCTAAAGTACAAACCCCCCCACTAAATTACAGAAAATAATAAACAAATTGCAAGATATTTAAACTAATTACACCTAATCTAATAGCCCTATCAAAATAAAAAAAGCCCCCCAAAATAAAAAAACCCTAGCCTTAACTAAACTATCAATAGCCCTTAAAAGTCCCTTTTGCGGGGCATTGTCCCAAAGAAATCAGCTCTTTTACCTGTAAAAAAAAATACAAACAAACCCCCCCAACAGTAAAACCCACCACCCACACAACCAAACCCCCAAATAAAATACTATCTAAAAAAACCTAAGCTCCCCATTGCCCTGAAAAGGGCATTTGGATGGGCATTGCCCTTAAAAGGGCAGTTAGCTCTTTTGCGGCCCAAACCCTAATCTAAAAAATAAAACCCACACAATACACCCTTAAAAAAACCTAACACTAACCCCCTGAAGATCGACTTACTGTTCTGAAGACCCGACATCCATCCTCAAGGAAGCGGCAGAAGTCTTCATCCAACCGGGTCGAAGTCCTCAACGAAGCCGGGAGAAGTCTTCATCCAAGCGGGGCGAAGTGGTCCTCCAGATGGGCAGAAGTCTTCATCCAGACGGCATCTTCTATCATCATCCATCCAATCAGCCAATAGGATTGAGCTTACATTCTATTGACTGATTGGAACAGCCAATAGAATGCAAGCTCAATCCTATTGGCTGATCGGATCAGCCAATAGGATTGAACTTCAATCTTATTGGCTGATTGCATCCGCCAATAGGATTTTTTCTACCTTAAAGGGACACTGAACACAATTTTTTTCTTTTGTGATTCAGATAGAGCATGCAATTTTAAGCTACTTTCTAATTTACTCCTATTATCAAATATTCTTCATTCTCTTGGTATGTTTATTCAAAAAGCAAGAATGCAAGTTTAGATGCTGGCCCATTTTTGGTGAACAACCTGGGCTGTCCTTGCTGATTGGACAGCACCAATAAACAAGTGCTGTTTATGGTTCTGAACTGAAAATTTTCTGGCTCCTTAGCTTAGATACCTTCTTTTTCAAATAAAGATAGCAAGAAAACGAAGAAAAAATGATAATAAGAGTAAATTAGAAAGTTGCTTAAAATTGCATGCTCTATCTGAATCATGAAAGAAAAAATTTGGGTTCAGTGTCCCTTTAATTCTGATTGGCTGATAGAATTCTATCAGCCAATCGGAATCTAAGGAACGCCATCTTGGATGACATCACTTAAAGGAACCGTCATTCAGTAAGAAAACTTCGTTTGAAGAGGATGCTCTATGTCAGATGTCATGAAGATGGACCCGCTCCACGTCGGATGGATGAAGATAGAAGATGTCATCTGGATGAAGACTTCTGCCCGTCTGGAGGACCACTTAGCCCGGCTTGGATGAAGACTTCTCCCAGCTTCGTTGAGGACTTCGGCCCGGTTGGATGAAGACTTCTGCCTCTTCCTTGAGGATGGATGTCCGGTCTTCAGAACAGTAAGTCGATCTTCAGGTGGTTAGTGTTAGTTGTTTTTTAAGGGTGTATTGGGTGGGTTTTATTTTTTAGATTAGGGTTTGGGCCGCAAAAGAGCTAACTGCCGTTTTAAGGGCAATGCCCATCCAAATGCCCTTTTCAGGGCAATGGGGAGTTTAGGATTTTTTAGATAGTATTTTATTTGGGGGGTTGGTTGTGTGGGTGGTGGGTTTTACTGTTGGGGGGTTGTTTGTATTTCTTTTACAGGTAAAAGAGCGGATTTCTTTGAGGCAATGTCCCGCAAAAGTCCCTTTTAAGGGCTATTGATAGTTTAGTTTAGGCTAGGTTTTTTTTTTTTATTTTGGGGGGGGGCTTTTTTATTTTGATAGGGCTATTAGATTAGGTGTAATTAGTTTAAATATCTTGTAATTTGTTTATAATTTTCTGTAATTTAGTGGGGTTTTTTTTGTACTTTAGCTAATTTAATTTAATTTATTTAATTGTTTTTAAATTATTTAATTATAGTGTAAGGTTAGGTGTTATTGTAACTTAGGTTAGGTTTTATTTTACATGTACTTTTGTATTTATTTTAGCTAGGTAGTTATTAAATAGTTAATAACTATTTAATAACTATTCTACCTAGTTTAAATAAATAAAAACTTGCCTGTAAAATAAAAATAATCCCTAAAATAGCTACAATGTAACTATTAGTTATATTGTAGCTAGCTTAGGGTTTATTTTATAGGTAAGTATTTAGTTTTAAATAGGAATTATTTAGGTAATAATATTAATTTTTATTTAGATTTATTGTAATTATATTTAAGTTAGGGGGTGTTAGGGTTATGGTTAGACTTAGGTTTAGGGGTTAATACATTTAGTATAGTGTCGTTGGGGGCGGCAGATTAGGGGTTAATAATATTTAACTAGTGTTTGTGAGGCGGGAGTGCGGCGGTTTAGGGGTTAATATGTTTATTATAGTTGCGGCGATGTCCGGAGCGGCAGATTAGGGGTTACATTTTTTATTTTAGTGTTTGCGATGGGGGGGGGGGGCTCGGTTTAGGGTTTAATAGGTAGTTTATGGGTGTTAGTGTACTTTTTAGCATTTTAGTTATGAGTTTTATGTTACGGCGTTGTACCATAAAACTCTTAACTACTGACTTTTAAATGCGTTACGGATCTTGGAGGTGTACCGCTCACTTTTTGGCCTCCCAGGACAGAATCGGAATATCAGCACTATGGAAGTCCCATAGAAAAAAGACTTTACAAAGTTTACGTAAGTCGTTTTGCGGTAAGGCCAAACCAGTGTGCGGTGCCCCTAAACCTGCAAGACTCGTAATAGCAGCGGTAGTGAAAAAGCAGTGTTAGGACCTGTTAACGCTGCTTTTTCAGCCTAACGCACAACTCGTAATCTAGCCGACTGTGTTTTAAAGACACTCCCAATTAGCCTTTGACTGGCTTGTGATAGGCCAGACCCTTTTGAATTTAGAATAAAATTGGGAAACACTTTTACTCTCACTCTTTTTTTTATCCTGCTCTTTCCCTCTCCCCCTCTCTTGCTGAAGATAGCTGATATTGGACACATTGTAGAAGTATATTCCTGTGAAAAAATTATGTGATTATTTTAGCAGTGTTGCACAAATTGGGGTTGTGGTAGAGTTGCCCTGTATTCATTATTTGGATTGTTTTGCTGTAAAACATATGAGTATATATATATATATCTGTAAATATTGATTCCTAATAAATTATTTGGAAATAATAGAGACCCTTTTACAGTGTTTATTTCACTTATTACTAATATTATTGTTATTATCGATTATTTGTAGAGCGCCAATAGATTCTGCAGTGCTTTAAACAAATGCGGAATACAAGGAAACATTTATAGGGATCAGACGGGTAGAGGGCCCTGCCAAGAGTCACAGTATTGTAGTCAACACTAAAGAAGGTGATCTACAAACAACATGGCTCTTAGGCTTACATGCTAAGGGGGTTTGAGGGGATAGTAATGGAGGAGAAGAAATGATATAATTAAAGGTTAGTGTAGGTTGTATGCATCCCTGAATAGTAGAGTCTTTAGGGAGCGATTTAAGATTTCAAAACTAGGAGAGAGTCTTGTGGAGCGAGGCAGAGAGTTGAACAAGATGGGGGCCAGTCTGGAGAAGTCCTGTAAGCGGGAGTTTGAGGAGGTAACAAGAGAGGAGGACAGTAGGCGGTTATGAGCAGTATCTGGAGTCAAGGAGGCCTATTTATCAAGCCGTCAACCGCAAATACGCTGAAATTCTGCAGCGTAGTTGTGGCGGGCCTGATTCCCCTTATTTATCAAAGCCTACAGACCGGCAAAAGTTGACATTTGTGACGTAACATACGATCCGCCAGTCTCAGTCTGACACAGATCTATGCTTACGTCATTGTAGATGTTCCGAATGCAAATTCGGCACTATCTGACAACTTTTGCAAGTTATCAACTTTCTAACAGGTACGCTCGCCACTATTCCAGCCCAGTGTACCTGCTTTTCAATCCGCCGCCCTGGAGGCCATAGGAATCAATTGGATTCTGAAAGCAGCGAAAGCTCATGTTCGCTTCTGCCCGGTATCCCATTGATTCCTATGGGAGAATAAAAGTAACGTTTACACCTAACACCCTAACATGTACCCCAAGTCTAAACACTCTAATCTGCCGCCCGCCACCGCCGCCACCTACATTATACTTATTGACCCCAAATATTCCGCCCCCGCCACCACCGCCACCTACATTATACTTATTAACCCCTAATCTTCCCGCCCCCGACACTGCCGCCACCTACATTATACTTATTAACCCCTAATCTGCTGCCCCGACACCACCGCCACCTACATTATACTTATTAACCCCTAATCTGCTGCCTCGACACTGCCGGCACCTACATAAAGTTATTAACCCCTATTCAGCCGCTCCCGGACCCCGCCGCCACCTACATAATGTTATTAACCCCTATCCCGCCACTCCCGGAGGCCACCTCAACTAAATAAATGTATTAACCCCTAAACCGCCAGCACCTCACATCGCCATAAACTAAATTAACCTATTAACCCCTAAACCTAACAACCCGCTAACTTTATATTAAATATTAACTCATCCCTATTTTATAATTAGCGCTGCGGAATCTGTTGGCGCTCTACAAATAACCGATAATAATAATAATGAATTTAAACTTATCTTTAGATTTAAATTAAACTATATTAAACTAATAATTAATCTACCTAACTATTAGACTAAAATTACATTAAACTATATTAAATTAATAATTCATCTACCCTAACTGTTATACTAAAATTACATTAAACTATATTAAACTAATAATTAATCTACCCTAACTGTTATACTAAAATTACATTAAACTACAAATTAAATTAAATATATTATATATTTAAAAACCTAATCCTACTCAAATAATTAATTTAAATCTACTATTAAAAATTACAAAGTTGCAAAAAACTAACAACTAAGTTACACAAAATAACAAACACTAAGTTACACAAAATAAAAAAGAAATGATCAAATAAAAAAAGCCCCCCCAAAATAAAAAAAACCCCCTAGCCTACAATAAACTACCAATGGCCCTTAAAAGGGCCTTTTGCGGGGCATTGCCCCAAAGAAATCAGCTCTTTTAAATAAAAAATACAAATACCCCCCCAACAGTAAAACCCACCACCCACACAACCAACCCCCCAAATAAAATGGGCATTTGTATGGGCATTGCCCTTACAAGGGCATTTAGCTCTTTTTCAAAAGCCCAAACCCTAATCTAAAATTAAAACCCACCCAATAAACCCTTAAAAAAGCCTAACACTAACCCCTGAAGATCCAATTACAGTTTCTGAAGAGCCGACATCCATCCTCAACGAAGCGGCAGAAGTCCTCATCGAAGCCGGGAGAAGTCTTCATCCAAGCCCGCAGAAGTCTTCATTCAGACGGCATCTTCTGTCTTCATCCATCCAGGCGCGGAGCGGCTCCATCTTCAAGACATCCAACGCGGAGCATCCTTTTCTTTCGACGTCTTCTTCAACAATGAAAGTTCCTTTAAATGACGTCATCCAAGATGGCGTCCCTTAGATTCCGATTGGCTGATAGAATTCTATCAGTCAATTGGAATTAAGGTTGAAAAAATCCTGTTGGCTGTTGCAATCAGCCAATAGGATTGAGCTTTCATCCTATTGGCTGAGCTCAAGATAGAAGATGCCATCTGGATAAAGACTTCTGCGGGCTTGGATGAAGACTTCGGCCGCTTGGATGAAGACTTCTCCCGGCTTCGATGAGGACTTCTGCCACTTCGTTGAGGATGGATGTCGGCTCTTCAGAAACTGTAAGTTGATCTTCGGGGGTTAATGTTAGGATTTTTTAAGGGTTTATTGGGTGGGTTTTAATTTTAGATTACGGTTTGGGCTTTTGAAAAAGAGCTAAATGCCCTTTTAAGGGCAATGCCTATACAAATGCCATTTTCAGGGCAATGGGGAGTTTAGGTTTTTTTAGATTTGTTTTTTATTTGGGGGGGTTGGTTGTGTGGGTGGTGGGTTTTACTGTTGGTGGGTATTTGTATTTTTTTTACAGGTAAAAGAGCTGATTTCTTTGGGGTAATGCCCCGCAAAAGGCCCTTTTAAGGGCCATTGGTAGTTTATTGTAGGCTAGGGTTTTTTTTTTATTTTGGGGAGGGTTTATTTTAATAGGGCTCTTAGATTAGGTGTAATTATTTTAAATATTTGATAATTTCTTTTTTATTTTGTGCAACTTAGTGTTTGTTTTTTTTTGACTTAGTGTTTGTTATTTTTTGTAACTTAGTTGTTAGTTTTTTGTAACTTTGTAATTTTTAATAGTAGATTTAAATTTTTTGAGTAGGGTTGGGTTTTAAAATATGTAATATAGTTAATTTAATTTGTAGTTTAATGTAATTTTAGTCTATTAGTTAGGGTAGATTAATTATTAGTTTAATATAGTTTAATGTAATTTTAGTATAATAGTTAGGGTAGATTAATTATTAATTTAATATAGTTTAATGTAATTTTAGTATAATAATTAGGGTAGGTTCATTAATAGTTTACTATAGTATATTTTAATTCTACAGGTAAGTTTAAATTTATTATAAGATAGGGATGAGTTAATATTTAAAGGGACACTGTACCCAAATTTTTTCTTTTGTAATTCAGATAGAGCATGCAATTTTAAGCAACTTTCTAATTTACTCTTATTATCAATTTTTCTTCATTCTCTTGCTATCATTATTTGAAAAAGAAGGCATCTAAGCTTTTTTTTGGTTTCAGTACTCTGGACAGCACTTTTTTATTGGTGGATTAATTTATCCACCAATCAGCAAGGACAACCCAGGTTGTTCACCAAAAATGGGCCGGCATCTAAACTTACATTCTTGCATTTCAAATAAAGATACCAAGAGAATGAAGAAAATTTGATAATAGGAGTAAATTAGAAAGTTGCTTAAAATTGCATGCTCAATCTGAATCACGAAAGAAAATTTTTGGGTACAGTGTCCCTTTAATATAAAGTTAGCGGGTTGTTAGGTTTAGGGGTTAATAGGTTAATTTAGTTTATAGCGATGTGGGGGCTGGCGGTTTAAGGGTTAATAGGTTTATTAAGGGGTAGTGATATGGGAGGCCAGGGTTTAAAGGGGCTATTACATTTATTTAGTTGTGGTGGGCTCCAGGAGCGGAGGGATAGGGGTTAATACATTTAGTTAGTTGCGGCGGTGTCGGGGAGAGGCGGAATAGGGTTTAATAACTTTATTAGAGTTGCGGTGGGCTCCGGGAGCGGCGGAATAGGGGTTAATAACTTTATTAGAGTTGCAGTGGGCTCGGGGAGCAGCGGGATAGGGGTTAATAACTTTATTTCGTTGCGGCAGTGTCCGGGAGCGGCGGGATAGGGGTTAAACATTTTAGTATAGTGGCGGTGTTTAGTGACAGGATATAAATAAAGTTGTGAAAAAGCCGAATCGATGGACTGTTTAGTTAACAACAGTCCACTACTCATTGCCCCGTACTTGGTGCACGGCTTTTTGATTAAATATGGAGAGCGTATTCAGGTCCACGGCCGTGATGTTAGGCAATGTTAGGCGAGCGTATTGGTGCCATTGAATGCAAGTAAGTTGACGGCTTGATAAGTAGGCCTCAAGGTCTGAGATATAGGGTGGAGCAGTGCAGTTTAGGGCTTTGTATGTCAGAGTGAGAATTTTGTGTTTAATCCTGGAGGCAAGAGCAAGCCAGTGAAGGAATTGGCAGAGAGGTGCAGCAGATGAAGAGCGATGTGTAAGGAAGATGAGCCTGGCAGAGGCATTCATTATGGATTGTAAAGGAGCTAGGCAGCAGCTGGGGAGACCAGAGAGGACAGAGTTGCAGTAATCAAGACAGGAAAGGATGAGAGAGGGGATTAAAATCTTAGTTGTGTCTTGTGTAAGGAAATGTCTAATTTTAGAGATATTTTTAAGGTGGAAGCGGCAGGATTTAGCCCACTGAATGTGAGGAGTGAAAGAAAGATCTGAGTCAAGTGTGACCCCCAAGACATCAGGCCATGTGGGGTAGTGGCAATGATGGAGTTGTCGACAATTATAGAGAGATTGGGGGTGGAGATTTTGGAAGAAGGGGGGGAAAATAAAGAGCTCAGTTTTGGAGAGATTTAGCTTGAGGTAGTGAGAGGACATCCAGGAAGAGATGTGAGAAAGACAGTTAGTGACACAGGTTAGCAAGGAAGGAGATAGGTCTGGTGCAGAGAAGTAGATTTGGGTGACGTTAGCATACAAATGATATTGGAACCCGTGGGACTTTATTAGGAAACCTAATGATGACATGTAGATTGAGAAGAGAAGGGGACCCAGCTTTGTGGTACCCCAACAGAAAGTGGTGACGAAGCAGAGGAGGACCCAGAGAAGGCTACACTAAAGGTACGGTTTGACAGGTAGGAAGACAACCACGAGAGAGCTGTGTCATAAATGCCGAAGGATTCAAGGGTTTGGAGCAAAAGAGGGTGGTCAACAGTATCAAAGGCTGTGGACAGATCTAAGAGGATAAGCAGAGAGAAGTGGCCTTTTGATTTTGCTGTAAGAAGGTCATTGGCAACCTTAAGGATTGCTGTCTATATGGAGTGATGGGGATGAAATCCAGATTGCAGTGGGTCAAGGAGGGAGTTTAATGTAAGGAAATTGGATAGGCGTACATATACTAGCTTTTCAAAAAGCTTTGAGGCAAGAAGGAGTAGGGGAAAAGGGCGGTAGTTGGATTGGGAGGTTGGATCAAGAGAAGGGTTTTTGAGGATAGGTGTTACCAGTGCATGTTTCAGAGATGAGGGAAATTTACTGGTACTGAGGGAGAGGTTGAAAATGTGTGTGAGTATAGGGGTAAGGGTTAGAAGAGAGAGAGGGGAGTAGCTGTGAGGGGATAGGGTCAAGGGGACAGGTAGTGAGGTGAGAGCGCAGTATTAAGTGCTGAAAATTTTCCTCAGTAACGGGAGAAAGAGCTAAATTTATGGCTATGTGGGTTGTGGTTGATTGCGAGCGTTTGAGGGGGTGAGAGAATGGAAGTATTTTGTGAGCTGATTTAGTTTCTGATGGAGTCATTTTTGTTATTAAAGTGGCTGGCAAAGTGTTTAGCTGACAGAGAAGTTGTATTAGGGGGTGGGGGTGGGCAGAGAAGAGTATTGATGCTTCAGTGTTTTTTTCACCATATAATTATATTTAATTTAAATTTAAAATTACCACCAATGGTGCAGAATGATAGTGCCCACACAGACCTCAGCCTCAGATGAATTTGAAGCAGAGTTTGAATAAGGTCTCTTTCCTGCAGGTACCACGGCTGATGAGCTGTGGGCAATAATAGGAGCTGGAGACTCATGGATTGAATTTGAGCAGAACCCTTGGAGGGTTCACTGGACAGAAGGAGATTAAATAACTAGTGTCCCCACAGTAATAGCAAAGTCTTAAAGCTCTGTTTCTAGCCTTCTCTGTACCAGATCTTCCAGAAGGAGAGACTTTGGGTATCTTGATGTCTAACTCTGCAAATGGTTTTAAAGTACTCCCTTTACGTGGTGCAAAAGCAGTCATTTTAGGCATCTAATGCCACTAAAAAGGGAGAAATCTCAGCATCAAAAGTGCCAAAACATTTTTGCAGAAGATCTGTTTGACTGTTCCTATTTGGCTGAAAATGAGTTGACAACGGCTGTGTTACTGACCACATTGACTCAGGCAGATTCTGAAACATTTGAATTTTTTTTTTGAAACTATTGTGCCAGCTTAGTAAGACTTCAAAGCCAGAGCACTGGATAATTGGCTGAGTTGCTTTATACAGTGCACTAATTGCAAATTTCTCACACCAGGAGTATCAAATGTGAAACAACAGCACTACAGAAACACATAGGCTCACATGTATTAAACGGCGAGCAGGCAAGCTTCTCAACTTGAGAAGATGCCCACCCACCTTCATGGCATACGGGCAGCGGATTCTGTTAGTCTATTGCCTGTATGCATCATTACAAGCTCAAGTCAGTGTGCAAAGCCCACCACTTCTCTCACACTACCAATAATGAGAGAGAAGTTCATGTCAATCACCCCGAGCAAGCAAGTTTGGGGTGATTTCTCTCCCCACTTCAGATGGGGTAAAAAAGTGTAAGAAGTAGTAGTTTTACATTGCGGGAAGCAGGCTTGCATGTGGGGACCTGCCCTGCAAGGCTCCAGAGCAGCTTACACTGCTTTTGTACATGGAGCCCATAGTACTAGTAAAAGAACTAGGAAAAAGACAGACAGATCCTTTAGTGGCTCAAGGCTGTAAGCCAGGGAAACCTAGGTTTAATCCCAGGCTCAGGTTGTAGCACCTACCTTAATTTAATCTTGGCTCAGTTTACCTATGCTCATATTTTCTGTTTGGAGTTTCTATATCTGCTTACCGGTACTTTGATATTGGATCTACAGTGACCTTGTCATTATCTGCCACCTATTCTTAATTTTTCTTTGCTTTGTTACCTCTCTTGTAACCTTTAGGTGGTCAACTACCTTTTTGCCCCAGACATTCCTCTTCCTTGCTGACTCATATCATCAGCTACCCTATCCTACAGTGGTATTGAAAAGGATCACCCTCCCATGAAAATAACAACATTTTGTTGCTTTGCAGCCTGAAATCAAAGACAGACATGTTTTTTGTTTATCCACTTGTAATCTACTCAGTGCAACTTATAACACCCCAAGTGAAAGATATAACACCAACATGTCAGACAAAAATAAAGACAATTCAAAACCAGAATCACTGACACCTAGATTACGAGTTTTGCGTTTGTGTTTTAAACTCTGAAAAAATGGCCATTTCAGCGTTAAAACAGCCAAAGCATGTCCTTGTTTAAAACAGCAGCGACTCTTGTCGGTATACCGCAAGCCTTTTAAACGTCAGTCCTGCACTCGAAGAAAAATGACGTTTTTGCAGGAGATTTCCATAGCGCTGGCGATTACAAGTTTTGCGGTGAGGCTAAAAAAATAGACTACCAATGGCCCTTAAAAGGGCCTTTTGCGGGCATTGCCCCAAATATAATCAGCTCTTTTACCTGTAAAATAAAAAATACAAATACCCCCCCAACGTAAACCCACCACCCACACAACGAACCCCCCAAAATAAAAACCTAATCTAAAAAAACCTAAGCTCCCCATTGCCCCTGAAAAGGCATTTGTCCTAACACTAAACCCCCGAATATCCCACTTACAGTTTCTGATGATCCGACATCCATCCTCAACGAAGTGCAGAAGTCCTCATCGAAGCCGGGAGAAGTCTTCATCCAAGCCCGCAGAAGTCTTCATCCAGACTGCATCTTCTATCTTCATCCTCCGGCAGGGAGCGGCTCCATCTTCAAGACATCTGACACGGAGCATCCTCTTCTTTCAACGTCTTCTTCAACAGTGAAGGTTCCTTTAAATGACGTCATCCAAGATAGGCGTCCCTTAGATTCCGATTGACTGTTAGAATTCTATCAGCCAATCGGAATTAAGGTTGGAAAAATCCTGTTGGCCTGTTGTCAATCAGCCAATAGGATTGAGCTTTCATCCTATTGACTTGAGCTCAAGATAGAAGATGCCGTCTGGATGAAGACTTCTGCGGGCTTGGATGAAGACTTCGTTCCGCTGGATTGAAAAGACATCTCCCGGGCTTCGATGAGGACTTCTGCCACTTCGTTGAGGATGGATGTCGGCCTCTTCAGAAACTGTAAGTGGATCTTCAAGGTTAGTGTTAGGCTTTTTAAAGGGTTTATTGGGGTGGTTTTTAATTTTAGATTACCGGTTTGGGCTTTTGAAAAAGAGCATAAATGCCCTTTTAAGTGCAATGCCCATACAAATGCCCCTTTTCAGGGCAATGGGGAGCCTTAGGTTTTTTAGATTAGGTTTTTATTGGGGGTTGGTTGTGTGGGTGGTGGGTTTTACTGTTTGGGGGGGGTATTTTTTAAATAAAGCTATTAAACCCCTAAACCGCCGTTCCCAGACATTGCCGACACTAACTAACAAACATTAAGCATATTAACCTCTAAACCGCAGTTCCCCAATATTGCTGACACTAACTAAACGTATTAACCCCCTAAACCACAGTTCCCCGACATCTAAATAAAACACAAAATAAAGCTATTAACCCATAAACTTCCTCTAACATCGCCGACAATAAACTAAACCTATTAACCCCTAAACCGCAGTTCCTCTACCGTTGCCTGACAGTAAGTAAAACACTAAATAAAGCTATTAACCCCCTAAACTGCCCCCCCAAACTCGCTGACACTAACTAAAACCTATTAACCTCTAACCAATTGCCCCCCCACATCGCAACTACCTAAATTAAACTTTATTAACCCCTAAACCTAACACCCCCCTAACTTTAAACATAATTAAAATACATCTAAATTAAAGTTACAATTAAAAATAAAATACAAACTTACCTGTGAAATAAAATAAAACCCAAGCTTAAACTAAAAAACCTAAGACTTACTTAAAAATAAAAAAACCTAACCATTACAAAAAAATTAAAACTACAATTACAAAACAATTACAGAGACTAAAATTACAAAAAAAATAAAAAACTACCATTATAAAAAAATAACAAACAAACGGCTAGATTACGAGTTTTGCTTTAGAGGCTAGTGCTGTGCTAACGAGCAGTTTTGTTCTCACCGCCTCACTTACATACAGTGCTGGTATTACGGGTTTTTACAAACCCGGCCGTTTAAAAGGCAAGAAGTTGAGCGTTGAGCAAAATTTTGCTCCTTACCGCACTCCAATACCAGCGCTGCTTAAGTCAGCGAGTGAGCTGGTTGTACATGTTCGCACCACGATTTCGCTCATAGGAATCAACGGGAAGAGCCGGCTGAGAAAAAGTCTAATACCCTGCAAAAAGCAGCGTAAAACTCAGTAACGCAGCCTCATAGATTCCTATGGGAAAACTAATTTATGTTTACACCTAACACCCTAACATGAACCCTGAGTCTAAACGCCCCTTATCTTACACTTATTAACCCCTAATCTGCCGCCCCCAAACATCGATGACCACCCTGCATTATATTTTTTAGGCCCCCTAATCTGCCGCTGCGGACACCGGCCCGCAACCGACATTATAGTTATGAACCCCTAAATCCTGCTGCCCCCAACACTCGCCGCCCACCAACATTATATTTATAACCCCTAATTCTGCCCACCCCCAATGTCCCACCACAACCTACCTACACTTATTAACCCCTAATCTGCCACCCCCAACGTGGCCGCCACTATACTAAATGTATTAACCCCTAAACCTAAGTCCTAACCCTAACTCCCCCTAACTTTAATATAATTTAAATAAATCTAAATAAAATTACTATAATTAACTAAATTATTCCTATTTAAAACTAAATACTTACCTATAAAATAAACCCCTAAGATAGCTACAATATAACTAATAGTTATATTGTAGCTAGCTTAGGGTTTATTTTTTATTTTACAGGCAAGTTTGTATTTATTTTAACTAGGTAGAATAGTTACTAAATAGTTATTAACTATTTAATAACTACTTAGCTAAAAATAAATACAAAAATACCTGTAAAAATAAAAACCTAACCTAAGTTACAATAACACCTAACAATACACTATAATTAAATTAACTAAATTAAATACAATTACCCTAAATTAAATTAAATTAGCTAAAGTACAAAAACCCCCACTAAATTACAGATAAATAATAAACAAATTACAGATATTTAAACTAATTACACCTAATCTAAATAGCCCTATCAAAATAAAAAAAAAGCCCCCCAAAATAAAAAAAAACCCTAGCCTAAACTAAACTACCAATAGCCCTTAAAAGGGCCTTTTGCGGCACATTTGCCCCACAGTAATCAGCTCTTTTACCTGTAAAAAAAATGCAAACAACCCCCCAACAGTTAAACCCACCACCCACACAACCAACCCCCCAAATAAAAATACTATCTAAAAAAACCTAAGCTCCCCATTGCCCTGAAAAGTGCATTTGGATGGGCATTGCCCTTAAAAGGGGCATTAGCTCTTTTGCGCCCCAAACCCTAATCCTAAAAAATAAAACCCACCCAATACACCCTTATAAAAACCTAACACTAACCCCCTGAAGATCGACTTACAGTTCTGAAGACCCGACATCCATCCTCCAGATAAAGCAGCAGAAGTCTTCAACCAACTGGGCCGAAGTCCCTCAACGAAGCCGGGAGAAGTCTTCATACAAGCCGGGGCGAAGTGGTCCCTCCCAGACTGGCAGAAGTCTTCATCCAGACGGCATCTTCTATCTTCATTCATCCGACGCAGAGCGGCTCCATCTTCAAGACATCCGGCGCGGATCCTCTTCAAACGACGGCTTTCTTACTGGAATGATGGTTCCTTCAAGTGACATCATCCAAGATGGCGTCACCCTTAGTTTCTGATCAGCCAATCGGAATTAAGGTAGAAAAAATCCTATTGGCTGATACAATCAGCCAATAGGATTGAACTTCAATCCTATTGGCTGATACAATCAGCCAATAGGATTGAGCTTGCATTCTATTGGCTGATATTGGCTGATTGGAACAGCCCAATAGAATGCAGCTCAATCCTATTGGCTGATTGCATCAGCCAATAGGATTTTTTCTACCTTAATTCCGATTGGCTGATAGAAATTCTATCAGCCAATCGGAATCTAAGGGACGCCATCTTGGATGACGTCACTTAAAGGAACCGTTCATTCAGTAAGAAGCCGTCATTTGAAGAAGATGCTCCCGCGCCGGATGTCCCTTGAAGATGGAGCCGCTCACGGTCGAATGGATGAAGATAGAAGATGTCGTCTTGATGAAGTCTTCTGCCCGTCTGGAGGACCACTTTGCCGGCTTGGATGAAGACTTCTCCTGGCTTCGTTGAGGACTTCGGCCCGGTTGGATGAAGACTTCTCCCGCTTCTTTGAGGATGGATGTTGGGTCTTCAGAACTGTAAGTCGATCTTCAGGGGGGTTAGTGTTAGTGTTGTTTTAAGGTGTGTATTGGGTGGGTTTTATTTTTTAGATTAGGCGGTGTGGGCCGCAAAAGAGCTAACTGCCCTTTTAAGGACAATGCCCATCCAAATGCCCTTTTCAGGGCAATGGGGAGCTTAGTTTTTTTTAGATAGTATTTTGTTTGGGAGACTGGTTGTGTGGGTAGTGGGTTTTACTGTTGGGGGGTTGTTTGTATTTTTTTTTTACAGGTAAAAGAGTTGATTTACTTTGGGGCAATGGCCCCACAAAAGGCCCTTTTAAGGGCTATTGGTAGTTTAGTTTTAAACTAGGGTTTTTTATTTTGGGGGGGGGGCTTTTTTATTTTGATGAGGGCTATTAGATTAGGTGTAATTAGGTTTAAAGATCTGTAATTTGTTTAATATTTTCTGTAATTTAGTGGGTTTTTTTGTACTTTAGCTAATTTAATTTAATTTAGGTAATTGTATTTAGTTTAGTTAATTTATTTAATGTATAGTGTTAGTGTAGTTATTTTAAACTTAGGTTAGGTTTTAATTTACAGGTACTTTTGTATTTTTTTTTAGCTAGGTAGTTTATTAAATAGCTTAATAACTATTTACCTAACTATTCTACCTAGTTAAAATAAATACAAACTTGCCTGTAAAATAAAATAAACCCTAAGCTAGCTACCAATGTAGCTATTAGTTATAATGTAGCTATCTTAGGGTTTATTTTATAGGTAAGTATTTAGTTTTAAATAGAATAATTTTAGTTAATTATAGTAATTTTTATTTAGATGTATTTAAATTATATTTAAGTTAGGAGATGTTAGGGTTAGGATTAGACTTAGGTTTAGGTGTTAATAAATTTAATATAGTGGCATTGACGTTGGGGGCGGCAGATTAGGCGTTAATAAATGTAGGTAGGTGGAATCGATGTTAGGTATGGCAGATTAGGGGTTTGTCAGTATATGGCTGGGTTATAATACAATATATTTAATAATTATTCTTTAAAATAAAACCCCAATAAAATGCATATACAAAACAATAAAATTAATGTAAATTCCTAAATTCTTTTTTATTAGATAATATTTATAGACACATTGAAATATATTTGTAGGAGACTAGATATGAATCAAAACTATACACCTTTAAAACTATTTTAATATGCTATGCAAAGATCATAAAGTTTACCTTTAGAACTAGCCTTATTCACAATTGAATTGTATTAAAATACCACAATGAGACCAGTATCTGAGCCACTAATCTCCAGAAAGTACAATCAGCTATTTAGCCACAATTTATCCTATATAATTCCAATTTAAAACATCAGAAATTGTATATATTATTTGTGCAAACAACCAACTCCTATGCCAATTTATCTAAGCTGAAATAAATTCTTATTTATCTACAATTAAGACAATTCTAATATATATATATATATATATATATATATATATATATATATATATATATATATATATATATATATATATATATATATATATTTGCAAAGATAAATTACTTAGCATACAACAGACTAGCTTAACACTGTATAGGACTATGAAACACAAGGTTAAAATACAATTTGTTCTTTTAAGTCTTCTAATTACAGCAACAATGGGTTTTTGTTTTAAAATGTTACCTATATTTAGCAACTTCTTATACTTTACCAGATATAACCAAATCAATTCAGCTTCCAATATTTCTCAATAGGTCCAGTTTCACCTCAGAATACCAAAGGAGTATTTTGCATGTGGAAAAGTAAGGGTAGCTATTCTGCCTTTTAGTAACTGTATTTCAAACGCAGCCAATTTCAGTTACCAGTTAGCAGACAGACAGCAGCCATCCTTTACTATCCTATGCTTGGGGTTTTATCATGTGATATAACCCCACTCCTTTTTGTTCTATACTATCATTGGTGAATTGGTTTGGGAGGCCCTTCTAGCTGAACATCTCATTGGACACCTTGGAGGTCTTATCGGATTGGCCCTGGGAAATTTCATTTTTAACAGCCAAAGGCCTTCTGGCTGTAATACTGGATTTTGACCATCAGGGGCAGCACACAGAGAAAAACAGTTTCATTTTAATTGTTTCTATACAGTAAAATCATTTCTTTAAAATGTTCATTTAAAATGCCATAATTTCTTTATATTAATAAGTTACATGTTCACATACACATGGGTCACACAGTATCATTTTTCCTGATCATTTTAAAACCAAATGTGAATGTATTTCACTTATAATGTATAAAATGCATTTAAACCATATTTTTCTATGAAACAATTTAAGGATTATAATATCTTCATCCTGGATTCAATTTCCTTCTTCAGCCATCCGCTCAACATCACATACATGCTTTGAGATCAGCAAATATACGTGGTTTTCACACAATTATATCTACATTGGATTATCATCCCATACACATACGCCTAGATTACGAGTCTTGCGTTAACCTTAAAGAGCAGCGTTGAGAGGTCCCAACGCTGCTTTTTAACGCCCGCCGGTATTATGAGTCTGGCAGGTACAGGTGTACCGCTCACTTTTTTCCCACAACTCGAGCATACCGCAAATCCACTTACGTAAATTGCGTATCCATTTCTTCAATGGGATTTTCCTAATGCCGGTATTACGAGTCTTGGAAAAAGTGAGCGGTACAGCCTCTCCTGTAAAGACTGATACCGCATTTAAAATTCAGTAGTTAAGAGTTTTATGGGCTAACGCCATAACATAAAACTCTTAACTAAAGTGCTAAAAAGTACACTAACACCCATAAACTACCTATTAACCCCTAAACCAAGGCCCCCCCACATCATAAAACTATATTAAAAATTTTAAACCCTAATCTGCCTAACCGGACATCGCCGCCACTTCAATAAATGTATTAACCCCTAAACCGCCGCACTCCCGCCTCGCAAACACTAATTAAATATTATTAACCCCTAATCTGCCGTCCCTAACATCGCCGACACCTACCTACATTTATTAACCCCTAATCAGCCGACCCCCAGCGTCACTGCACTATATTAAATTTATTAACCCCAAAATCTAAGTCTAACCCTAACCCTAACACCCCCCTAACTTAAATATTATTTAAATAAATCGAAATAAAATTACTACAATTAAATAAATTATTCCTATTTAAACTAATACTTACCAATAAAATAAAGCCTAAGATAGCTACAATATAACTAATAGTTACATTGTATCTAGCTTAGAGTTTATTTTTTATTTTACAGGCAAGTTTGTATTTATTTTAACTAGGTAGAATAGTTATTAAATAGTTATTAACTATTTAATAACTTCCTATTTAAAATAAATACAAATATACCCTGTAAAATAAAATTTAACCTAAGTACACTAATATCTAACACTACATTACAAATAAATCAATTCCCTAAATTAAATACAATTAAATAAATTAAATTAAATTAGCTAAATCACAAAAAAACCCCACTAAATTACAGAAAATAAAAAACAAATTACAAAATATTTAAACTAAATACACCTAATCTAATAGCCCTATCAAAAAAAGCCCACCCAAAATTAAAAAAAAACATAGCCTAAACTAAACTATCAATAACCCTTAAAAGGGCCTTTTGCGGGGCATTGCCCCAAAGAAATCAGCTCTTTTACCTGTAAAAAAAAATACAAACAACCCCCCCAACAGTAAAACCCACCACCCACACAACCAACCTCCCAAATAAAAGCCTAACTAAAAAAACCTAAGCTCCCCATTGCCCTGAAAAGGGCATTTGGATGGGCATTGCCCTTAAAAGCTCTATTGCAGGCCCAAAGCCCTAACCTAAAAAATAAACCCACCCAATACACCCTTAAAAAATCCTAACACTAACCCCCGAAGATTCACTTACCGGGAGAAGTCTTCATACAAGCGGCAAGATGTCCCTCAACGAAGCCGCGAAGAAGTGGTCCTCCAGACGGGCAGAAGTGGTCCTCCAGATGGGCAGCATCCTCTTCTTCCGACGGACTAACGACGAATGAAGGTACCTTTAAATGACGTCCTCATCCAAGATGGCGTCCCTTAGATTCCCGATTGGCTAATAAAATTCACTCAGCCAATCGGAATTAAGGTAGAAAAAATCATATTGGCTGATTGGATCAGCCCAATAGGATTGAGCTTTGCATTCCATTGGCTGATTGGAACAGCCATTGAATGCAAGCTCAATCCTATTGGCTGATTGGATCAGCCAATAGGATTGAAGTTCAATCCTATTGGCTGATCCAATCAGCCAATAGGATTTTTTCTACCTTAATTTCTGATTGGCTGATAGAATTCTATATTAGCCAATCGGAATACTAAGGGACCACCATCTTGGATGACATCATTTAAAGGTACTTTCATTCATCGTTAGTCCGTCGGAAGAAGAGGATGCCTCCGCGTCGGATGTCTTGAGATGGACCCGCTCCGCGCCCAGAAGTGATGAAGATAGAAGATAGAAGACTTCTGCCCCATCTGGAGGGACCACTTCTGCCCATCCTGGAGGGACCACTTTTTGGCCAGCTTCTTTGAGGACATCTTGCCCACTTGGATGAAGACTTCTCCCGGTAAGTGAATCTTCGAGGGTTAGTGTTAGGATTTTTTTTAAGGGTGTATTGGGTGGGTTTATTTTTTTTTAGGTTAGGTCTTTGGGCCTGCAAAAGAGCTAAATACCCCTTTTAAGGGCAATGCCCATACAAATGCCCCTTTCAGGGGGTTGGGGGGTTGGTTCTGTGGGTGGTGGGTTTTACTGTTGGGGGGGTTGTTTGTATTTTTTTTTTACAGGTAAGAGAAGCTGATTTCTTTGGGGCAATGCCCCCGCAAAAGGCCCTTTTAAGGGCTATTGATAGTTTATTTTAGGCTAGGTTTTTTTTTATTTTGGGTGGGCTTTTTATTTTATTTTGATAGGGCTATTAGATTAGGTGTAAATTAGTTTAAATATCTTGTAATTTGTTTTTTATTTTCTGTATTTTTTTTTAGTGTTTTTGTGATTTAGCTAATTTAATTATTTAATTGTATTTAATTTAGGGAATTGATATAATTGTAGTTGTAGTGTTAGGTGGTTAGTGTAACTTAGGTTAGGTTTTATTTTACAGGTAACTTTGTATTTATTTTAGCTAGGTAGTTATTAAATAGTTAATAACTATTTAATAACTATTCTACTTAGTTAAAAATAAATACAAACTTGCCTGTAAAATAAAAAATAAACCCCTAAGCTTGCTACAATGTAACTTTTAGTTATATTGTAGCTAGCTTAGGGTTTATTTTATAGGTAAGTATTTAGTTTTTTAAATAGGAATTATTTAGTTAATGATAGTAATTTTATTTATATCTTATTTAAATTATATTTAAGTTAGGGGGTGTTAGGGTTAGGGGTTAGACTTAGATTTCGGGGTTAATACATTTATACTAGTGGCAGCGACTTGGGGCGGCAGAATTAGGGGTTAATAAATATAATGTAGTGTTGGCGATGTCGGGGGCAGCAGATTAGGGGTTAATAAGTGTAAGATTAGGGGTGTTTAGACTCGGGGTTCAAGTTAGTGTGTTAGGTGTAAATATAAAATGTGTTCCCCCATAGGAATCAATGGGGCTGCGTTTACTGATTTTTACGCTGCTTTATTGCAGGTGTTAGACTTTTTTCTCAGCCGACTCTCCCCTTTGATGTCTATTGGGGAAATTGTGCACGAGCACGTATAACCAGCTCACCGCTGACTTAAGCAGCGCTGGTATTGGAGTGCGGTATGGAGATCAATTTTTGCTTCTACGCTCACCTTCTTGTCTTTTAACGCCGGGTTTGTAAAAACCCGTAATACCAGCGCTGCAGGGAATGTGAGCGGGTGCGGAGAAAAAAACTGTTCGTTAGAACTGCACAGCTCATAACGAAAAACTCGTAATCTGGCCTGTTTGTTTTGTTATTTTTTTGTAATGGTAGTTTTTTACTTTTGGGTAATTTTAGTCTTTATTATTTTTTGGTAATTGTAGATTTTAATTTTTTAATGTAATGTTAGATTTTATTTTTAGTAATCTTAGGTTTTTTATTTTTAGTAATGTTTTTTAGTTTAAGCTTAGGTCTTCTTTGTATTTCACAGGTAGGTTTCTATTTGTTTTAACTAGGTAGTTAGTAAATAATAATATGGTAACTATCATAGGTTTTATTTTTATTTCAGAGGTAAGTTTGTATTTATTTTTAAATAGGTAGTTAGTTAATAATTATAACTTTAATTTCTGTGTATTTTAATTATGTTAAAGTTAGGGGGTGTTAAGTTTAGTAGTTAATATAGTTTAATTTAGGTAGTTGAGATGTGGGGAGGGCGGCGGTTTAGAGGATAATAGCTTTAGTTAGGGTTTGCGATGTGGGGGGCAGCACTTTAGGCGGTTAATAGGTTTAATTAGTGTTGGCGATGGGGGGTGAGAATCGCTTTAGAGGTTAATAGGTTTAGTTAGTGTTGGCGATGTGGGGGGGGCGGCGTTTTAGGGGTTAAAAGGTTTCGGTAGTGTTGGTGATGTGGGGGGAGTGGAGCTTTAGGGGTTAATAGGTTTAGTTGGTGTTGGCAATGTGGGGGCGGCATTTTAGGGGTTAATAGCTTTATTTATGGTCAGCGGATTCAGCGATGTGGGCGACGGCGGTTTTTTAGATAATTTTGTTTTGGGAATAGGTTTTTTGGATCCATTCTTTATTTCGAATAAATTCTTTATTCATTATTCTATTCTTAACTTCAGAATAGAATAATGAATATGAATAAAGAATGGATCCGAAATAACGAACGGATCCGAAATAACGATTCAACCTAACTAATTTGCAGAAAACTATTTTTTTTTATAACTTAATTAAACTAATTTTCTGAAAAGAAATTCTTTAACTAATGAAAGCAAAACGCGTTGCACCATGTCCTACTCCAAAGCGTTTAGTGCTCCTTAAAATCTGCTCAGGGATGCATACAACTTTCTTTAAAAATGTCTCTCCTGCTTATGTTTCCCTCTTCCCTCAATATTCAATGTACTTTCTTTAGAATGTAATTCCACAAATTGTACCTGTCATGTTGATTGTTTTATGTAAAGATGGTTTTCAACTTATGGGCAGGGCCCGGCCCCCTAATACCCTTGTGATTTTATGTAAAATGTATTCTGATTATTTTACCCCACTACTGTAATACATAATGTTACAGTACTGAGAAATATGTTGGCACTTTATAAATAAAGAATAACAATATTAACTTCCCTAGCCTCCCTCCTGTCCTTTACTTACCATTTCCCCTTTACTAGTACTCTCAATAATTTTGGGCCCAGAGACCACAACCTTAGTCTTACCATTCTACATTTAAAGGGACATGAACACACAATTTTTTTTCTTTCATGATTCGGATAGAGCTTGTGATTTTGAACAACTTTGCAAATTACTTCTATTATCTAATTAGTTTTGTTCTTTTGGTATCATTTGTTAAAAAAGGATACCTAGGTAGGCACATGAGCTGCTGATTGGTAGCTGCACATATATGCCTCATATTATTGTCTCATCCAATGCATTCAGCTAACCATTAGTAGCGCATTTCCTGCGGATTTCAACAAAGCGATACCAAGATAATGAAGCAAATTAGATATTAAAAGATGATTTTAAACAACTTTCCAATTTAAATATTTATCTGAATCATGATAGAAAACAATTGGGTTTCATGTCCCTTTAAATTCTACATTTTAACAGTTATCAACAACTTTACAAAGTGATTATAAAACAACTTGATCGGCTCAGAAGGTGGACAAAAGATTAACATAGGAAGTTGATTTTAAACAACCTAATATCTTGGGTTTAGTTTCTGGATGTTACCCACCCAAGCGTAATAATGCACAGTAATAATGAAAGATGACTCATAGAAAAGAAGATTGGGCTTAGCCATTTGTCATACGCAGGAATTCAAGCTGAAATGTCAAAGCCATTCTTCTAGTATCCTAAAAGCAAAGTAATAGTCAGTTCAGGGTCACCACAAACGCAGGTAGATAATCAGACGTCCTTTAAACAAGAGAATGGTCAAAGTTCAGGCAAAAGTAAAAAACAAAAAAAACAAAAAAAAACACAAAGCAAAGAAATAATTCATAACAGAGGATAGTCTACAAACAGGATCTGTTTGGAAAAAGGTACCATTTATTTTATTTTATAAATTTATTTATGCATCTGATTTCCATTGAAATGCTTGAATATAGGATGTTACGTTTGAATATTCAGAAGCAATGCCAGATTACAAGTTAGGCACTAAAATTTTTGCGCAAGCGATATCGGCTTCTCATGATCGTTTTGCATGCCTGTTGAATTTACGCAGTAAGGCTTACCCTGTCCTCAGACCTCTGGTTGACTTTTTATTGCAAAAAAAAGGGTCCACAAAACACATCAAAACATATGACAAAGTACAGTTACACTGTTAATAACACCAACTGATTTAAAATTATTTGAAAAAAATATTGCACAAAAGTAATAAGATCTCAAAAGATTTGAGGGTCTCAGGTGTTAGATAAAAAGCATATACATGCATAAACAGTATCTCACAAAAGTGAGTACACCCCTCACATTTTTGAAAATATTTATTATTTCTTTTCATGTGATAACACTGAAGAAATGACACTTTGCTACAATTGTAAAGTGTGAGTGTACAGCCTGTATAACCAGTGTAAATTTGCTGTCCCCTCAAATAACTCAACACACAGCCATTAATGTCTAAACCGTTGGCAACAAAAGTGAGTACACCCCTAAGTGGAAATGTCCCAAATTGGGCCCAATTAGCCATTTTCCCTCCCCAGTGTCATGTGTCTCGTTAGTCTTTTCAATGTCTCAGTGTGAATGGGGGTCAGGTGTGTTAAATTTGGTGTTATCGCTCTCACACTCTCTCATACTGGTCACTGGAAGTTCAACATGGCACCTCATGGCAAATAACTCTCTGAGGATCTGAAAAAAAAGAATTGTTGCTCTACGTAACGATGGCCTAGGCTATAAGAAGAATGCCAAGACCCTGAAAACTGAGCTGCAGCATGGTGGGCAAGACCATACAACGGTTTCACAGGACAGTTTCCACTCAGAAACAGGCCTTTGCCATGGTCTACCAAAAGAAGTTTGGTGCACATGCTCAGCGTCATATCCAGCAGTTGTCTTTGGGAAATAGACATATGAGTGCTGCCAGCATTGCTGCAGAGGTTGAAGGGGTGGGGGGGTTATCATGTCAGTGCTCAGACCATACGCCGCACACTGCATCACACACTGCGTCTTCTAAAGATGATGCACGAGAAAGCACACAAACAGTTTGCTGAAGACAAGCAGACTAAGGACATGGATTACTGAAACCATGTCCTCGTGGTCTGAATGATACCAAGATAAACTTATTTGGTTCAGATGGTGTCAAGACGTGTGTCTGCGGCCAACCAGGTAAGGAGTACAAAGACAAGTGTCCTCTTGCCTACAGTCAAGCATGGTGGTGGAGTGTCATGGTCTGGGCCTGCATGAGTGCTGCCGACACTGGGGAGCTACCAGTTCATTGAGGGAAACATGAATGCTAACAGGTACTGTGAAATCCTGAAGCAGAGCATGATCCCCTCCCTTCTGAGACTGGGGCCACAGGGCATTATTCCAAAAAGATAACAACCCCCAAACACGCCTCCAAGATGACCACTGCCTTGCTAAAGAAGCTGAGGGTAAAGGTGATGGACTGGCCAAGCATGTCTCCAGACCTAAACCCTAATGAGCATCTGTGGGGCACCCTCAAACGGAAGGTGGGGGAGCGCAAGGTCTCTAACATTCACCAGCTCTGTGATGTCATCATAGAGGAGTGGAAGAGGACTCCAGTGGTAACCCATGAAGCTCTGTTGAACCTCCATGCCCCAAGAGGGTTAAGGCAGTGCTGGAAAATAATGGTGGCCACACAAAATATTGACACTTTGGACCCCATTTGGTCATTTCCACGTAGGGGTGTAGTCACTTTTGTTGCCAACGGTTTAGACATTAATTTACTGTGTGTTGAGTTATTTTGAGGGGACAGCAAATTTGCACTGTTATACAGGCTATGCACTTACTACTTTACATTGTAGCAAAGTGTCATTTCTTCAGTGTTTTCACATGAAAATATATAATACAATATTTACAAAAATGTGAGGGGTGTACTCACTTTTGTAAGATACTGTATATGTCTAAATATAAATATATACAGGGAGTGCAGAATTATTAGGCAAGTTGTATTTTTGTGGATTAATTTTATTATTGAACAACAACCATGTTCTCAATGAACCCAAAAAACTCATTAATATCAAAGCTGAATATTTTTGGAAGTAGTTTTTAGTTTGTTTTTTAGTTATAGCTATTTTAGGGGGGATATCTGTGTGTGCAGGTGACTATTACTGTGCATAATTATTAGGCAACTTAACAAAAAACAAATATATACCCATTTCAATTATTTATTTTTACCAGTGAAACCAATATAACATCTCAACATTCACAAATATACATTTCTGACATTCAAAAACAAAACAAAAACAAATCAGTGACCAATATAGCCACCTTTCTTTGCAAGGACACTCAAAAGCCTGCCATCCATGGATTCTGTCAGTGTTTTGATCTGTTCACCATCAACATTACGTGCAGCAGCAACCACAGCCTCCCAGACACTGTTCAGCAGAGAGGTGTACTGTTTTCCCTCCTTGTAAATCTCACATTTGATGATGGATCACAGGTTCTCAATGGGGTTCAGATCAGGTTGAACAAGGAGGCCATGTCATTAGATTTTCTTCTTTTATACCCTTTCTTGCCAGCCACGCTGTGGAGTACTTGGACACGTGTGATGGAGCATTGTCCTGCATGAAAATCATGTTTTTCTTGAAGGATGCAGACTTCTTCCTGTACCACTGCTTGAAGAAGGTGTCTTCCAGAAACTGGCAGTAGGACTGGGAGTTGAGCTTGACTCCATCCTCAACCCGAAAAGGCCCCACAAGCTCATCTTTGATGATACCAGCCCAAACCAGTACTCCACCTCCACCTTGCTGGCGTCTGAGTCGGACCTGTAGCTCTCTGCCCTTTACCAATCCAGCCACGGGCCCATTCATCTGGCCCATCAAGACTCACTCTCATTTCATCAGTCCATAAAACCTTAGAAAAATCAGTCTTGAGATATTTCTTGGCCCAGTCCTTGACGTTTCAGCTGGTGTGTCTTGTTCAGTGGGTGGTCGTCTTTCAGCCTTTCTTACCTTGGCCATGTCCCTGAGTATTGCACACCTTGTGCTTTTGGGCACTCCAGTGATGTTGCAGCTCTGAAATATGGCCAAACTGGTGGCAAGTGGCATCTTGGCAGCTGCACGCTTGACTTTTCTCAGTTCATGGGCAGTTATTTTGCGCCTTGGTTTTTCCACACGCTTCTTGCGACCCTGTTGACTATTTTGAATGAAACGCTTGATTGTTCGATGATCACGCTTCAGAAGCTTTGCAATTTTAAGAGTGCTGCATCCCTCTGCAAGATATCTCACTATTTTTGACTTTTCTGAGCCTGTCAAGTCCTTCTTTTGACCCATTTTGCCAAAGGAAAGGAAGTTGCCTAATAATTATGCACACCTGATATAGGGTGTTGATGTCATTAGACCACACCCCTTCTCATTACAGAGATGCACATCACCTAATATGCTTAATTGGTAGTAGGCTTTCGAGCCTATACAGCTTGGAGTAAGACAACATGCATAAAGAGGATGATGTGGTCAAAATACTCATTTGCCTAATAATTCTGCACTCCCTGTATATATAGATATGTATTTATATGTCTACATATGTATTCAAAGACATATATACAAATTTAAACACATAAATAAATATGTACACATATATAGAAATATATGCATTAGAGCCCATGTCATTTAAGTGCTGAAAACATGAAAAAGCATATTTATGCAATATTCATATTTTCATGTTGGGTTTGCACATATTAGAATATGCAATAAGGCTTGCGAATAATGGAATATGCAATCTGTCTTGCACATATGAAAATATGTGATTAGGGTTAGCACAAATTTGAATACGTGATCTTGTTGGCGCGAGAGTGGGGTGTTTTTTTTTTCTCACTTTTTTTCCTTATGGGGGAGTATGTGAACTCGCATGCAATATTCTAAATTGAGATTTTTTAGCTAGTCGGATTACCGCTAGAGCAAATATAGTTTACTTTTAACTCATAATACAAGCACAACCCGACAAGCGCACAAATCTTAATACTAGCACAATTAATGCTCAAGCGGGAGCATTAATTATGGCTCCACTTGTAATCTGGTCTTTTATCTTAATGTTAACTTCCATACGGCTAGATTTGGAGTTTTGTCGGTAACGACCCGAAAAACTAACGCCGGCTTTTTTCTGGCCGCACCATAAAAATAACTCTGGTATTGAGAGTCCACATAAAGGCTGCGTTAGGCTCCAAAAAAGGAGCGTAGAGCATTTTTAACGCAGCTTCAACTCTCGATACCAGAGTTGCTTACGGACGCGGCCAGCCTCAAAAACGTGCTCGTGCACGATTCCCCCATAGGAAACAATGGGGCTGTTTGAGCTGAAAAAAAACCTAACACCTGCAAAAAAGCCGCGTTCAGCTCCTAACGCAGCCCCATTGTTTGCTATGCGGTAACCCTTCCTACGTCTGCACTTAACACTCTAACATGTACCCCGAGTCTAAACACCCCTAACCTTACACTTATTAACCCCTAATCTGCCGCCCCCGCTATCGCTGATCCCTGCATATTATTATTAACCCCTAATCTGCCGCTCCGTAAACGCTGCTACTTACATTATCCTTATGTACCCCTAATCTGCTGCCCTAACATCGCCGACCCCTATATTATATTTATTAACCCCTAATCTGCCCCCCACAACGTCGCCTCCACCTGCCTACACTTATTAACCCCTAATCTGCCGAGCGGACCTGAGCGCTACTATAATAAAGTTATTAACCCCTAATCCGCCTCACTAACCCTATAATAAATAGTATTAACCCCTAATCTGCCCTCCCTGACATCGCCGACACCTAACTTCAAATATTAACCCCTAATTTGCCGACCGGAGCTCACCGCTATTCTAATAAATGTATTAACCCCTAAAGCTAAGTCTAACCCTAACACTAACACCCCCCTAAATTAAATATAATTTTAATCTAACAAAATTAATTATCTCTTATTAAAAAAATTATTCCTATTTAAATCTAAATACTTACCTGTAAAATAAATCCAAATATAGCTACAATATAAATTATATTTATATTATAGCTATTTTAGGATTAATATTTATTTTACAGGTAACTTTGTATTTATTTTAACCAGGTACAATAGCTATTAAACAGTTAAGAACTATTTAATAGCTAAAATAGTTAAAATAGTTAAAAATGCGAGCTCAATCTGATTGGCTGATTGAATCAGCCAATCGGATTGAACTTGATTCTGATTGGCTGATTCCATCAGCCAATCAGAATATTCCTACCTTAATTCCGATTGGCTGATAGAATCCTATCAGCCAATCGGAATTCGAGGGACGCCATCTTGGATGACGTCCCTTAAAGGAACCGTCATTCGTCGTTTAGTCCGTCGGGCCAGCAGGATGTTCCGCGTCGGAGGTCTGCAAGATGGATCCGGAAGAAAGAAGATTGAAGATGCCGTTGATAGAAGACTTTATCCGGATCATGGACCTCTTCAGCTCCCGCTTGGATGAAGACTTCATCCGGATCATGGACCTCTTCAGCCCCCCGCTTGGGCTTGGATTAGGACATCGGAGGAGCTCTTCAGGACGGATCGGTGAACCTGGTATGGTGAAGACAAGGTAGGAAGATCTTCAGGGGCTTAGTCGGCAGATTAGGGGTTAATAATTGAAGTTAGGTGTCGGCGATGTTAGGGAGGGCAGATTAGGGGTTAATACTATTTATTATAGGGTTAGTGAGGCGGATTAGGGGTTAATAACTTTATTATAGTAGCGCTCAGGTCCGGTCGGCAGATTAGGGGTTAATAAGTGTAGGCATGTGGAGGCGACGTTGAGGGGGGCAGATTAGGGGTTAATAAATATAATACAGGGGTCGGCGGTGTTAGGGGCAGCAGATTAGGGGTACATAAGGATAACGTAGGTGGCGGTCGGCAGATTAGGGGTTAAAAAAAATTATTCGAGTGTCAGCGATGTGGGGGGACCTCGGTTTAGGGGTACATAGGTAGTTTATGGGTGTTAGTGTACTTTAGAGCACAGTAGTTAAGAGCTTTATAAACCGGCGTTAGCCCAGAAAGCTCTTAACTACTGACTTTTTTCTGCGGCTGGAGTTTTGTCGTTAGATGTCTAACGCTCACTTCAGAAACGACTCTAAATACCGGAGTTAGAAAAATCCCATTGAAAAGATAGGATACGCAATTGACGTAAGGGGATCTGCGGTATGGAAAAGTCGCGGCTGAAAAGTGAGCGTTAGACCCTATTTTGAGTGACTCCAAATACCGGCGGTAGCCTAAAACCAGCGTTAGGAGCCTCTAACGCTGGTTTTCACGGCTAACGCCAAACTCTAAATCTAGGCCATAGACTTTGAAATTGCATTGTGTATATTAATAATATTACAATTTCTGAAACTAAACTGCGCTGTGGAATCTATTGGCGCTCTACAAATAACCGATAATAATAATAATAATAATGTTGATAGTACATTCAGACAGCTTTTGAAATTATTGCAAACAATATTCGTTATTTTAATAAATATGCCAAAAAGACAACTTCATCAACAGCAAAAGAACATTTTCTACAACCAACACATCCCATTTGAAAGATACATCTTTAATGAAAACTGAACACAAATTGTGTTTCAGTTAAATACATTATTTAATCAAGTGTTATTATTATTATCATTATTATTATCAGGTATTTGTAGAGCGCCAACAGATTCTGCAGCGCTGGTGTGCATATGCTTGCAGATAGTAGTAGAAAGATAAAATCCCAGTGAACAAGATATACCGCTCACAAAATTATGATCAGATATTAGAAACAAAAAGCACAAATTTTAATTATTAAACATGTTTGTGATTTTTTTTATTAGATTATTTTACGTTTTTGCCTAACATTACACAGCTAGTATACAGGACTGGAAGGCTATGACAGAGTCTATTAGATACGTGCGCAGATGAGTCAATTGTCAAGAAAAAAAATCTTTCAAACCTAAATCTGCCATTGGGGTTATCCAGAATACATTTGCTAACTAAAATCTTTTTTTTTTTTTCTTTTCAATTTCTTTTAGGGGATATCTTCAGGGCAGCAGCTTATCCTTAAAACGTAAAATCCCAGATTTTAATTTAGACATAACGTGATTTTAAACAAGTTTCAATTTTCTTCAGTTTTTTTTTAACTGCTTCATTGTCTTATCACTTGAAAAGCATACCTAGGTATTCTCAGCAATTAATTACTGGGAGCTAGTTGATGATTAGTGGCTGCACATAAATACCTTTTTTCATTGGTTCACCAGACTTATTCAGCTATTTCTTCAACAAAGGATACCAAGAAAATAAAGCAAATTTGATAACAGAATTATATTGAGAAGTTGTTTAAAAGCACATGCTCTATCGGAATCAAAAAAGTTATGGGTTTCATGTGCCTTTAAATAAAGTTACAGTATTAGCTAGTGGTACTACTACAATCCAGCAGCAGTACAAAAATAAATAATTTATTTTTTTGTAGGCCCTGGGTTATCAAGAACAAAAGTGGTGCTTTTTTTAGGTATTGACTGACACAGGAATCAATCAACTCATACTGACATTGCTGGATTCCTATTGGATAGTCTAAATGGAAATTTGAAGCCTTCCCCACCTGCAGAAAAACCATGGGCTTATTTACACTGTGTCATTTTTCTACTCTATGGAGTACTTTTTTGGCTTAGGGTCATTCCATATGCTCGGCGGGCATTTTCCAGCTGCTGTATCTATTAAGTCTGGTGTTCCAAGTGGTTTGTCGCCCAATTGGTGTAGAAATCTACTGGGTGTGTACTAAGGTGCTTGATACTCAGATCTACTGACATTTGCTTACATTTTGACTACTTTTTGAATAATCCATTGTACCTCACTGCCACAAAGATACTGACCTGAACTCTGATTACCCTTTTGGGTTATTCACTTGTACCATGCTATCAGATAGTTGCCGAGCTATATATAGTTTTTGTATTAACCTTTTTTGTCCTGTTACCTGGTTTGACCTACCTGAGCCTGTATCCACTACTGCTGTCAGCCTATATCACCTGCGTCATCCTGTGCTAACTGTCCCATTAACTGATCTGTTTAATCAGTCACTATTAACAGGAGCTGTCCCAGATGATTGGAGAATAGCAAATGTAATACCCCTTCATAAAAAGGGCAGTAGAGAAGAATCTGGCAACTACAGGCCAGTTAGTTTAACTTCAGTAGTAGGGAAATTAATGGAAAGCCTCTTAAAAGAAAGAATTATGACTTACATAAAGACAAACAATTTAGAGGACCAAAATCAGCATGGTTTTACTTCAGGGAGATCATGTCAGACTAATCTAATTGACTTCTTTGATTATGTAACAAAAGTATTAGACAAGGGAGGAGCAGTTGATGTAGCATATCTAGATTTCAGCAAAGCATTTGACACCGTCCCACACAATAAACTTATTCACAAACTATATCTCCTTGGTCTAGATTCAAAAATTGTGAACTGGGTGGAATGCTGGCTTAAGGACAGAAAACAAAGTGTCCTTAGTAAATGGAGTTCATTCAGCAGAGGGGGCTGTTACTAGTGGTGTTCCTCAGGGGTCAGTTCTGGGGCCTGTTTTGTTTAACATATTTATCTGCGATATCAGCAAAGGGCTACAGGGGAAAGTATGTCTCTTTGCAGATGATACAAAAATTTGCAACAGAGTGGATGTTCCAGGGGGGGTAGACAAAATGAGAAGTGATATACAACAATTGGAGGATTGGACAAATTACTGGGGTCTAAAGTTTAACACAGCAAAGTGTAAAATAATGCATTTAGGGAAGAAAAATCCAAATGTTAATTACAGACTCAATGACACTTTACTGACTGTTACAGACGAGGAACAGGACTTGGGAATTATTATTTCAGATGATTTAAAACTTAGTAAACAATGTAGTAATGCAGCAAGTAAGGCTAGCAGAATGCTTGGATGTATTGGTAGAGGTATTTGCAGCAGAAATAGTAAGGTTCTTATGCCACTTTATAGATCATTAGTTAGGCCTCATCTTGAGTATTGTGTGCAGTTCTGGAGACCATATCTTCAGAAGGATATTAACAAACTTGAATCTGTGCAAAGGAGGGCTACCAAAATGGTACATGGTCTAAAAAATAAAACTTACCAGGATAGGCTCAATGACCTAAATATGTATAGCTTAGAGGAGAGAAGGGAAAGAGGTGATATGATAGCAACTTTCAAGTACATTAAAGGGTTTAGTAAAACTGAGGCTGTGGGTATTTTACATAAAATGGAAAATTCAAGAACAAGGGGTCATGAGCTCAAGCTAAAGGGTAGTAGATTCAGAAGTAATTTGAGGAAGCACTTCTTTACAGAAAGAGTGATTGATTTATGGAATAAACTTCCTCAAGAGGTAGTAGCAACAAACACTGTGGGGGACTTTAAAAATGCATGGGACAAGCATAGGGCTATCCTACGAACTAGATAAGTTTATACTGTTAGGTAAGGTCGGGCAGACTTGCTGGGCCTATGGCTCTTATCTGCCGTCAATATCTATGTTTCTATGTTTCTATGTTTAACAGAATCTGCATTCTCTTCATCTCTTTTTCCAGGTGAGCTATTACACCTTACTGCTGTAGGTTAAGTCCTGGGTCCTACTCAGTGTGTTGGGATCGATGACTAAGCAATAGTGTAGCATGAAATGCATCAGGGAAGTCTGTCCTTGATGTCCTGCATGACTGACACGTTATCAGCCTTTTCTAATAAAGTTTATTATTTTTTAACTGGCTGACCTCCTGAGTGCAAGGACTCTTTCTTTTCTAATGTTGGCATTGTGTGCCTAATTCATTACTCAGCCACTGAGTCCCTTGCATCTATAATTACATGCATTTCACCATTCTTTTTTCATTAAAGAACAGTATAGTATGTGTTTTCAAATGTACATGAAGAACACAGCAAAATGTGTGTATGTTTTTTTTTTAATTTATCTGAATCTGAATGCCCATGTCTAGTTTCTATTACCAGGGGAGGTCAGGATTGATTGTGGGTAGGGCAGAGGCATTGAGGCATGACATGGGTAGAGTTGATATGAGCTAATGGCATGTACTTTCTGCCTATAGGGAAGGGGGAAGTGGCAGGAGGAGCGGCAGGATAGATCTGGGATTGGACATTCCACAAAATGTTGGCTAGCTAGGGGCCATAGCATTATGCATTTGTCCTTAACTGACCTTTGTGTTACAACCTATTTCTTAATATTTTTTGTATTGTTTAAACTGTTAATATATATCTATTATGTAGCTTTATTCAAACACTGCGGCTAACGGGCACCCATTAACCACTACTAACGACAGAAAACCCAGAGGCAATGATTTCACAGATGTAAGTTCTTTTATCCTAAAATCTTTATGATGAATTTACATTGGGAAAGAAAACATGCTTCTTTTATTTTGCCTCAGAAACAGAAACATATTCACCATCAATCTCGCAATATGACAAAGTGGCATTTCTGTATTACCATTTGCCTCCAAAGAAAACCATTATGATTGATGCAATGATTTACATTTGTTGACAGGGCATTTGAAGATGGAGAAAGCTTGGGAAGGCATTACATAAATGATAACACTTACTGTCAGAAATAATTGATGTGAAAAGAGTTTACGGATTTGAGAATTTGTTAAATAGAAGGATGAAAGCCTATTTTTTTAAAATTAAGACATCATCTTAATGCAAATGGTGAATCTTGTCAAATCAGATCTGTCTTTAACCCCTTGACTTCCAGAGAGGGCTTTAACCATCTCATGTGGATTAGTCTGTATCTCACAGCTTATCTCCCTATTTACTAAGTACAATGCTGAAAGATGAGAAATTCCAAGCAATCGATACATGCTTTTGTTTAGTATAAATTCTTGTGTAGATATATCTGTATGAATTACGTTAGAAAAATCTGCTTAAAAGGTATAAAGACAGTTTTTTTTTTTGTTTTGTTTTTTAAACTAAAGATTTTTATGACTGTACAGTATCTAGCACATAGAAGAATATGAAGCTTTCTTGATTCAGATCAGGTGATACAATTAAAAAAATAATTTTACTTCTGTTATCAAATTTACTTCATAGTCTTATATAATATTTGTTTGAGGAGCATACCTAGGACTCAGGAGTGTGCATAAGCTGAACACTATATGGAAGCAATCAGTGTTTGCAAAGTTATACCTAGGTCTTCATCAAAGGATACCGCGAGAACAGGTGTAAATGCAAGTCTGGTGTAAAGGATCTATTCTAAACTACCGGGGATGAAATTGTTCATTTTCCATTTAAATTTAATTAAATCTGTGATGAATAATGATACATTTGTCTACTAAAGCCTTCCTTTTGTTCAGGAGAGAAAGTGTTGATGGGAAAATACACGCACTCTCTCTCTCTCTCTGAACCATATATCAGAAAAAGTACTCCAAGGCACCTTAAAACTATCCTTTATTGAAGCATACAAACGGACAGGTATGCATACCTGTCCATTTGTATGCTTCAATAAAAGATAGTTTTAAGGATTCCTTGGTGCTGTGGAGTACTTTTTCTGATATATGTTTTTAGCTGGAGGTCGCCAGCTTATCCAACGTGCACCTGGCCTAATTAGGCACAGTCTGAACTTAGTCTGAACTGTCTCTCTGAATCATGGCAGTCTAATTTTCTCTGCTCTGAGGCGGCGGACAGAAATCAACCCGATCAAATTCGATTGGGTTTATTGACACCCCCTGCTAGTGGCCGATTGGCCGCATATCTGCAGGGGGCGGCATTGCACCAACAGTTCACAAGAACTGCTGGTGCAATGATAAATGCTTACAGCGTATGCGATGTGCAGCGGACATGATATGCTACTTTGTATCATGTCCACTCGCACATTGTTAAATATGCCCCTGAATCTGAGGCACAGGCAAAGTGAAGGCTTGTAACTGTTTCATCACTAAGTTAGGAGGTTACACTTGTAGCAGTCACTGCAGCTAGTAGTTGTTACAGCCTGAATCTAAGGCATAGGCAAAGTACAGGCTTGTAACAGTTCTAGAACTAAATTTAGGAAAAAACACTTTGTAGCATTCACTGCAGCTGTTAATAGTTACAGGCGGAATCTGTGTCATAGGAAAAATACATATTACCTTATAACAAAAGAGATCACTTTGAATTCCAAACAATAAACTCCTGCAGTAAAGATGAAGGGTTATGGCAGCAGGTAAGTTAATCCAGCCGGCAGGAATGATGAACTCCAAACAGGAAAAGTAAACAGACTCTGCAGAGGAAGCTGTAGAGAAATTCACAAAACAATATGAACCTTCCACACAGGAAGGCACACTCTGAGAATAAGCTTGACAATATCCAAGCACCTAATTACAGGTGCAGCTGTGTTTTATTCAGAGTAACTGTGATATCATCAGAGACTGCTTGTGAATATATTTAAAGGAACAGTGTAAGTAAAAGTATTTAAGGAAACAAAGCAAGTGTACTAAAAGGAACAACAATGGCACATATGTACATGACAATCTAACATGGAGAGCCACCTTTGTAATCTATTTAATCAAATGCCCATGTGGTCTAATTTATGTGGGCGAGACGTGCAGGGAAATCAGGGAGAGGCTTACGGAGCATAAGTCCAACATTAAAAGGAGGGACAAAGAAGCACCTGTTTCCTCTCACTTCCTTTTCATGGGACATAATATCAGTCAGCTACTGAACAAGTAGCTCTACCCAGGAGAGGTGGTGACAGGGAACACTTGCTTAAAATGAGGGAAATGTTTTTGATAAATACATTAGATGCAAGGATACCCAAATGTCTCAATAGAGACTTTAATTGGAGTTTGTTTCTTTGACAGTGATATATCATGTTGTACTTTGTGCTCCTTTTTTAATTGTACATACAGGTTTTTATATTATTTTTAACTATGAGCAATGGATATCTAGGGTTAATAAAGAAGTTAGAGAAGGTGTAATACCACTTGTTGTCAGAAGTTGTCACTATGATGTAACCTATGACTGCTTGTTAAACAGGTGAAGGTATAAAAGGTACAAACCTGTATGTAATCAGTGTATATGACTAAGAGCCTATTGCAGGCTTGAAACATTATTCTTTTGTCTTTTGGACCCAACCTATGAAAATAAAGGTATTTTAAAGAATTATTTGGTGGCTGGAGTTTCTACATATATTCTTCTGCTCTGGGAGCCTGTCTGCTTATTTATGCTGGCAATCATCTGCTCCTCTGATACCCTTAAATATGTTCCCCCTAGGAAATAATAGGAATTAATTTATTTAACAAATATTTTTAACAAAATACAGACAGTAAACAACCTAATGAAGGAATTTCAGATGAAACTGAAGAATAAAAAACAGCCAGATAAATCTTCAGGTTGCGCTGGCTGTTTAGATAACACTAAGCAACATAACTGCTCTAAGTAGCATAATTGTTGGAAAGCACACAGCAGCGGCAGAGTTGAAGATGGCGGTCAGAACATTCATCTGCTAGTCATTTGCAGGCTTGGTGTTAGAATCTTTGTGGGGGGGGGGGTAAAAAAAAAGTGCTGTATACTTTTAATAATAGGGCAAATATTTCTCACCTGAAATCTGTTATTTTACAGTTTGTTTTGTTAGAAATAAATATTGTCAAATACCTTGCAATAGCATTTTCCCATCATTTCACTGCAATAATGAAGCAAAATACAGTTTTTTTCCCATACCTGTGGCTCAATAACTGTATCCAATCATGGTGGGCTACCTGGGTTACATTATTCCAAGTGTTAAGCATAATCTGTAACACCTTTTCCTGACTTTCCCTGAGGTGGGTGATAGTGTAATGCTGTCTACCTGTTTTGTGTATGAGAACTAAGCCTCCGCAGAGTGGGAGTAGGAGGGGGGTTGAAATCAGGTATATAAGGGATGCCTGTATGACGCAGTGCCTCCACCTATAGGGGACACCCTAGAGTAATAGGGTGTGGGGTCCTATAAGATTTTAGTACAAAAACAGGTAATAACCACAAAAGAAATCTTCAAATATAATGTTGCTTTGATTATTATAAAGTGTTTAACCAATAACATACAGTGCAACAAATACAAATAATAATATGAATCACAATATCTTCTTATGACATCAGTATACATTTTTTTTAACTCAGAAGTCCTTCATGAGCTCATGAAATAATAACATAACTGTTGTTGTAAAATACTTTGAGGTGGTGCTGTACAATGCAATTTCATATACTTAATAGAATTTAGTTGAGGTAATTATCCCTTGCTGCTTGTGAACGAAGCTAGAGAGCACTGCTTGTGATCGATGCAGTGCTCAATAAAACTTCTCCTCAGAAATACTGAATAACATAAGTCTCTACCTTATTACTGAATTTCAGCAATCCACTTGCCTTATACTGCAAAGTCAGTCACTCTTACTACAAACAGCTGCAGAAATCTCAGTTATGCCCTAATGTAATGTAGCTTTATAAATCCAGTCAGTGTATTTGTGCAAACTGTTTAGGCAGAATAACTTCTAGAATATTCTCTGGGTTATCTCTTTAATATACAACAACTCTGCAGCACATCACACTCAGTCACTTCCTTATGTAATGCAGCTGTGCAATCCATTTAGTGTATTTATGCAAACTGTTTAGGCAGAATAACTTCTAGTATATTCTCTGGGTTATCACTTTAATATACAACAACTCTGCAGCACATCACACTCAGTCACTTCCTTATGTAATGCAGCTGTGCAATCCATTTAGTGTATTTATGCAAACTGTTTAGGCGGAATAACTTCTAGAATATTCTCTGGGTTATCTCTTTAATATACAACAACTCTGCAGCACATCACACTCAGTTACTTCCTTATGTAATGCAGCTGTGCAATCCATTTAGTGTATTTATGCAAACTGTTTAGGCAGAATAACTTCTAGAATATTCTCTGGGTTATCTCTTTAATATACAACAACTCTGCAGCACATCACACTCAGTTACTTCCTTATGTAATGCAGCTGTGCAATCCATTTAGTGTATTTATGCAAACTGTTTAGGCAGAATAACTTCTAGAATATTCTCTGGGTTATCTCTTTAATATACAACAACTCTGCAGCACATCACACTCAGTCACTTCCTTATGTAATGCAGCTGTGCAATCCATTTAGTGTATTTATGCAAACAGTTTAGGCAGAATAACTTCTAGAATATTCTCTGGGTTATCTCTTTAATATATATCACACTCAGTTACTTCCTTATGTAATGCAGCTGTGCAATCCATTTAGTGTATTTATGCAACTGTTTAGGCAGAATAACTTCTAGAATATTCTCTGGGTTATCTCTTTAATATACAACAACTCTGCAGCACATCACACTCAGTCACTTCCTTATGTAATGCAGCTGTGCAATCCATTTAGTGTATTTATGCAAACTGTTTAGGCAGAATAACTTCTAGTATATTCTCTGGGTTATCACTTTAATATACAACAACTCTGCAGCACATCACACTCAGTCACTTCCTTATGTAATGCAGCTGTGCAATCCATTTAGTGTATTTATGCAAACTGTTTAGGCGGAATAACTTCTAGAATATTCTCTGGGTTATCTCTTTAATATACAACAACTCTGCAGCACATCACACTCAGTTACTTCCTTATGTAATGCAGCTGTGCAATCCATTTAGTGTATTTATGCAAACTGTTTAGGCAGAATAACTTCTAGAATATTCTCTGGGTTATCTCTTTAATATACAACAACTCTGCAGCACATCACACTCAGTTACTTCCTTATGTAATGCAGCTGTGCAATCCATTTAGTGTATTTATGCAAACTGTTTAGGCAGAATAACTTCTAGAATATTCTCTGGGTTATCTCTTTAATATACAACAACTCTGCAGCACATCACACTCAGTCACTTCCTTATGTAATGCAGCTGTGCAATCCATTTAGTGTATTTATGCAAACAGTTTAGGCAGAATAACTTCTAGAATATTCTCTGGGTTATCTCTTTAATATATATCACACTCAGTTACTTCCTTATGTAATGCAGCTGTGCAATCCATTTAGTGTATTTATGCAAACTGTTTAAGCAGAATAACTTCTAGAATATTCTCTGGGTTATCTCTTTAATATACAACTACTCTGCAGCACATCAGATATGACTAGTATATCTTTTCTCTTGCATTTAGTTAACATGAAGTTATGGAGATCTTAAAACAGGAGATAATGGCTGACACTCACAGTACAAATAAAAGGTTTCAACTTCTGTCTCCAGAAGCCACATGTAGCAATGTCTGAACTGTCTCTGGAATCCATGCATTAGTCTGAATAACTTCTTTCAGCTTGGAAACAGCAACTTTCTTCTCCCATCTCCAAGTCTGTGCAAACTCCACACTTCTCTTAACACCAATTTCTCCTCACAAACTAAAACTCCTCCTCCTTCCCAGATGGCATTTCTCTTCCTTAATACAATTATTACAACAGCCATCTTGGGCAAGGGCAAGGTCCTTACACACGTATGCACAATGCACTCGCAGATCTATCACACATGTGCATTGTGATGGAGACGCCATCACCAATATCACCATCATTCTTAATGATATAGCGCCCGCAGTGGAAGAAGACAGCATCAGCAGCATCCAAAGCTAATTTCACAATGGCGATCTGCAGAATCCTTGGAAAGTATCGGACTCTCATCCCCTAAATAAATGCACATATATATATATATATATACGTATATATATTAAAGTAAAACAAATTTTAAATATTTTAAATCTTAATTATCAAATATTTTAAAACCATTTAAAGAAATATCTAATAACAACAATTTTTCATGCTATAGTTAACTTATTTGAATACCTAGATTTTTTTAGATATATATATATATATATATATATATATTCTATATGTAATCTGCACATGCGTATGTCCTCATTGCAATCGGTTATGCGCACAGGCCTAATTAATATGTAAATTCCCAGGGCATCGACTTACCAAATGTATTTAGAAAAGCCTTGACCAGTTTTGATGGCTGGCTTTAATTTGTTCATAAAGGAAAATAAAAAGTATATTTTATACATAAAAGAAGCTTTGTTATAAAGAAAAGTTAGGTAAGATTGATTGATTGCTAAATCTTTCTCTTTCACATGCTGATGTTTGTTTATATAAAGATTGACACAATTTTATAACCCTTCAACATAAAATAAATAGTCTCCTTTTTGTATTAATTAAATACAACATCCATTTTATTATAAAAGTTAAAGGGACAGTCTAGTCAAAATTAAACTTTCACAATTCAGATAGGGCATGTTCTCTTGGTATTCTTTATTGAAAGCTAAACACATTTTTGAATAAAGTGGGCCACCAATTTTTTAAATGTACTGCTCATTTGTACCACAAGAAAACTCCTCAATATTTTCTGTGGACACTCCTGCTGTTGTCTTTCAATATGGAGGCCAATAAAAAAGTAGTGATGCAAGTCTGATAAGAGCATTGCAATGTCACAACTTAGAGTACAGACATATCTATGAAGTCAACCTTGAGCATTCAGCAAAACATTTCAGGTGAAGTTTTTCTTGGTAATAATCTTTATGTGAAAAGTTAGTTATACTGCATGTTTTTTAAAGGGAGAGTCTACTCCAGAATTTGTTTGTTTAAAAATATAGATAATCCCTTGATTCCCCATTCCCCATTTTTGCATAACCAACCCGGTTATATTAATATACTTTTTACGTCTGTGATTACCTTGTATCTAAGCCTCTACAGACTTCCCCCATATTTTAGTTTTTGTTACAGAAATGCATTTTAGCCAATCAGTGCTGACTCCTAAATAACTCCACGTGCATGAGCACGATGTTATCTATAGGACACACTTGAACTAACATCCTCTAGCTGTGAAAAACTGTCAAAATGCTCTGAGCCAGCCTTCAAGGACTTAGAAATTAGCATATGAGCCTACTTAGGTTTAGCTTTCAGCAAATAATACCAAGAGAACAAAGAAAATTTGATGATAAAAGTAAATTGGAAAACATTTTTTAGGAAGAAGATTTCATGTACTGGATATTAATATCCAATAGAAAACAGTAGCTGTGTATTTTGTTTTACTAAAGTGCATTTTTTAAGCTTTGCACTAGGTAAACATAACTTTTAAGGAAATGGCAGCTTTTTAACATTGTAATGTTATAGCCACAACAAGTTTTCACTGTATTGTACATATTTAGCTCTAACTTCACAACCACACTGTACTGATTTCTGTATTTACAACACATTTGTTACAGTATATCCACCATATTAGAAGTAAACTCATTCAGTACTGTGTAACCTTACATGAATACATTTCTGTTACAATCATACTATACCAAACGTTATATTAATATAGGTTATTCATGTTCTAATTGTATAGTAACAAAAGAGGATACGTCTCAGTAGACATCATGTAAATTGCCCTGCAAATCAATACTGTCTAAAGGTATCATTTACCTTCACTGCAGATGGTGATGCTGTGTTTAACATTCCGCCAGTGTAAGAGAAGCATCACCTACCACAAAGAAGTATAGTAAAGCGCCTCTTGGTGAGACTGTCCTCAAACACTGATTTCAGCCCTTTATAAAATCTCACTGACAATCCTAATAGCAAGACAGATCCCTTTATAACATAGCCCTATTGTAAGGATGCTTACAACATGGTCCCTTAAAACAATTGAAAGGTTTTCTCTAATTGTAGACCAAGGGGCCGATTTATCATGAGTCTGGCGGACATGATCCTCTCTATCAATCATGTCCGCCAGACATCGATAAATGCCGACAGCATACGCAAGCAATTCTGGTGAACTACTTGTGCAATGCTGCCCCCTGCAGATTCACAGCCAATCAACCTCTAGCAGGGGGTGTCAATCAACCCGATCATATGCAATTGGGCGGATTACTGTCCGTCGCCTTAGAGGTGGCGGATGAGTTAAGAAACAGAGGTCTTAAGACCGCTGCTTCTTAACTCCATTTTCCGGCAAGCCTGAAGGCTAGCACGGAAACAGATGTATTTGGCCCCATTCGGGCCATGATAAATCTGCCCCTATAGGTTTAAGTCTGCAGTCTGATCAGCTTCATAATAAAGCCAAACAGCATTACCCACAGAGATACAAATTGTACCAGGTATTATGGTCCTGATTCTAAAAACTTCCCTGGCTTAGAGTGAAATTAGTCAGACCCGTGTGTGTTAAATACTTACGCCTAGATTTAGAGTTCTACGTCCAAAGGGGTGCGTTAGCTACACGTGCATTTTTCCCCCGCACCTTTTAAACAACGCTGGTATTGAGAGTTCTCAGAAGGGCTGCGTTAGGCTCCAAAAAGGGAGCGTACAGGCATATTTACCGCCACTGCAACTTTCAATACCAGCGGTGCTTACGGACGCAGCCAGCTTCAAAAACGTGCTCGTGCACGATTCCCCCATAGGAAACAATGGGGCAGTTTGAGCTGAAAAAAAACCTAACACCTGCAAAAAAGCATCTCCTAACGCAGCCCCATTGTTTCCTATGGGGAAACACTTCCTAAGTCTGCACCTAACACCCTAACATGTACCCCGAGTCTAAACACCCCTAGCTTTACACTTATTAAACCCTAATCTGCCGCCCCCGCTATCGCTGACCCCTGCATATTATTTTTAACCCTTAATCTGCCGCTCCGTACACCGCCGCAACCTACATTATCCCTATGTACACCTAATCTGCTGCCCCTAACACCGCCGAACCCTATATTATATTTATTAACCCCTAATCTGCCCCCCCCAACGTCGCCGCCACCTACCTACAATTATTAACCCCTAATCTGCCGACCGGACCTCACCGCTACTATTATAAATTTATTAACCCCTAATCCGCCTCACTCCCGCCTCAATAACCCTATAATAAATAGTATTAACCCCTAATCTGCCCTCCCTAACATCACCGACACCTAACTTCAAGTATTAACCCTTAATCTGCCGACCGGACCTCGCCGCTACTCTAATAAATATATTAACCCCTAAAGCTAAGTATAATCCTAACCCTAACACCCCCTAAATTAAATATAATTTAAATCTAACAAAATAAAATAAATCTTATCAAATAAATTATTCCTATTTAAATCTAAATACTTACCTGTAAAATAAACTCTAATAGAGCTACAATATAAATAATAATTATATTGTAGCTATTTTAGGATTAATATTTATTTTACAGGCAACTTTGTATTTATTTTAACCAGGTACAATAGCTATTAAATAGTTATTAACTATTTAATAGTTACCTAGTTAAAATAATTACAAAATTACCTGTAAAATAAATCCTAACCTAAGTTACAATTAAACCTAACACTACACTATCAATAAATTAATTAAATAAACTATCTACAATTATCTACAATTAAATCAACTAAACTAAATTACAAAAACAAACAAACACTAAATTACAAAAAAAACAAACACTAAATTACAAAAAATAAAAAAAGATTACAAGAATTTTAAACTAATTACACCTACTCTAAGCCCCCTAAAAAAATAACAAAGCCCCCCAAAATAAAAAAATGCCCTACCCTATTCTAAAATAAAAATTTAACAGCTCTTTTACCTTAACAGCCCTTAAAAGGGCCTTTTGCGGGGCATGCCCCAAAGAAAACAGCTCTTTTGCATTTAAATAAACATACAATACCCCCCAACATTACAACCCACCACCCACATACCCTTAATCTAACCCAACCCCCCCTTAAAAAACCTAACACTAAGCCCCTGAAGATCTTCCTACCTTGTCTTCACCACGCCGGGTATCACCGATCCGTCCAGAAGAGGGTCCGAAGTCTTCCTCCTATCCGGCAAGAAGAGGTCCAGAAGAGGCTCCAAAGTCTTCATCCTATCCAGCAAGAAGAGGAGATCCAGATCGGCAAACATCTTCATCCAAGCGGCATTTTCTATCTTCTTCCATCCGGCGCGGAGCGGGACCATCTTGAAGCAGCCGACGCGGATCCATCCTCTTCTTCCGACGCCCTAAGTCCGAATGAAGGTTCCTTTAAATGACGTCATCCAAGATGGAGTCCCTCGAATTCCGATTGGCTGATAGGATTCTATCAGCCTATCGGAATTAAGGTAGGAAAAATATGATTGGCTGATTAAATCAGCCAATCAGATTCAAGTTCAATCGGATTGACTGATCCAATCAGCCAATCAGATTAAGCTCGCATTCTATTGGCTGTTCCGATTAGCCAATAGAATGCGAGCTCAATCTGATTGGCTGATTGGATCAGCCAATCCGATTGAACTTGAATCTGATTGGCTGATTTAATCAGCCAATCAGATTTTTCCTACCTTAATTCTGATTGGATGATAGAATCCTATCAGCCAATCGGAATTCGAGGGACTCCATCTTGGATGATGTCATTTAAAGGAACCTTCATTCGGACTTAGGACGTTGGAAGAAGAGGATGGATCCATGTTGGCTGCTTCAAGATGGTCCCGCTCCGCGCTGGATGGAAGAAGATAGAAGATGCCGCTTGGATGAAGATGTTTGCCGGTCCGGATCTCCTCTTCTTGCCAGATAGGATGAAGACTTCGGAGCCTCTTCTGGACCTCTTCTTGTCGGATAGGAGGAAGACTTCGGACCCTCTTCTGGACGGATCGGTGATACCCGGCGTGGTGAAGACAAGGTAGGAAGATCTTCAGGGGCTTAGTGTTAGGTTTTTTTAAGGGGGGTTTGGGTTAGATTAGGGGTATGTGGGTGGTGGGTTGTAATGTTGGGGGGGGTATTGTATGTTTATTTAAATGCAAAAGAGCTGTTTTCTTTGGGGCATGCCCCGCAAAAGGCCCTTTTAAGGGCTGGTAAGGTAAAAGAGCTGTTTATTTTAGAATAGGGTAGGGCATTTTTTTATTTTGGGGGGATTTGTTATTTTTTTAGGGGGCTTAGAGTAGGTGTAATTAGTTTAAAATTCTTGTAATCTTTTTTTATTTTTTGTAATTTAGTGTTTTTTTTTTTTTGTAATTTAGTTTAGTGGATTTAATTGTAGATAATTGTAGATAGTTTATTTAATTAATTTATTGATAGTGTAGTGTTAGGTTTAATTGTAACTTAGGTTAGGATTTATTTTACAGGTAATTTTGTAATTGTTTTAACTAGGTAACTATTAAATAGTTAATAACTATTTAATAGCTATTGTACCTGGTTAAAATAAATACAAAGTTGCCTGTAAAATAAATATTAATCCTAGAAAAGCTACAATATAATTATTATTTATATTGTAGCTATATTAGGGTTTATTTTACAGGTAAGTATTTAGCTTTAAATAGGAATAATTTATTTACTAAGATTTATTTTATTTTGTTAGATTTAAATTATATTTAATTTAGGGGGGTGTTAGGGTTAGGGTTAGACTTAGATTTAGGGGTTAATACATTTATTAGAGTAGCAGTGAGGTCCGGTCGCAGATTAGGGGTTAATACTTGAAATTAGGTGTCGGCGATGTTAGGGAGGGCAGATTAGGGGTTAATACTATTTATTATAGGGTTTATGAGGCGGGAGTGAGGCGGATTAGGGGTTAATACATTTATTATAGTAGCGGTGAGGTCCGGTCGGCAGATTAGGGGTTACTAATTGTAGTTGGGTGGCGGCGATGTTGGGGGGGGGGCAGATTAGGGGTTAATAAATATAATATAGGGGTCGGCGATGTTAGGGGCAGCAGATTAGGGGTACATAGGAATAATGTAGGTTGCGGCGATGTGCGGACGGCAGATTAGGGGTTAAAACAATTGTATAGAGTGGCGGCGATGTGGGGGGGCCTCGGTTTAGGGGTACATAGGTAGTTTATGGGTGTTAGTGAACTTTAGAGCACAGTAGTTAAGAGCTTTATGAACCAGCGTTAGCCCAGAAAGCTCTTAACTCTTGGCTTTTTGCTGCGGCTGGAGTCTTGTCGCTAGATTTCTAACGCTCACTTCAGCCAAGACTCTAAATACCGGCGTTAGAAAGATCCCATTGAAAAGATAGGATACGCAATTGACGTAAGGGGTTCTGTGGTATGGAAAAGTCGCGGCTGGAAAGTGAGCATTAGACCCTTTCCTGACTGACTCTAAATACCAGCGGGCGGCCAAAACCAGCGTTAAGACCCCCTAACGCTGGTTTTGACGGCTAACGCAGAACTCTATATCTAGGTGCTTGAGAACATAATAAAGACTGTCGGCTAGATTTGGAGTTTTGTCGGTAACGACCCGAAAAACTAACGCCGGCTTTTTTCTGGCCGCACCATAAAAATAACTCTGGTATTGAGAGTCCACATAAAGGCTGCGTTAGGCTCCAAAAAAGGAGCGTAGAGCATTTTTAATGCAGCTTCAACTCTCAATACCAGAGTTGCTTACGCAAGCGGCCAGCCTCAAAAACGTGCTCGTGCACGATTCCCCCATAGGAAACAATGGGGCTGTTTGAGCTGAAAAAAAACCTAACACCTGCAAAAAAGCCGCGTTCAGCTCTTAACGCAGCCCCATTGTTTGCTATGGGGAAACACTTCCTACGTCTGCACTTAACACTCTAACATGTACCCCGAGTCTAAACACCCCTAACCTTACACTTATTAACCCCTAATCTGCCGACCTCGCTATCGCTGACACCTGCATTTTTTTTTAACCCCAAATCTGCCGCTCCGTAAACCGCCGCTACTTACATTATCCCTATGTACCCCTAATCTGCTGCCCCTAGCACCGCCGACCCCTATATTATATTTATTAACCCCTAATCTGCCCCCCACAACGTCGCCTCCACCTGCCTACACTTATTAACCCCTAATCTGCCGACCGGACCTGAGCGCTACTATAATAAAGTTATTAACCCCTAATCCGCCTCGCTAACCCTATAATAAATAGTATTAACCCCTAATCTGCCCTCCCTAACATCGCCGACACCTAACTTCAATTATTAACCCCTAATCTGCCGACCTGAGCTCACCGCTATTCTAATAAATGGATTAACCCCTAAAGCTAAGTCTAACACTAACACCCCCCTAAATTAAATATAATTTTAATCTAACGAAATTAATTAACTCTTATTAAATAAATTATTCCTATTTAAAGCTAAATACTTACCTGTAAAATAAACCCTAATATAGCTACAATATAAATTATAATTACATTGTAGCTATTTTAGGATTAATATTTATTTTACAGGCAACTTTGTAATTATTTTAACCAGGTACAATAGCTATTAAATAGTTAAGAACTATTTAATAGTTACCTAGTTAAAATAATTAAAAATTACCTGTAAAATAAATCCTAACCTAAGTTACAATTAAACCTAACACTCTACTATCATTAAATTAATTAAATAAAATATCTACAATTACCTACAATTAAACCTAACACTACACTATCAATACATTAATTAAATACAAAGTTACCTGTAAAATAAATATAAATCCTAAAATAGCTATAATATAATTATAATTTATATTGTAGCTATATTAGGATTTATTTTACAGGTAAGTATTTATCTTTAAATAGGAATAATTTATTTAATAAGAGTTAATTAATTTCGTTAGATGTAAATTATATTTAATTTAGGGGGGTGTTAGTGTTAGGGTTAGACTTAGCTTTAGGGGTTAATACATTTATTAGAGTAGCGGTGAGCTCCAGTCGGCAGATTAGGGGTTAATAATTGAAGTTAGGTGTCGGCGATGTTAGGGAGGGCAGATTAGGGGTTAATACTATTTATTATCGAGTTAGTGAGGCGGATTAGGGGTTAATAACTTTATTATAGTAGCGGTGCGGTCCGCTCGGCAGATTAGGGGTTAATAAGTGTAGGCAGGTGGAGGCGACGTTGAGGGGGGCAGATTAGAGGCTAATAAATATAATATAGGGGTCGGCGGTGTTAGGGGCAGCAGATTAGGGGTACATAAGGATAACGTAGGTGGCGGCGCTTTGCGGTCGACAGATTAGGGGTTAATAAGTGTAGGCAGATGGAGGCGACGTTGAGGGGGGCAGATTAGGGGTTAATAAATATAATACAGGGGTCGGCGGTGTTAGGGGGAGCAGATTAGGGGTACATAAGGATAACGTAGGTGGCGGTCGGCAGATTAGGGGTTAAAAAAATGTATTCGAGTGTCGGCGATGTGGGGGGACCTCGGTTTAGGGGTACATAGGTAGTTTATGGGTGTTAGTGTACTTTAGAGTACAGTAGTTAAGAGCTTTATAAACCGGCGTTAGCCCAGAAAGCTCTTAACTACTGACTTTTTTCCTGCGGCTGGAGTTTTGTCATTAGATGTCTAACTCTCACTTCAGAAACGACTCTAAATACCGGAGTTAGAAAAATCCCATTTAAAAGATAGGATACGCAATTGACGTAAGGGAATCTGCGGTATGGAAAAGTCGCGGCTGAAAAGTGAGCGTTAGACCCTATTTTGAGTGACTCCAAATACCGGCGGTAGCCTAAAACCAGGGTTCGGAGCCTCTAACGCTGGTTTTCACGGCTAACGCCAAACTCCAAATCTAGGTCTGTGAGAGCACTAAGTCTAAAGTAATATCAAATAAAATGCACGGAACAACCATTGGAAAGATACAGCAAATATTTTCCTTTCTAGAATCTGATGAGCGGTCATAGCACTAGAGCAGAGAGCATTAGAGAATTGAGCCCTCCCTTTCTTTGAGTGACATAATTTTTAAAGCTAAAAGACGATGTTCTATTTGGAAGTGACAATCAGCCAATTATGTTTAACCACTTTAAGCCGGAAATTGCAGGTTCTCACAATTTAGTGCATATCATTTTTTTAAATTACAATATCGCTTTAAGCTTTGCAGTGTACGTAGAAAGATGTGGTTGCAGATAAAATATCCATATAGATTTGTAACAGAGATTGTAATGTTGCAAGATAGTGTAAGATACTTTATTGCCTTAAGAGAATCTGTTTATATTTAGCTTGGAATAATACTTGTCATATCTGAAGATTAAATCGGTTCTCTTGACAAAATGAAGTAGGAAAATAAGGGCATTATCATAAAAAGGTCCCATTTATGATGATGTATGAGTTGTTGGTGGTATCTTTACTGCACTCATAGGTAATTCTAGAAAGGTCACATATTAAACTATTCCTCATTACAACATGCTGATACAGTATATTTTCAGGGCTATTAAAATGAAGCCATCCAGGATTACATTATTGAAATATCTACAACTTTATCAACAATAGAGAAAAATGTGAAAACTTATTCATATTGTATTACACAGTTAACCGATTCTCAACAAATATGTGTTCATCACATTCCACAACATTATATAGTAGTGCAATGAATAAAAACAAAATATAGAAATAATATATAGAGTATAGAAAGTGAGAAGAATCTTAGGACCCAAAAGAGAATAATATATAGGAGTCGAATTATCAAATGCTGGGCGGACATGATTCGCTGTAGCAAATGATGTCCGCCCTACATCGCTAAATGCCCACAGCATACGCTGTTGGCATTTAACATTGCACAAGCAGTTCTAGTGAATTGCTTGTGCAATGCCACCCCCTGCAGATTCGTAGCCAATAGGCTAGCAGGGGGTGTCAATTAACCCGATCGTATCCGATCGGGTTGATTGCTGTCCGCCGCCTCAGAGGCAGTGGACAAGTTAAGGAGCAGAGGTCTTAAGACTTGCACAGAAACAGGATGATTAGGAGCCATTTGGCCCCTGTTAAATCGACCCCATAGAGTATAGAAACTGACAAACCAAGTATTAATTTCTGGAAACACAATGGTGAGATGGTTGCTTGATGAGATATACATTCAGACTTCAGACAAATGCAAATTTGTCCAAATTTTATTGATTCGTTGAGTCATTTAACATACAAACAACTGAATACATTATTGGATGAAACTAATAAAAAAAACGTATGATTGCTTGTCAAAATCAATTTGCTCATTTATTCATGCTGTTTGGTACCAAAAAAAGGTGCATGAATGGAGAGAAGGTGTTATATTGTTTGTAATGATGTATAGGGGGTCTTACCATTTGTCCATCGTGTCCTGTCCAAACCTGCTATAGTGTTACTATTGAATGATTTTAGGGAAAGCCAGTCAGGCACTAAATTCTGCAGGAGTTGTATGTTCTATGTTCTTTAACATTGAAAGATCAGTTCTTTTAATTTTTAATGAATCTGAATCCAATATTCGTCCGAAACAAATAGCTGCATGGATGAAATTCAGCGAGCTAAGAGTTTTAAAAAAATCCAAAACAAAACATGGATGAAACAAATTTTTTGCCTGTACACATGTTTACTTGATGGGATCGTTTATCATAAGTGAAACCTTTAAATGTATATACAACCAAAAATCTTCTTTCATTATTCAGATACAGTATACCATGCCCAGACTGTCCATAGGGCATACAGGGCAAATGCCTGGTTAGCCGAGCTCTTATGTGGGTCTTGCTGCTATATACCACCCTTAATATGGGTAACAATAGGAAAGCTGATACAGTCTGTCTATTTTGTAAAGCAGAAAATATATTTTCTGTCTGGCTGTTAAGCAGAGGCGCTGCACGACAAAAGATCTGGTGTATTATTGCAAACTTGTAGGGATGGGCTATATGCTTAAAAGTGTAATTTGCTTGGTAGAATGAATAGTCCTGTGGTCATTCGTTTTGGACAATCAAATGTTGATAAGAATGAAAATCCATTAAAATTCGATAATCAAATGTTATTTCCGGTTTTTAAATGTTACTTTAATTTTCGAATGTTCATAATTAGATCGAATATTTACATTCAAAATGTTTAATGTAACATTTGATTTAACAAATACTATTCAGAAGTTCAATAGTTCATGTAGAAAGGAATTTAGTAATTTGATACATAATAGATACAAATATATAAATGTGTATGTTTATATTTGAAATATTGCATACTTCAAATATTACATTGAAAGAGAGCATTAGAAATACTATTACAAATATATAGATTTGGATTTTTCAAATTTGAATATTGCCTAATTCGAACCAAATTATTAGAAAAAATTAAATAGAATATTACATTTAAACTAAATTATCGCTCCCGCTCTCATGCTAACTGCGCTTAACTTTTGCTTTTTGAGTGTCAGGTTAAGTTTGTATTAGGAGTTAAAAGTAAAAAGTTTTTAATTGCGCACTAACCTGACGCGAGCAAAAAGCTGGTTACAATATCGCACCTACGTTAGTGTATTCTCACATAGGGGCTGATTTATCAAGGGCCGAATGTCCCCTGATGCCCCTGTTTCTGCACGAGCCTTCAGGCTCACTGGAAACAGCCGTTATGAAGCAGCGGTCTTAAGACTGTTGCTCCTTAACTGGTCTACCGCCTCTGAGGCTGCAGATATCAATCCGCCTGATCGTGTTTGATTGATACCCCCTGCTAGTGGCCGCAAATGTGATTGGCCGCGAATCTACAGGGGGCGGCATTGCACAAGCAGATCACCAGTACTGCTTGTGCAATGTTAAATGCTGACAGCATTTAACATAATCGGCCCCATAGACTTCATGAGAGTGCGAAAAGTGAAAAACCACCAACAAGTCGCACAAACCCGGTCACATTTTCTCAAGTGCACTAACCCCTTTGCAGTCCTTTTTTTTATCTAACACCTGAGACCTCAAATCTTTGAGCCCTTGTAAATTTTAATGCAATTGTTTTTTTAATAATTTTGATTAATTTTAAGTTGTAATACAAATGCTACTTCCGATGTGTGCAAACAGGCGCGATAAACCTAATATCACTTGCGCGCAAGAGGTAGTGCACCACACCTGGGGGCCCATTTATCAAGCTCCGGATGGAGCTTGAGGGCCCGTGTTTCTGGCGAGCCTGCTGGCTCGCCAGAAATAGCAGCTATGAAGCAGCGGTCTAAAGACTGTTGCTCCATAACCCTGTCCGTCTGCTCTGAGCAGGCGGACAGACATCGCCGAAAATCAACCCGATTGAGTACGATCGAGTTGATTGACACCACCCTACTGGCGGCCGATTGGCTGCAAATCTGCAGGGGGCGGTGCAATGCTGAATACGGAGAGTATATTGCTGTCCGCATTCAGCGAGGTCTGGCGGACCTGATCCACACTGTAGGGTCAGGTCCGCCAGACCTTTGATAAATATCCCCCATAATCTGGCCCTAAATCAGCTATATGATTTTCAGAGTTTGCAGGTTACAGAATTTGTTTTTTGAGCTCTCTATGGAGCGTGATACATGGCACAACATTTCTACAACAGCAAGAATATACTTTAAATATTTTAAAATGTTATGTAAAGTCTTATAGATTAAGGAAGAGAATTTAAAGGACAGGGAAGCAAAAGAGAAGCCCTGTATGTGAACGTGAGATGACGACTCAGTCCATAAATCAAGTTACCATTTAGATTGTAAGGGGACAAGGACTCTGTATTTATTATCCCCATACAGCACTGCAGAATCTGTTGCCATCTTACAAATAAAAGATAATTATAATATTGGGTCATTTAACAAGTGGAGCACTAAATTATCGATTTTATTCGCTTCCATAGGCTCCAATGGGAGCCTCATTCTCATGCCATAAGACACAGCATAAGAAGTAGCAAAGTAATGAGGTTAATTTGCTCATCGATGGCACCAAATTGTAAATATTTATGTATATTCATATATAGTGATGTGTTAATTGTATATACACATATTAACACAAATATATATGTATATACACTTAATAACACATAAATATATATGTATATACACATAGTAACACATTAATATATATGTATATACACATAGTAACACATAAATATATATGTATATACACATAATAACACATAAATATATATGTATATACACATAATAACACATAAATATATATGTATATACACATAATAACACATAAATATATATGTATATACTCATATTAACAGATAAATATATATGTATATACACTTAATAACACATAAATATATATGTATATACACATAGTAACACATAAATATATATGTATATACACATACTAACACATAAATATATATGTATATACACATAGTAACACATAAATATATATGTATGTACACATACTAACACATAAATATATATGTATATACACATACTAACACATAAATATATATGTATATACACATACTAACACATAAATATATATGTATATACACATAGTAACACATAAATATATATGTATGTACATATATTAACACATAAATATATATGTATATACACTTAATAACACATAAATATATATGTATATACACATAGTAACACATTAATATATATGTATATACACATAGTAACACATAAATATATATGTATATACACATACTAACACATAAATATATATGTATATACACACAGTAACACATAAATATATATGTATATACATATACTAACACATAAATCTATATGTATATACACATAATAACACATAAATATATATGTATATACACATACTAACACATAAATATATATGTATATACACATAGTAAGACATAAATATATATGTATATACACATAGTAACACATAAATATATATGTATATTCACATAGTAACACATAAATATATATGTATATACACATAGTAACACATAAATATATATGTATATACACATACTAACACATAAATATATATGTATATACACATACTAACACATAAATATATATGTATATACACATAATAACACATAAATATATATGTATATACACATAGTAACACATAAATATATATGTATATACACATAGTGACACATAAATATATATATATGTATATACACATAGTAACACATAAATATATATGTATATACACATAGTAACACATAAATATATATGTATATACACATACTAACACATAAATATATATGTATATCACATACTAACACATAAATATATATGTATATACACATACTAACACATTAATATATATGTATATACACATACTAACACATAAATATATATGTATATACACATAACACATAAATATATATGTATATACACATACTAACACATAAATATATATGTATATACACATAACACATAAATATATATGTATATACACATACTAACACATAAATATATATGTATATACACATACTAACACATAAATATATATGTATATACACATAACACATAAATATATATGTATATACACATACTAACACATAAATATATATGTATATACACATACTAACACATAAATATATATGTATATACATATACTAACACATAAATATATATGTATATACACATAACACATAAATATATATGTATATACACATACTAACACATAAATATATATGTATATACACATAACACATAAATATATATGTATATACACATACTAACACATAAATATATATGTATATACACATACTAACACATAAATATATATGTATATACACATAGTAACACATAAATATATATTTATATACACATACTAACACATAAATATATATGTATATACACATAATAACACATAAATACATATGTATATACACATAGTAACACATAAATATATCTGTATATACACATACTAACACATAAATATATATGTATATACACATAGTAACACATAAATATATATGTATATACACATATTAACACATTAATATATATGTATATCACATACTAACACATAAATATATATGTATATACACATAGTAACACATAAATATATATGTATATACACATAGTAACACATAAATATATATGTATATACACATATTAACACCTAAATATATATGTATATACACATAGTAACACATAAATATATATGTATATACACATAGTAACACATAAATATATATGTATATACACATAGTAACACATAAATATATATGTATATACACATAGTAACACATAAATATATATGTATATACACATAGTAACACATAAATATATATGTATATACACATAGTAACACATAAATATATATGTATATACACATAGTAACACATTAATATATATGTATATCACATACTAACACATAAATATATATGTATATACACATAGTAACACATAAATATATATGTATATACACATATTAACACCTAAATATATATGTATATACACATAGTAACACATAAATATATATGTATATACACATAGTAACACATAAATATATATGTATATACACATAGTAACACATAAATATATATGTATATACACATAGTAACACATAAATATATATGTATATACACATAGTAACACATAAATATATATGTATATATACATATTAACACCTAAATATATATGTATATACACATAGTAACACATAAATATATATGTATATACACATAGTAACACATAAATATATATGTATATACACATAGTAACACATAAATATATATGTATATACACATAGTAACACATTAATATATATGTATATCACATACTAACACATAAATATATATGTATATACACATAGTAACACATAAATATATATGTATATACACATAGTAACACATAAATATATATGTATATACACATATTAACACCTAAATATATATGTATATACACTTATTAACACATAAATATATATGTATATACACATATTAACACATAAATATATATGTATATACACATATTAACACCTAAATATATATGTATATACACTTATTAACACATAAATATATATGTATATACACATATTAACACATAAATATATATATGTATATACACATATTAACATCTAAATATATATGTATATACACTTATTAACACATAAATATATATGTATATACACATATTAACACATAAATATATATGTATATACACATATTAACACCTAAATATATATGTATATACACTTATTAACACATAAATATATATGTATATACACATACTAACACATAAATATATATGTATATACACATAATAACACATAAATATATATGTATATACACATACTAACACATAAATATATATGTATATACACACAGTAACACATAAATATATATATATACACATAGTTACACATAAATATATATGTATATACACATACTAACACATAAATATATATGTATATACACATAATAACACATAAATATATATGTATATACACATATTAACACATAAATATATATGTATATACACATAGTAACACATAAATATATATGTATATACACATAATAACACATAAATATATATGTATATACACATAGTAACACATAAATATATATGTATATACACATAATAACACATAAATATATATGTATATACACATATAACACATAAATATATATATGTATATACACATAATAACATAAATATATATGTATATACACTTAATAACACATAAATATATATGTATATACACATAGTAACATATTAATATATATGTATATCACATACTAACACATAAATATATATGTATATACACATAGTAACACATAAATATATATGTATATACACATAGTAACACATAAATATATATGTATATACACATACTAACACATAAATATATCTGTATATACACATAATAACACATAAATATATATGTATATACACATACTAACACATAAATATATCTGTATATACACATAATAACACATAAATATATATGTATATACACATAGTAACACATAAATATATATGTATATACACATACTAACACATAAATATATCTGTATATACACATAATAACACATAAATATATATATATATGTATATACACATAGTAACACATAAATATATATGTATATACACATAGTAACACATAAATATATATGTATATACACATAGTAACACATAAATATATATGTATATACACATAGTAACACATAAATATATATGTATATACACTTAGTAACACATAAATATATATGTATATACACATAGTAACACATAAATATATATGTATATACACATAGTAACACATAAATATATATGTATATACACATAGTAACACATAAATATATATGTATATACACATAGTAACACATAAATATATATGTATATACACATAGTAACACATAAATATATATGTATATACACATAGTAACACATAAATATATATATGTATATACACAGTAACACATAAATATATATGTATATACACATAGTAACACATAAATATATATGTATATACACATAGTAACACATAAATATATATGTATATACACATAGTAACACATAAATATATATGTATATACACATAGTAACACATAAATATATCTGTATATACACATAGTAACACATAAATATATATGTATATACACATAGTAACACATAAATATATATGTATATACACATAGTAACACATAAATATATATGTATATACACATACTAACACATAAATATATCTGTATATACACATAGTAACACATAAATATATATGTATATACACATAGTAACACATAAATATATATGTATATACACATAGTAACACATAAATATATATGTATATACACATAGTAACACATAAATATATATGTATATACACATAGTAACACATAAATATATATGTATATACACATAGTAACACATAAATATATATGTATATACACATAATAACACATAAATATATAGTATATACACATAGTAACACATAAATATATATGTATATACACATAATAACACATAAATATATAGTATATACACATAATAACACATAAATATATATGTATATACACATAATAACACATAAATATATAGTATATACACATAATAACACATAAATATATAGTATATACACATAGTAACACATAAATATATATGTATATACACATAATAACACATAAATATATAGTATATACACATAATAACACGTAAATATATAGTATATACACATAGTAACACATAAATATATATGTATATACACATAGTAACACATAAATATATAGTATATACACATAGTAACACATAAATATATATGTATATACACTTAGTAACACATAAATATATATGTATATACACATAGTAACACATAAATATATATGTATATACACATACTAACACATAAATATATCTGTATATACACATAGTAACACATAAATATATATGTATATACACATAGTAACACATAAATATATATGTATATACACATAGTAACACATAAATATATATGTATATACACATACTAACACATAAATATATCTGTATATACACATAGTAACACATAAATATATATGTATATACACATATTAACACATAAATATATATGTATATACACATAACACATAAATATATACGTATATACACATAGTAACACATAAATATATACGTATATACAAATACTAACACATAAATATATATGTATATACACATAATAACACATAAATATATATGTATATACACATACTAACACATAAATATATATGTATATACACATAGTAACACATAAATATATATACGTATATACACATACTAACACATAAATATATATGTATATACACATAACACATAAATATATATGTATATACACATAGTAACACATAAATATATACGTATATACACATACTAACACATAAATATATATGTATATACACATACTAACACATAAATATATATGTATATACACATAGTAACACATAAATATATATGTATATACACATAGTAATTTCAAGTAACAAATGTAGGTAGCAAGAGTATTCACTGTAAGTTTGTCCTGTACGCTAATAGTTGCGTTGTGTTAGTGAAGCTTCTTAGCCTTAAGGTACAGTTAGGATGGCGGTCTTAGAGCAACTAATTAATAGTATGGTAATCAGTCCTGTTTATCAAACAGCAGATACACTGTTTACACAAAGTTCATAGGTGGGTCGGTATGTAGCGGACACAAGCTCATGTGCTGGCTGTAACAAACAAATCCCAAAATTTGGGCTCGGCGGCCCTCCCGGATAAATGCAGTTATCAAGCGCTGTGCACCATACAGAGATATGTTGCCACGGCAGGCCCTCGCTACATACCTGTTCCCATACTTCAGTTCCGTGTCAGGATCCTTCTCTAGGTAGCGTGTACGGGTGTTTGCCGGAGACTCGCAGGGAAACCAGGTTCCGCTCCTTGACCCTTCCACTTGCTTACGCTCCTGAGCCCCAGATTCCTCTGTTCGATCCAACTTGCGGTACGTCAATGACGTCACGGACAGGTGTGTGCTTGCCAGCCAATCCTATTGCGACTTCGATAGACCTGATTCGGCATGGTGCAAATGGCAAGTAGATAATTTTCAAAGAACAAGAGAGCACCAACGCCGTTAAGTAAAACAAAATTCTTTATTTCAAAAGGTTAAAAAATGTTACAGGACAGCAGTACCCTGTAATTAGTTAGATCAAGTGTAGAAAAATTGGCTTACGCGTTTCAGCATATAGCCGTAGTCATAGCCTGTCATTTTGTAATACACTTCGGTTTAAAAAGTACTGCCTAAAATATTATTGGTTATCCAAACTCCACCTCTAACTAATTAGCCAATGCCAGGTTGGGATTTTGTTGTTAGTGTTCAGCACAGTCATTGATTGCGAAAACATATGTACACAATAAACCCTATTAACAGGGCATATGTGCTGACAAATAACAAAACAAAACTCAATATGAAAGATACATTGTGGATATAAGTGAATGATGTATTCTAAATAAACTGTGTGTCCTATTACCCTCCGTTAAGCTATGTTGCTATTATAGTGGGTAAGTTAGTATTACTCTCTTGTAACATATTCCCTAGTTACTCTCAATCCTTGTTGGAGTATAGCAACCATTGTATATAGTAGTTGGTTGCTTGATACAATATACAAAATACTCGGTTAGTAAGGATAGGTACAATGTAACATAGTTAACTATTAGATTTCTTTGTTTTAATATTTGTGGGAAATTGTTGTAAGAAAGATATAGAATAGATAGGATGTTATAATTCTCAAAATGTCTGAGTATAATGGGAAAGGGGTGATTCTATGTTATCACTGTTTTGACTAGAGAGAAATTATTATATGAATATAAATAACAAGGACCTCAAAGGAATGGAATACTGTCTTCTTTCTTGTTCAGACTATAAAAATAATTGACACAGTTACCAAATTTATTCCCAGTAATTTATCAAGTCGTATTTGGAGTTCAGACCCTCTGGATATCGTGTTCTGAGTCTGAACATCCAAAATGTCAATAGACTGAATGAGAATCAAATAGGTTTAAAATTCACTTTTGAAACTGGTCTTGATGAAATTAACTATCTAGATGTGACTCTTAAAGGCATTCATGACAAACAGGTTGTTACTAAGATCTATAGAAAAGCAATAACAGGCAACTCATTGCTTCATGGTAAGAGTTGTCACCCGAAGCATACAGCTCATGCGGTAGCTAAAGGTGAATTCATTCGCCTGAAGAGAAATTGTACTCTTGAAAGTGATTTCTCACAGGAAGCAATTGCTTTGGAAAACAGACTCAAAGAGAGGGGGTATTCCAATATGGTAATCAGGAAAGCGAGAAAAGAAGTAGACAAAATAAATAGGTCATCCCTACTAACTGAAAAAGGCACAGGCAAAGAAATGTTTAAGGGGGTCAACTTTACCACCAATTATAGCAATCAATATCCTGAGATTGTAAATATAATTAAGAAACACTTTCATATTTTGGAAGCTGATGAAAAACTGGTGGAAGTTGTCAAAACAGGTATTAGATGCAGCTCCAAAAAATGTCCAACATTGGGATCACTGCTGTCCCCAACAATGCTAAAAACTGAGACTGCCAGATCTTCTTCATGGTTAACCAATAATGGTATGTACCCCTGTGGGCATAATAAATGTAAACCATGTGAACATTTGACTAGAACAAAAACTTTCTCCTCCAATGTGACAGGAGAAACTTTTAAGATAAAGTCATGTATGAACTGTATGTCTACAGAGGTTGTATATCTACTATATTGCATAGAATGTGGGATGCAATATATAGGTCTCACCTCTAGAGACATAAAATCCCGAATAAGGGAACATCTATCAACCATCACAAGAGGAAAGTCTAGTACTCCATTGGTATGTCACTTTAAAAACAGACACAAGGGATCTATACACACCTTGCGATGGTGTGCGATAGAAAAAGTAAAACTTCCCAAAAGAGGAGGTAATATTGAGAAATTGTTGGCTAAAAGAGAAGCATTTTGGATGTTCAGACTCAGAACACGATATCCAGAGGGTCTGAACTCCAAATACGACTTGATAAATTACTGGGAATAAATTTGGTAACTGTGTCAATTATTTTTATAGTCTGAACAAGAAAGAAGACAGTATTCCATTCCTTTGAGGTCCTTGTTATTTATATTCATATAATAATTTCTCTCTAGTCAAAACAGTGATAACATAGAATCACCCCTTTCCCATTATACTCAGACATTTTGAGAATTATAACATCCTATCTATTCTATATCTTTCTTACAACAATTTCCCACAAATATTAAAACAAAGAAATCTAATAGTTAACTATGTTACATTGTACCTATCCTTACTAACCGAGTATTTTGTATATTGTATCAAGCAACCAACTACTATATACAATGGTTGCTATACTCCAACAAGGATTGAGAGTAACTAGGGAATATGTTACAAGAGAGTAATACTAACTTACCCACTATAATAGCAACATAGCTTAACGGAGGGTAATAGGACACACAGTTTATTTAGAATACATCATTCACTTATATCCACAATGTATCTTTCATATTGAGTTTTGTTTTGTTATTTGTCAGCACATATGCCCTGTTAATAGGGTTTATTGTGTACATATGTTTTCGCAATCAATGACTGTGCTGAACACTAACAACAAAATCCCAACCTGGCATTGGCTAATTAGTTAGAGGTGGAGTTTGGATAACCAATAATATTTTAGGCAGTACTTTTTAAACCGAAGTGTATTACAAAATGACAGGCTATGACTACGGCTATATGCTGAAACGCGTAAGCCAATTTTTCTACACTTGATCTAACTAATTACAGGGTACTGCTGTCCTGTAACATTTTTTAACCTTTTGAAATAAAGAATTTTGTTTTACTTAACGGCGTTGGTGCTCTCTTGTTCTTTGAAAATTATACACATAGTAACACATAAATATATATGTATATACACATAGTAACACATAAATATATATGTATATACACATAAACACATAAATATATATGTATATACACATACTAACACATAAATATATATGTATATACACATACTAACACATAAATATATATGTATATACACATATTAACACAAATATATATGTATATACACATACTAACACATAAATATATATGTATATACACATAGTAACACATAAATATATATATATGTATATACAAATAGTAACACATAAACATATATGTATATACACATAGTAACACATAAATATATATGTATATACACATAGTAACACATAAATATATGTATGTATATACACATAGTAGCACATAAATATATATATGTATATACACATAGTAGCACATAAATATATATGTATATACACATAGTAACACATAAATATATATGTATATACACATAATAACACATAAATATATATATATGTATATACACATAGTAACACATAAATATATATGTATATACACATAGTAGCACATAAATATATATATGTATATACACATAGTAGCACATAAATATATATATGTATATACACATAGTAACACATAAATATATATATGTATATACACATAGTAACACATAAATATATATATGTATATACACATAGTAACACATAAATATATATGTATATACACATAGTAACACATAAATATATATGTATATACACTTAGTAACACATAAATATATATGTATATACACATAGTAACACCTAAATATATATGTATATACACATAGTAACACATAAATATATATGTATATACACATAGTAACACATAAATATATATGTATATACACATAGTAACACATAAATATATATGTATATACACATAGTAACACATAAATATATATGTATATACACATAGTAACACATAAATATATATATGTATATACACAGTAACACATAAATATATATGTATATACACATAGTAACACATAAATATATATGTATATACACATAGTAACACATAAATATATATGTATATACACATAGTAACACATAAATATATATGTATATACACATAGTAACACATAAATATATCTGTATATACACATAGTAACACATAAATATATATGTATATACACATAGTAACACATAAATATATATGTATATACACATAGTAACACATAAATATATATGTATATACACATACTAACACATAAATATATCTGTATATACACATAGTAACACATAAATATATATGTATATACACATAGTAACACATAAATATATATGTATATACACATAGTAACACATAAATATATATGTATATACACATAGTAACACATAAATATATATGTATATACACATAGTAACACATAAATATATATGTATATACACATAGTAACACATAAATATATATGTATATACACATAGTAACACATAAATATATATGTATATACACATAATAACACATAAATATATAGTATATACACATAGTAACACATAAATATATATGTATATACACATAATAACACATAAATATATAGTATATACACATAATAACACATAAATATATATGTATATACACATAATAACACATAAATATATAGTATATACACATAATAACACATAAATATATAGTATATACACATAGTAACACATAAATATATATGTATATACACATAATAACACATAAATATATAGTATATACACATAATAACACGTAAATATATAGTATATACACATAGTAACACATAAATATATATGTATATACACATAGTAACACATAAATATATAGTATATACACATAGTAACACATAAATATATATGTATATACACTTAGTAACACATAAATATATATGTATATACACATAGTAACACATAAATATATATGTATATACACATACTAACACATAAATATATCTGTATATACACATAGTAACACATAAATATATATGTATATACACATAGTAACACATAAATATATATGTATATACACATAGTAACACATAAATATATATGTATATACACATACTAACACATAAATATATCTGTATATACACATAGTAACACATAAATATATATGTATATACACATATTAACACATAAATATATATGTATATACACATAACACATAAATATATACGTATATACACATAGTAACACATAAATATATACGTATATACAAATACTAACACATAAATATATATGTATATACACATAATAACACATAAATATATATGTATATACACATACTAACACATAAATATATATGTATATACACATAGTAACACATAAATATATATACGTATATACACATACTAACACATAAATATATATGTATATACACATAACACATAAAAATATATGTATATACACATAGTAACACATAAATATATACGTATATACACATACTAACACATAAATATATATGTATATACACATACTAACACATAAATATATATGTATATACACATAGTAACACATAAATATATATGTATATACACATAGTAACACATAAATATATATGTATATACACATAGTAACACATAAATATATATGTATATACACATAAACACATAAATATATATGTATATACACATACTAACACATAAATATATATGTATATACACATACTAACACATAAATATATATGTATATACACATATTAACACAAATATATATGTATATACACATACTAACACATAAATATATATGTATATACACATAGTAACACATAAATATATATATGTATATACAAATAGTAACACATAAACATATATGTATATACACATAGTAACACATAAATATATATGTATATACACATAGTAACACATAAATATATGTATGTATATACACATAGTAGCACATAAATATATATATGTATATACACATAGTAGCACATAAATATATATGTATATACACATAGTAACACATAAATATATATGTATATACACATAATAACACATAAATATATATATATGTATATACACATAGTAACACATAAATATATATGTATATACACATAGTAGCACATAAATATATATATGTATATACACATAGTAGCACATAAATATATATATGTTTATACACATAGTAACACATAAATATATATATGTATATACACATAGTAACACATAAATATATATATGTATATACACATAGTAACACATAAATATATATGTATATACACATAGTAACACATAAATATATATGTATATACACTTAGTAACACATAAATATATATGTATATACACATAGTAACACATAAATATATATGTATATACACATAGTAACACATAAATATATATGTATATACACATAGTAACACATAAATATATATGTATATACACATAGTAACACATAAATATATATGTATATACACATAGTAACACATAAATATATATGTATATACACATAGTAACACATAAATATATATATGTATATACACAGTAACACATAAATATATATGTTTATACACATAGTAACACATAAATATATATGTATATACACATAGTAACACATAAATATATATGTATATACACATAGTAACACATAAATATATATGTATATACACATAGTAACACATAAATATATCTGTATATACACATAGTAACACATAAATATATATGTATATACACATAGTAACACATAAATATATATGTATATACACATAGTAACACATAAATATATATGTATATACACATACTAACACATAAATATATCTGTATATACACATAGTAACACATAAATATATATGTATATACACATAGTAACACATAAATATATATGTATATACACATAGTAACACATAAATATATATGTATATACACATAGTAACACATAAATATATATGTATATACACATAGTAACACATAAATATATATGTATATACACATAGTAACACATAAATATATATGTATATACACATAATAACACATAAATATATAGTATATACACATAGTAACACATAAATATATATGTATATACACATAATAACACATAAATATATAGTATATACACATAATAACACATAAATATATATGTATATACACATAATAACACATAAATATATAGTATATACACATAATAACACATAAATATATAGTATATACACATAGTAACACATAAATATATATGTATATACACATAATAACACATAAATATATAGTATATACACATAATAACACGTAAATATATAGTATATACACATAGTAACACATAAATATATATGTATATACACATAGTAACACATAAATATATAGTATATACACATAGTAACACATAAATATATATGTATATACACTTAGTAACACATAAATATATATGTATATACACATAGTAACACATAAATATATATGTATATACACATACTAACACATAAATATATCTGTATATACACATAGTAACACATAAATATATATGTATATACACATAGTAACACATAAATATATATGTATATACACATAGTAACACATAAATATATATGTATATACACATACTAACACATAAATATATCTGTATATACACATAGTAACACATAAATATATATGTATATACACATATTAACACATAAATATATATGTATATACACATAACACATAAATATATACGTATATACACATAGTAACATAAATATATACGTATATACAAATACTAACACATAAATATATATGTATATACACATAATAACACATAAATATATATGTATATACACATACTAACACATAAATATATATGTATATACACATAGTAACACATAAATATATATACGTATATACACATACTAACACATAAATATATATGTATATACACATAACACATAAATATATATGTATATACACATAGTAACACATAAATATATACGTATATACACATACTAACACATAAATATATATGTATATACACATACTAACACATAAATATATATGTATATACACATAGTAACACATAAATATATATGTATATACACATAGTAACACATAAATATATATGTATATACACATAGTAACACATAAATATATATGTATATACACATAAACACATAAATATATATGTATATACACATACTAACACATAAATATATATGTATATACACATACTAACACATAAATATATATGTATATACACATATTAACACAAATATATATGTATATACACATACTAACACATAAATATATATGTATATACACATAGTAACACATAAATATATATATGTATATACAAATAGTAACACATAAACATATATGTATATACACATAGTAACACATAAATATATATGTATATACACATAGTAACACATAAATATATGTATGTATATACACATAGTAGCACATAAATATATATATATGTATATACACATAGTAGCACATAAATATATATGTATATACACATAGTAACACATAAATATATATGTATATACACATAATAACACATAAATATATATATATGTATATACACATAGTAACACATAAATATATATGTATATACACATAGTAGCACATAAATATATATATGTATATACACATAGTAGCACATAAATATATATATGTATATACACATAGTAACACATAAATATATATATGTATATACACATAGTAACACATAAATATATATATGTATATACACATAGTAACACATAAATATATATATGTATATACACATAGTAGCACATAAATATATATGTATATACACATAACACATAAATATATATGTATATACACATAGTAACACATAAATATATACGTATATACACATACTAACACATAAATATATATGTATATACACATAATAACACATAAATATATATGTATATACACATACTAACACATAAATATATATGTATATACACATAGTAACACATAAATATATATACACGTATATACACATACTAACACATAAATATATATGTATATACACATAACACATAAATATATATGTATATACACATAGTAACACATAAATATATATGTATATACACATAGTAACACATAAATATATACGTATATACACATACTAACACATAAATATATATGTATATACACATACTAACACATAAATATATATGTATATACACATAGTAACACATAAATATATATGTATATACACATAGTAACACATAAATATATATGTATATACACATAGTAACACATAAATATATATGTATATACACATAAACACATAAATATATATGTATATACACATACTAACACATAAATATATATGTATATACACATACTAACACATAAATATATATGTATATACACATATTAACACAAATATATATGTATATACACATACTAACACATAAATATATATGTATATACACATAGTAACACATAAATATATATATGTATATACAAATAGTAACACATAAATATATATGTATATACACATAGTAACACATAAATATATATGTATATACACATAGTAACACATAAATATATATGTATATACACATACTAACACATAAATATATATGTATATACACATAGTAACACATAAATATATATGTATATACACATAACACATAAATATATATGTATATCACATACTAACACATAAATATATATGTATATACACATAGTAACACATAAATATATATGTATATACACACAGTAACACATAAATATATATGTATATACACATAGTAACACATAAATATATATGTATATACACATAGTAACACATAAATATATATGTATATACACATAGTAACACATAAATATATATGTATATACACATAGTATCACATAAATATATATGTATATACACATAGTAACACATAAATATATATGTATATACACATAGTAACACATAAATATATATGTATATACACATAGTAACACATAAATATATATGTATATACACATAGTAACACATAAATATATCTGTATATACACATAATAATACATAAATATATATATGTATATACACATAGTAACACATAAATATATATGTATATACACATAGTAGCACATAAATATATATGTATACACATACTAACACATAAATATATATGTATTTACACATAGTAACACATAAATATATATTTATATACACATAGTAACACATAAATATATATGTATATACACATAGTAGCACATAAATATATATATGTATATACACATAGTAGCACATAAATATATATATGTATATACACATAATAACACATAAATATATATGTATATACACATAGTAACACATAAATATATATGTATATACACATAGTAACACATAAATATATATACGTATATACACATAGTAGCACATAAATATATATGTATATACACATAACACATAAATATATATGTATATACACATACTAACACATAAATATATATGTATATACACATAGTAACACATAAATATATACGTATATACACATACTAACACATAAATATATATGTATATACACATACTAACACATAAATATATATGTATATACACATAGTAACACATAAATATATATGTATATACACATAGTAACACATAAATATATATGTATATACACATAGTAACACATAAATATATATGTATATACACATAGTAACACATAAATATATATGTATATACACATAAACACATACATATATATGTATATACACATACTAACACATAAATATATATGTATATACACATACTAACACATAAATATATATATGTATATACACATAGTATCACATAAATATATATGTATATACACATACTAATACATAAATATATATGTATATACACATATTAACACAAATATATATGTATATACACATACTAACACATAAATATATATGTATATACACATAGTAACACATAAATATATATATGTATATACAAATAGTAACACATAAATATATATGTATATACACATAGTAACACATAAATATATATGTATATACACATAGTAACACATAAATATATATGTATATACACATACTAACACATAAATATATATGTATATACACATAGTAACACATAAATATATATGTATATACACATAACACATAAATATATATGTATATCACATACTAACACATAAATATATATGTATATACACATAGTAACACATAAATATATATGTATATACACACAGTAACACATAAATATATATGTATATACACATAGTAACACATAAATATATATGTATATACACATAGTAACACATAAATATATATGTATATACACATAGTAACACATAAATATATATGTACATACACATAGTAACACATAAATATATATGTATATACACATAGTAACACATAAATATATATGTATATACACATAGTAACACATAAATATATATGTATATACACATAGTAACACATAAATATATCTGTATATACACATAATAACACATAAATATATATATATGTATATACACATAGTAACACAGAAATATATATGTATATACACATAGTAACACATAAATATATATGTATATACACATAGTAACACATAAATATATATGTATATACACATAGTAACACATAAATATATATGTATATACACATAATAACACATAAATATATATATATATGTATATACACATAGTAACACATAAATATATATGTATATACACATAGTAGCACATAAATATATATGTATACACATACTAACACATAAATATATATGTATATACACATAGTAACACATAAATATATATGTATATACACATAGTAACACATAAATATATATGTATATACACATAGTAACACATAAATATATATGTATATACACATAGTAACACATAAATATATATGTATATACACATAGTAGCACATAAATATATATGTATACACATACTAACACATAAATATATATGTATATACACATAGTAACACATAAATATATATGTATATACACATAGTCACACATAAATATATATGTATATACACATAGTAACACATAAATATATATGTATATACACATAGTAACACATAAATATATCTGTATATACACATAATAACACATAAATATATATATATATATGTATATACACATAGTAACACATAAATATATATGTATATACACATAGTAACACATAAATATATATGTATATACACATAGTAACACATAAATATATATGTATATACACATAGTAACACATAAATAAATATGTATATACACATAATAACACATAAATATATATATATGTATATACACATAGTAACACATAAATATATATGTATATACACATAGTAGCACATAAATATATATGTATACACATACTAACACATAAATATATATGTATATACACATAGTAACACATAAATATATATGTATATACACATAGTAACACATAAATATATATGTATATACACATAGTAAAACATAAATATATATGTATATACACATAGTAACACATAAATATATATGTATATACACATAGTAACACATAAATATATATGTATATACACATAGTAACACATAAATATATATGTATATACACATAGTAGCACATAAATATATATGTATACACATACTAACACATAAATATATATGTATATACACATAGTAACACATAAATATATATGTATATACACATAGTAACACATAAATATATATGTATATACACATAGTAACACATAAATATATATGTATATACACATAGTAACACATAAATATATATGTATATACACATAGTAACACATAAATATATATGTATATACACATAGTAACACATAAATATATATATGTATATACACATAGTAGCACATAAATATATATATGTATATACACATAGTAGCACATAAATATATATGTATATACACATAGTAACACATAAATAAATATGTATATACACATAATAACACATAAATATATATATATGTATATACACATAGTAACACATAAATATATATGTATATACACATAGTAGCACATAAATATATATATGTATATACACATAGTAGCACATAAATATATATATGTATATACACATAGTAACACATAAATATATATGTATATACACATAGTAACACATAAATATATATGTATATACACATAGTAAAACATAAATATATATGTATATACACATAGTAACACATAAATATATATGTATATACACATAGTAACACATAAATATATATGTATATACACATAGTAACACATAAATATATATGTATATACACATAGTAACACATAAATATATATGTATATACACATAGTAGCACATAAATATATATGTATACACATACTAACACATAAATATATATGTATATACACATAGTAACACATAAATATATATGTATATACACATAGTAACACATAAATATATATGTATATACACATAGTAACACATAAATATATATGTATATACACATAGTAACACATAAATATATCTGTATATACACATAATAACACATAAATATATATATATGTATATACACATAGTAACACATAAATATATATGTATATACACATAGTAACACATAAATATATATGTATATACACATAGTAACACATAAATATATATGTATATACACATAGTAACACATAAATATATATGTATATACACATAGTAACACATAAATATATATGTATATACACATAATAACACATAAATATATATATGTATATACACATAGTAACACATAAATATATATGTATATACACATAGTAGCACATAAATATATATGTATACACATACTAACACATAAATATATATGTATATACACATATTAACACATAAATATATATGTATATACACATAGTAACACATAAATATATATGTATATACACATAGTAAAACATAAATATATATGTATATACACATAGTAACACATAAATATATATGTATATACACATAGTAACACATAAATATATATGTATATACACATAGTAACACATAAATATATATGTATATACACATAGTAACACATAAATATATATGTATATACACATAGTAGCACATAAATATATATGTATACACATACTAACACATAAATATATATGTATATACACATAGTAACACATAAATATATATGTATATACACATAGTAACACATAAATATATATGTATATACACATAGTAACACATAAATATATATGTATATACACATAGTAACACATAAATATATATGTATATACACATAGTAACACATAAATATATATGTATATACACATAGTAACACATAAATATATATGTATATACACATAGTAACACATAAATATATATGTATATACACATAGTAACACATAAATATATATATGTATATACACATAGTAGCACATAAATATATATATGTATATACACATAGTAGCACATAAATATATATGTATATACACATAGTAACACATAAATATATATGTATATACACATAATAACACATAAATATATATATGTATATACACATAGTAACACATAAATATATATGTATATACACATAGTAGCACATAAATATATATATGTATATACACAGAGTAGCACATAAATATATATATTTATATACACATAGTAACACATAAATATATATATGTATATACACATAGTAACACATAAATATATATATGTATATACACATAGTAGCACATAAATATATATGTATATACACATAACACATAAATATATATGTATATACACATAGTAACACATAAATATATACGTATATACACATACTAACACATAAATATATATGTATATACACATAATAACACATAAATATATATGTATATACACATACTAACACATAAATATATATGTATATACACATAGTAACACATAAATATATACGTATATACACATACTAACACATAAATATATATGTATATACACATAACACATAAATATATATGTATATACACATACTAACACATAAATATATATGTATATACACATAGTAACACATAAATATATACGTATATACACATACTAACACATAAATATATATGTGTATACACATACTAACACATAAATATATATGTATATACACATAGTAACACATAAATATATATGTATATACACATAGTAACACTAAATATATATGTATATACACATAGTAACACATAAATATATATGTATATACACATAGTAACACATAAATATATATGTATATACACATAAACACATAAATATATATGTATATACACATACTAACACATAAATATATATGTATATACACATACTAACACATAAATATATATATGTATATACACATAGTAACACATAAATATATATGTATATACACATACTAACACATAAATATATATGTATATACACATATTAACACAAATATATATGTATATACACATACTAACACATAAATATATATGTATATACACATAGTAACACATAAATATGTATATGTATATACAACACTATATATGTATATACACATAGTAACACATAAATATATATGTATATACACATAGTAACACATAAATATATATGTATATACACATACTAACACATAAATATATATGTATATACACATAGTAACACATAAATATATATGTATATACACATAACACATAAATATATATGTATATCACATACTAACACATAAATATATATGTATATACACATAGTAACACATAAATATATATGTATATACACACAGTAACACATAAATATATATGTATATACACATAGTAACACATAAATATATATGTATATACACATAGTAACACATAAATATATATGTATATACACATAGTAACACATAAATATATATGTATATACACATAGTAACACATAAATATATATGTTTATACACATAGTAACACATAAATATATATGTATATACACATAGTAACACATAAATATATATGTATATACACATAGTAACACATAAATATATCTGTATATACACATACTAACACATAAATATATATGTATATACACTTAGTAACACATAAATATATATGTATATACACTTAGTAACACATAAATATATATGTATATACACATAGTAACACATAAATACATATGTATATACACATATTAACACATAAATATATATGTATATACACATACTAACACATAAATATATATGTATATAC